>NC_138237.1:7556973-8156973 GCF_964197995.2 Scardinius erythrophthalmus | reverse complement strand
GTGTTGTTTTGTCATTGTGTTATGATTGACTAAATGTTCCTGTTGGAAGAGAACATGTGTTAGTGTTTTGAATAATTATTTGATTTTGAAACATGCTTGCAGTGTTTTGGTAAACATAGTGTATTGTGTTAGTGTATTATTGTATTTTGAAAATTAGTTTTGGAGTTTAGTTTACAATGTGTGATTTTGAGCATGAAATTAACCGTTTTGCCAATTGTGTGTTTTAGGTGTGTTGGTGCGTTAAGAGTTTAGGAAACTTGTTAAATGAATTGAAAAAACTGTCATAGCGATTGTAAAAAACTGTAACGAGCCAGTCTGGTTGATGGATTTGTGAGGAGAGTGCTGTACTTTGAAAGTTATAATCAATATATTACATTTAAATAACCAAAATGTATTTACTTAGGCTATTATGTTTTGTTGTTGTTGTTGTTGTGTCTTTTTGTTTTTATAAAATCTTTGCACTTTTGGTGACTTACAGAGACAAACATACAGAGAGCTGAAGATCCACTTGAATACTGGAGAATGCAGAAACAAGTCTACCCCCACCTAATACAGTGGCATTCCAGTTTCTTTGTACCCCGGCCTCCTCTGTACCATGTGAAAGAGTGTTATCTAAGGCTGGGGAAGTACTGTCTAAGAGGAGAAATAGACTCATCCCCAACACTGTGAAACAACTTTTATTTCTTAATAAAAATAATTAAAAACTTTATCACCTTTCTGTCATTCCTACAGTTACATAAGCACTATCAGTAACAAGTGTCACATTTAATAACAGATGATCCTATCAGACAATGTCCTTGTGTGTGTGTGTGTGTGTGTGTGTGTGTGTGTGTGTGTGTGTGTGTGTGTGTGTGTGTGTAGAGAGAGAGAGAGAGAGAGAGAGAGAGAGAGAGAGAGAGAGAGAGAGAGAGAGAGAGAGTAGGCCTACATTTAATCTTATTGAATCATATAAGCTTATAATATATTTTATTGTCACACTTTAATGGGAAAATTAATTTATTTAATGAACAAATCAAACACAAACATGTAAGGCTTTTATTTGCACACATAACATTGAAACTATGGAGTGTGTTGTGGTTGCTTCATCTGCCAGAGCTTCTAACACAGGCTTCTGGCTGCTTTATTTTAAATAAGCACCAGACGGCGCTGTTCTCGACACTCTCAAAGCTTTGAATCTTTTCCCAGAACAGTCAGGGGAAAGCCTCAGTGATTCATGAGGCTTCATTTCCCCATCCCTACTTAAGACCCATACAAAAAAAGGATTTTTAGAAATGCTGGCCAACTGAAAAGTATGAGCATGTACAACACTCGATACTTAGTTGGGGATCCTTTTGCCTGAACTGATCATGGAGTCGATCAGTCTGTGGCACTGCTCAGGTGTTATGAGAGCCCAGGTTGCTCTGATAGTGGCCTTAAGCTCTTCTGCATTGTTGGGTCTGGCGTATCGCATCTTCCTCTTCACAATACCCCATAGATTTTCTATAGGGTTAAGGTCAGGCGAGTTTGCTGGCCAATTAAGAACAGGGATACCATGGTCCTTAAACCAGGTACTGGTAGCTTTGGCACTGTGTGCAGGTGCCAAGTCCTGTTGGAAAATGAAATCTGCATCTCCATAAAGTTGGTCAGCACCAGGAAGCATGAAGTGCTCTAAAACTTCCTGGTAGACGGCTGCGTTGACCTTGGACCTCAGAAAACACAGTGGACCAACACCAGCAGATGACATGGCACCCCAAACCATCACTGACTGTGGAAACTTTACACTGGACTTCAAGCAACGTGGATTCTGTGCCTCTCCTCTCTTCCTCCAGACCCTGGGACCTTGATTTCCAAAGGAAATGCAAAATTTACTTTCATCAGAGAACATAACTTTGGACCACTCAGCAGTAGTCCAGTCCTTTTTGTCTTCAGCCCAGACGAGACGCTTCTGACGCCGTGTCTTGTTCAAGAGTGGTTTGACACCAGGAATGGCCCCAAAAGTGCTCCTGGACCATTCAGAAGCTTATAATGGCGCCTATAACCAATGCCATCATTATGTTTTGCAACAATTAGGTTGCGAAGGTCTTGAGACAGCTCTTTGCTTTTACCCATCATGAGATGTGTCTTGTGTGACACCTTGGCAATGAGACCTTTTTGTAGGCATCATTTGGGACTGAACCAGCTGTTATTAATTTCCACTGACAGGGGGCTGGATTGCTTTTTAATTACTGTAAGTTTTCAGCAGTTGTCTTGGCTTTCCATGCCTTTTTGCACCACCCTTTCTTCATGTGTTCAATACTTTTTCCCTGTGTCATTTCACATTATTACTCATAACTTAATTTCTGAACTTATTTTTGTTTGTTTCTTTGTATGTATGGCTTACTTGGGTTGTTACCAACATCTGGTGAAAATTTCATGTCAATAGCACCTTTGGAAAAAAATTACTGAGAAAAATGATGACGTGTGTGCGTGTGTGTGTGTGTGTGTGTGTGTGTGTGTGTGTGTCACTGAGTAAGAGAATTAATGTTACAGGTTTTTAAAATTGCTTACTCAATTTGTTTTTTTCTTCTTTTCCCGAAAGCTGTGTGGCTTTGTTTCGAGAAAAGAAGAAAAAAAGAAATTGAGTAGGCATTTTTTTTTTGCTTAAAATGAATAAGCAAAAAACACACACACAACATACAAAACGACACACATCTCTTGCAAAAGCAAACAATTCATTCAAAACTATTTTAACTCTTCTAAAAATGGTGTTTTTGTAACTATACATCATCCATCCAGCCATCAAATGATTATCCATACACATCAAACTAAACATGGATGTGAAAATTGTAAAACACTAAAATCTCGTGTCTTTTGCTTGTTCAGTGTGTGGAGTGAACAGGAGTTTGTCACACGTACATGTATGCGCACAAATACACTGTATATACAGCATGTATGCACAACTGATGAACTTTACAATTATTGAACTGAATCAAAACTGAACTGGCTTGAGCTAAATGACACTATTGGCTTTCAGATCTTACACACAGCGAGTCAATTTTATAAACACTACAGATCATTCGTTAGACACTACATCAAAACGAAAAAAAAAATGGCTGAATGTCTCAAATGTAAGTGTGAACAGTTGTGGATTATAGTCTTATTGTTTCTAAGCATTTCAAACATTTGATTGGTTAGTTGAACAACCTTAAGCACATTTTCATGAAATGAAAAACACATTTCTCTTATATGTTCTCTCAAAGTATCTCATTTTCTTTGTATGAAAGAAATGTTTGTGTTTTGAATTTTCTAATTATTATATAAATAATATTTTCTTTTCTTCTCATAATGATGAGGCAGTATATTTGTTTCAAATTTGTTCATTACAGTTTTTCTCAATCGATTTGACACATTTCTCCAAATGAATGTAGTTGCTCTCAAAACAATTAACACAACAAACTAAACACTTTCATGTTGGTAAAACATTTCATTATTCACTGCATAATGAAGCACTGCATTTTATTCTAATAATGCATTTATCATAAATAAATAGTTGTAGCGGCCCCTTGGATATCAAGACGCAGAGAGTTTCAAACGGGTGTACTTTTATTTCTTCTTCTCAATGAGCACCATGCACACCATGAACACCGTGAAAACTACAGAAGACACAGAAGAATTACAAAATGTTTCTATGTAGCTTCACACACAAAAAAAACTGCACAAATTATGTTCACAAATGAATTATGTTTACACAATACAAATAATTTCAAATGATGACCAATATGAAATGAAATATGTTTTAAGCCTTTATGACAAATGAAATACATACAATATATGAAATAATTGTTCACAGAAATATATTTATATTGATTAAATTAAATTAAATGTGCAATAAACCAAAAACTAATTAAGTATTGACATTCTCTTTACTAATACACACTCCCCACATTTTCCTTCATACCTCATTCCGCTTCTCCAAGGGCGCTAATTCAATCAGCTACCATGCTCTCTAGCTCGACACCATCACAGTTTGGAGTTCTTAGAAAATAACATGTACGAACAATACAAAATAAATTAAATCACAATGTAAACTCTCTTTACAGGATTCAAATGGATGAACACGATAAATAATTAAAGTGGTTACAAGTTTTTACCGTTCTTCCGACGACGCGCGAGCACGTTGTGCAGAGAGTGTAACAGGAAGTTTTAGCGTCATAAAAAACATCCGAACTTTTCGAAGAAGAAGAACAGCGCCTTTTCAAAATAAAAGCCTGAACAGATAAGGTGACACTGTTGAACTATAATGTCTTTAAAAGTATAAAAAATAAATATGATATATTTTATAAACTATGTAGGAAAATATTAAATGCAATTTATAAGACATTTACACTCCCACCAAATCCTAGTACAATGAACGAACAAATATACAAAGAGTAAGTGAATTGTGCAGGATTTCTTGACTCTGAAGGATAGCCTGAAGTTAAGCTATCAGAGGTGTAACACAGAGCAGTTTGTGCAGTGTTATCAATCGCTTTCTTCTAGTCAGTTCTCTAGGAGGAGCACCAATTTTTTGATTGGTCTCTCAATAACTGAGGGCTTGGAGGGAGGATCTTGTTTTTTATGAGGTTTCCTCTCCCCAACTTGCACTTTAACTCGACGAACCAAGCCATCACTACTTTGAACAGTTTCAATCACTCGTCCAAGTTGCCACTGATTTCTTGGGAGGTTGTCGTCTTTAATAATGACAATGTCATTCACTTGGAGGTTGCGTTGAGGTGAGTGCCATTTCTGTCTCAAGGATATGTTCAGCAGATACTCCTTTTTCCAGCGGCTCCAAAACTGTTCGATGAGATACTGAACTCTTCTCCACCTCTTTGTCGCATACAGGTCCTCCTTGACAAATACTCCAGGAGGAGGAAGCGCAACTTTAGATTTCATCATAATGAGGTGATTCGGTGTTATTGGCTCCAGTGCCTGAGGATCATTGATTCCATCCACTTTTAACGGGCGGCTGTTAACAATAGCCATGGCCTCATATAGCAGTGTTCTGAGGGAGGCGTCATCAAGTCGACCTGGGCACTGTGCAAAGGTGGCATTCAGCACATTTCGAACAGTTCTGATCTGGCGTTCCCAGACACCACCTGCAGGACTGTCAGAGGGAGCATTGAAGACAAATTCGCACTGCTTCTCAATCAGGAAGATTTCCAGTAGCTTAGTATCACACTGTTTAAGTGCTTCCTTGAGCTCATTCCTGGCGCCAACAAAATTAGAACCTTGGTCACAACGAAGTTGTTGAACAGCTCCTCTCAGGCTGATGAAGCATCTCAATGAGTTGATGAATGAGTCTGTTGACAAATCTTCGAGCATTTCAATATGAACAGCTCTAGAGTACAGACATGTGAAAATTAAGCCGTATCTTTTGTATTCTTTGCGGGCTCTCTTTACAATGAAAGGACCGAAACAATCCATGCCGCTGTGCGTGAAAGGTGCTGAGGCTTCGACACGTTCTGCGGGAAGCTCGGCCATTTGTTGTCTTTCTGTCGGCCGTCGCAGTTTTCTGCAAAGCACACAAGTGTGTATAAGCTTGGCAACCAACTTGCTCCCACCAATTACCCAGAATCCATTGGCCCGAAGCTCCATTAAAGTCTGGCTTCGACCCTGATGAAACGTTTTAGCGTGGAAATGAGACACAATCAGCTTGGTGATGTGGCTGTTATTCGGTAGGATGACTGGGTGCTTGACTTTGTGACAGAGCGATGACTCTTTCAATCTCCCACCAACACAGAGAAGTCCTTCAGACCAGATAGGGTCGAGACAGAAAAGTGAGCTTGAGTTTGGAAGGTCTTTTTTACCCTGAAGCATCTTCATCTCCTGGGGGAAGGCTTGCTGCTGTACGATCTTAATCACTTCATCTGCAGCCTTCTCACACTCCTTAACAGTCACATACTCACGGTGTTGTTTCTGTTTAGAACCCAACCTCTTGATTCTTGCCACCACCTTAATAATTGTTGTCCAGGAGGAAAACTGACTCAAACGCCTGAGGATGTCATTGCAGTTTTTGACTTCTGTTGCAAACACCTGAATTGTCTTGACTTCAGGATCACCAATGAGTAATTCTGATGGAGCGCTGGGTGTTAGAAGTAATTTACTCTCCCAGAGAAACTTCGGTCCTCGCAGCCAGTTTGTTGAATGAATGTCTGAAGCACAAAGACCTCGGGAAGCATGATCAGCCGGGTTTTCTGCGGTGTCCACATAGTGCCACTGACTGGGATCACTATTATCCCTTATCAGCTGAACACGGTTTGCAACAAATATGTGGAACCTACGGGCATCATGGTTAATATACGCAAGCACAACTTGTGAGTCTGTCCAGAAAACCTCTTCATCAATCTTTATGTCAAGTTCACTTTTTAACATGACACTGACTTTCGTAGAAACCACAGCTGCTGCGAGTTCTAGTCTCGGGATACTTAAGACCTTTGAGGGTGCAACCCTTGCTTTCGCCAGAACAAGACTGCAATGGACTTCATCCTTGTCATTTTGGAACCTGAGGTAAGAACATGCACCATATCCCACGCAGCTGGCATCCGAAAAATGGTGCAGCTCTACTCTGACAATGTTATGGAAGTCATGTGGGTGGTAACATCTCGGAATTGAAACCTCTTTCAACCTCTGAAGCCCATTTATCCACTCCTCCCACCGTGGCCTCATATCTTCTGGGAGTGGATCATCCCATCCGATGCCTCTGTGACACAGCTCTTGAAGTATACGCTTTCCAGTTAGGCTGAATGGAGCGATGAATCCAAGAGGGTCATAAAGAGAGGCAATGACAGAAAGGCAACCACGCCGGGTTGAAGGCTGATCTTTCAAGCTGCTGCTAAAACTGAAAGTGTCAGTTTCAATCGACCATTCAATGCCGAGTGCACGCTCTGATAGGGTTGGATCCAGTCCTAGAGGTTTGATGGTTGCTGCTCTTTCTGAGGGATCTAAGCAGGCGAGGGCTGCTTCCTCATTTGAGTTGAATTTATGGAGGCGTAGACCTCCTCTTTTGCACAACTCCTGTGACTCAATGATCAGTTTCTGGGCTTCCTCGACTGATGGGACGCTGACTAGCCCGTCATCAACATAAAAGTTTTTCTCCACAAATGTTGATGCTAGTGGATAGGTAGCTTTGTGTTGCCGTGCGAGATGTTTTAAGCCAAAGTTGGCACATCCTGGAGACGAGACGGCTCCGAAGAGATGAACCGCCATCCTGTATTCCTGTGGTTCATTCTCCAAATCTCCACCTTTCCACCAGAGGAATTTCAAATAATTACGGGATTCAGGAGTGACGGAGAACTGATAAAACATTCTTTCGATATCACAGATGATCGCTACGGCCTCCTTCCTGAAGCGGTAGAGAACTCCTACCAGAGGATTGGTAAGATCAGGCCCAGTTAGCAGAGTGTCGTTTAGAGAAACACCATGGAATTTGGCTGAACAGTCGAATACGACTCTCAGCTTGTCTGGTTTTCTGGGGTGATAGATGCCGTGATGCGGAAGGTACCACTCAGTCTCTCCTGCAAATGTTGTAGGGGCAGGCTCTGCATCACCCTTGTTAATTGTTTCTTCCATGAATGTTTTGTATTGATCATAATATTGTTTATTGGTCTTTAATTTCTTCTTAAGGCACTGCAGGCGAACTGTGGCTAGCCTCTTGTTGTTTGGTAGGTTGGGTGGACTATTGCCCTTGAAAGGGAGGGGCATCTCATAATGTCCGTCTTTCTTCTGCGTGATGTTGTCACTGAGGAACTGTATGAAGTGAACATCATTCTGGGACACATATTTATCTTCATAAGTTCTCTCGGTGAAGTCTGATTCTAGGGCTTTTAGAACATCTGTCGCCGATGGAATTGGCAGTTCTTTTACTGTGAGCCGATGCACAAAGCTCTGACTTCCTTGTCTGTCTAGGTGCGGATTTGATGAGCCTATGATACTCCATCCTAGTTTTGATCTCTGTGCAAACGGTTGATTTTTGTCTCCAATGATAACCTCAAGAGGAGCTAGTGCTGCTGGACAGTCATATCCAATCAAGAGCCCTACATCACAGTCTTGAAGGGGTGGTAGCTTATCTGCCAAATGTCGGAGATGAGGCCAGAGTAAAGCTGTTTCCTTCGTTGGGACATAAGACTTGTCCACCGGGATAAAGTCACGGCTGTAGGCTTGCTGTAATTGGATGTGGTTCTTAGAGTGCAGTCCTCGTACTTGTAGACCATGGACGTTCTTGCTAGATATGATTGTATCAATAGCCGTCATAGTACTCAATTTTAATTTTACTGGTTGGGCATCAACATTCAGTTTGTCAAGTACATCTTCTAAGACAAACGTTGAGTCACTCTGTGTGTCCAGTATTGCGTACGTAAGTACTTCTCTGTATGGCTCTTGTATTGAAGACACAAAGACTGGGACGATACTTGAGGTAGCTGAAGCACGTTGTGTTGATGTATGTGATACAACCTTGTGCATTTCCAAGCTTGCATGGTTTTCTGTGGAAGTGGAGCTATTCGTTGTTGCTTCCACAGGTCTTTGTTTCCTGTCATCGTGCAAGCAGGTTGGGTGACGACGGCTGCATATGTTGCATGTGTGTCGTCTCTTACAATCTTTGGTCATGTGACCCTTCCTCAAGCACCCAAAGCAGAGCCGATTTTCAGAGATGAATGCCTTTTTATCTTCACCACTCTTTGCTGCGAAGGTGGGACACTTGGTGATGTTATGAGCTTCACTTTTACAGACAGAGCAAGTTGATTTTGGTTTACTGCTGTTTGTTTCTTGTTTCTCCTGAGTGAAACTCTTAGTTTGTGTATTTGTGTTGAGAGCTTTGGCTCTCTTTGGTGATCTTTCATCTGTGGCCTTGAAGTTCATCAACAATGGAGAAGCAATAGGGTTACAGGCTATCCGTGCTTCTTTGCTCAGGAACTTTGTGAAGCATGCAAGATCTGGATAGCTTCCAGATGAGTCAAGTTCCTCTACAACAATTCGACTCCACTTGCGCACAATCCATTCCGGTAGTTTTTTGAGCAACTTGTGATTTTCCTCACAATCGTTAAGGATAGCTAGTCCTTTGACGTGGGGAATCGCCTCAGTGCAGCCTTGGAGGAAGTCAGCAAACTCTTGTAGTGCAAGTGGGTCGTTTGTGTTGATCTTTGGCCATCTCATGAGCTTATCTCGGAAAGCCTTTTGTATGATGAACGGGTTCCCATATCTGTCTTGTAAGACTTTCCATGCTCCATTGTATGCGCTTTCCGAATCTCGATAAAAGAAACCTTCTACAGCTTTGCGCGCCTCTCCAGCAAGATAATTTTTTAGATAAAACATCTTCTCACTTGGTGGGAGGGGTTTTCTGTCAATAAGAGCTATGAATGACATCTTCCAATCTGTAAACTGTAAAGGATCACCACGGAATGTGGTTGGTTCAGGGACAGGCAAGCGGTTCATGCTTAATGAGCTGGCGATTGCTTGGGCTAGACTGACAGACTCCTGGGACGTTGTCACCTCCGGAGCAGTTTGGTGAGGTTGGAATGATGCAGCATCAGGATTTAATCGAGGTTCAGTTTCCTTTCTGTAGCAAGCAGAGTTAGTTGCGTCATTAATCACATCATCATGGTATTCGAACCCTTCAAAATCGTCATATGCTCTCACATGAGCTGCTGCTATGGCAACATCTTTTGCTGCTTGTAACTGCTGCAATTTGGTTCTCTCTTGTTCCAACTGTTGTTGCATTTCCAACTCTTTTTGTTTCATTTCTACTAACATTTTCGCCTCTTTAAGTTTCCATTCACCTTCTAACTTCTGAAGATGTGCTTGCTGTGCTTGGATTTCTTTCATAGCTTTTGATTGTTCCAGCTTAGCCGCAAGCTCGGCTTGTGCATCTACTCTACTGCTGTGGGTACTGGCTGAGCTGGAGTGGTTGCTCAATCTCTCCGGTGACTCCACTGAGCTCACCGTTTCAGTTTTAGTGTGGCCAAAGACAGACCCATATTCAACTTTGTTTAATGTTTCTCTTACCCTTTCCTTCTCAAGTTGATCATTAAATTCTTGGTTAACGGTCTCTAGACGGATACTTATGAGGTCACAAATGTCTTTTGTTAGTGTAACACAGGCGTCCATTTTCTTTACAATCTCTGGTGTGGTGTTACTGTTACGAAGTATAGGTTCATACTGCTTGTTTACGTCATCACGCTTTGCTTGAATGTCTTGCTGTAATTCAATCAGGTCTTCTGATGAACAGAGGGTTTTTAATTGTGTCCTAGTCTCCCTTGCTACCAGCTTCCAAGCGTCATAGGACTTGTTAAATGCTTTCTCACGTTTTCTGGTGTCTTGATCATGCATCTCTTGTCCTTTCTCTGTTAGCTTTCTTTCACGTGAGCTAGACCTGCATGGGGTGTCTTTAAGTAACATCTTGTTTGTTTGTGCTGCTGCTTTAAGTCGAGTGTAGCCTTTGATTGTCCAATGCCTGAATTTTCACTTGTAAGCTGTAGTTATCTTTTACCACAGAGTAATGTTTATGCTGAGCATTAACAGATTATGGACATCTAAAGGATTTTAAGCTTAAAACAGTAACAACAAAAAACTTCCTTTCTACCTTTTCATAAATAGACATTACCCAAGCGCATGAGCTAGTTTCTTGAAATAGTTACCAGTTTTAGAAGCGTTAGGAACTGAGAATTAGCTTGCAAGAAATTTTTACCTTATAATACCATATTATTATTTAAGTCACTTCAGTTATGCTGGAAGGATGTGTAGAAATTGTCCCTTTTCAACTTTTTTGCTCCTTGGCATCCAGTGTCTCTTTTTGCAGCTTTAGCTGTACCTTAAGCATGCTGTCCATTTTAAGTCTTGCCTGGGTGCATGAGTTGGATGCAAGCGAAGTAAACTGGCTGGTACTAGGTTGGTGGATGGACCTCAGATGTGATGGCGTCAGCTTCTCACCAGGGACGGCAGGGCTGGTGCAGCGATGAGTTTTCACTGTAGCGGCCCCTTGGATATCAAGACGCAGAGAGTTTCAAACGGGTGTACTTTTATTTCTTCTTCTCAATGAGCACCATGCACACCATGAACACCGTGAAAACTACAGAAGACACAGAAGAATTACAAAATGTTTCTATGTAGCTTCACACACAAAAAAAACTGCACAAATTATGTTCACAAATGAATTATGTTTACACAATACAAATAATTTCAAATGATGACCAATATGAAATGAAATATGTTTTAAGCCTTTATGACAAATGAAATACATACAATATATGAAATAATTGTTCACAGAAATATATTTATATTGATTAAATTAAATTAAATGTGCAATAAACCAAAAACTAATTAAGTATTGACATTCTCTTTACTAATACACACTCCCCACATTTTCCTTCATACCTCATTCCGCTTCTCCAAGGGCGCTAATTCAATCAGCTACCATGCTCTCTAGCTCGACACCATCACAGTTTGGAGTTCTTAGAAAATAACATGTACGAACAATACAAAATAAATTAAATCACAATGTAAACTCTCTTTACAGGATTCAAATGGATGAACACGATAAATAATTAAAGTGGTTACAAGTTTTTACCGTTCTTCCGACGACGCGCGAGCACGTTGTGCAGAGAGTGTAACAGGAAGTTTTAGCGTCATAAAAAACATCCGAACTTTTCGAAGAAGAACAGCGCCTTTTCAAAATAAAAGCCTGAACAGATAAGGTGACACTGTTGAACTATAATGTCTTTAAAAGTATAAAAAATAAATATGATATATTTTATAAACTATGTAGGAAAATATTAAATGCAATTTATAAGACATTTACAATAGTAACATCAAAACTACAAGTACCCAGGGGGCAAAGGGGGTTTAGCAGACATGGGCTGCTGTAAAAGGTTGTCATATAAAAATGAAATCTATGATGTCTGAGGATCACAACCTGGGTGGACAACCCGGTCAACAAGCTGCTAGAAACTTGTAATTAGGGTCAAAACAATGCTACCTCAAATTCTGCTTTAACTCCCCGGAATCACCCAAACATGCTAAAAAGGTTTATTATATTCATGAATCGTGAGCTATATCTCCCTGATACTTTATGCTAGAAACAAACTGAGCAGACCTTTAAAAAGAGTGGAAGACAAGCTTTCTGATGCCTTGATTGTACATGTAATTAGAATGTAAGAGTTAACAATGCCTTTTAATTCATAGGTAGGGGAAAAAAATAAAAAAATATTGAACATTCCATTTGTAATCGGCAGCATCTTTTCCCTTTGTTGTTGTTAAAATAAACAAATTACCATGTGAAGTTAACTTTTACTAGATGAAATCATATTTTGATAATTTTCACTAACCAGACAGTCCTCATGGCCCATAACACATTTAGAGGGAATTCAATGTCAAGCCTATAATAGCCTGTCATTTCAAACAAGATCCAAGAAAGTTAACTGGTGTTAATTGTATACTGCTCTGTTTCTGTATGTACAGTATATAGTTTGCATATTTATGCAATATCTATTATTTGTATTGTAATGTCTAGTATTTCTAATATTCTTTCACAAATGGGATAGCTTTATTTATTCTATTGAAATAAAAAAAAAGGGTTTGAGGATTTTGGGTTGGGCTGGTTACTGTTCAATCCTGGTGTTTGGAGTGTGAGACAAAGGTACTGACAACTAAATGTTGAAAGAATAAAACACACAGGAGTCATGTGTGGAGTAGATTTAAAAGTATTTACTGATTAAAACTGTTACATTAAGTAGCAATTTGTACCAAAAAAAAAAAAAAAACGAAATAGACAAACATTACAATTCAGGGTGATAACTAACTTCTGTAATAGTGTTTATACACTTTGTTTAGTTGTTTTTGGAGTCACTGCTGCTGTCGCTGCTCTCTAGTGTTTCAGCATGCTGTATCCTACTACATTTGGTTGCCAACCCCAAGGCAACGGCATCTATGTAGCATGGAGCAGTTCTTCTGACAACCTTTAACCAGAGATGGGCTCAAATACATCAAAAAGTATTTAATTACAAATAACAAATACTTACTCATCAAATGTATTTAAATAAAATACAAAATACTGCTGTGAAAAAGTATTTAATTAAAATACAAGTAATTTGTAATTTGAAAATACAAAAATATATATTTTTTACAGTCTTCTGTAGTGTAAGTGTGGCGTTAGATACATGTAAGAGAATATTGCAATATCATTGTTTAGTGCAGAAGATGCGCTTTTAACGTACATGTTGCCACATACTGTCATAATAAAAGATAATTACGCATATAACACTATATTTGTATTATATTACACAAAAACTAGTTAACGCTGCTGTGAGGGTGTTTCTAATAGCGCGGCTGTGACAAAGTTGACAACTTTCTCTCTTCCGACTGCCATTATCTATTTTTTGTGTGTGTGTGTGTGTGTGTGTGTGTGTGTGTGTGTGTGTGTGTGTGTGTAGAGAGAGAGAGAGAGAGAGAGAGAGAGAGAGAGAGAGAGAGAGAGAGAGAGAGAGAGAGAGAGAGAGAGAGAGAGAGAGAGAGAGTAGGCCTACATTTAATCTTATTGAATCATATAAGTTTATAATATATTTTATTGTCACACTTTAATGGGAAAATTAATTTATTTAATGAACAAATCAAACACAAACATGTAAGGCTTTTATTTGCACACATAACATTGAAACTATGGAGTGTGTTGTGGTTGCTTCATCTGCCAGAGCTTCTAACACAGGCTTCTGGCTGCTTTATTTTAAATAAGCACCAGACGGCGCTGTTCTCGACACTCTCAAAGCTTTGAATCTTTTCCCAGAACAGTCAGGGGAAAGCCTCAGTGATTCATGAGGCTTCATTTCCCCATCCCTACTTAAGACCCATACAAAAAAAGGATTTTTAGAAATGCTGGCCAACTGAAAAGTATGAGCATGTACAACACTCGATACTTAGTTGGGGATCCTTTTGCCTGAACTGATCATGGAGTCGATCAGTCTGTGGCACTGCTCAGGTGTTATGAGAGCCCAGGTTGCTCTGATAGTGGCCTTCAGCTCTTCTGCATTGTTGGGTCTGGCGTATCGCATCTTCCTCTTCACAATACCCCATAGATTTTCTATAGGGTTAAGGTCAGGCGAGTTTGCTGGCCAATTAAGAACAGGGATACCATGGTCCTTAAACCAGGTACTGGTAGCTTTGGCACTGTGTGCAGGTGCCAAGTCCTGTTGGAAAATGAAATCTGCATCTCCATAAAGTTGGTCAGCACCAGGAAGCATGAAGTGCTCTAAAACTTCCTGGTAGACGGCTGCGTTGACCTTGGACCTCAGAAAACACAGTGGACCAACACCAGCAGATGACATGGCACCCCAAACCATCACTGACCGTGGAAACTTTACACTGGACTTCAAGCAACGTGGATTCTGTGCCTCTCCTCTCTTCCTCCAGACCCTGGGACCTTGATTTCCAAAGGAAATACAAAATTTACTTTCATCAGAGAACATAACTTTGGACCACTCAGCAGTAGTCCAGTCCTTTTTGTCTTCAGCCCAGACGAGACGCTTCTGACGCCGTGTCTTGTTCAAGAGTGGTTTGACACCTGGAATGGCCCCAAAAGTGCTCCTGGACCATTCAGAAGCTTATAATGGCGCCTATAACCAATGCCATCATTATGTTTTGCAACAATTAGGTTGCGAAGGTCTTGAGACAGCTCTTTGCTTTTACCCATCATGAGATGTGTCTTGTGTGACACCTTGGCAATGAGACCTTTTTGTAGGCATCATTTGGGACTGAACCAGCTGTTATTAATTTCCACTGACAGGGGGCTGGATTGCTTTTTAATTACTGTAAGTTTTCAGCAGTTGTCTTGGCTTTCCATGCCTTTTTGCACCACCCTTTCTTCATGTGTTCAATACTTTTTCCCTGTGTCATTTCACATTATTACTCATAACTTAATTTCTGAACTTATTTTTGTTTGTTTCTTTGTATGTAAGGCTTACTTGGGTTGTTACCAACATCTGGTGAAAATTTCATGTCAATAGCACCTTTGGAAAAAAATTACTGAGAAAAATGATGACGTGTGTGCGTGTGTGTGTGTGTGTGTGTGTGTGTGTGTCTGTGTGTGTCACTGAGTAAGAGAATTAATGTTACAGGTTTTTAAAATTGCTTACTCAATTTGTTTTTTTCTTCTTTTCCCGAAAGCTGTGTGGCTTTGTTTCGAGAAAAGAAGAAAAAAAGAAATTGAGTAGGCATTTTTTTTTGCTTAAAATGAATAAGCAAAAAACACACACACAACATACAAAACGACACACATCTCTTGCAAAAGCAAACAATTCATTCAAAACTATTTTAACTCTTCTAAAAATGGTGTTTTTGTAACTATACATCATCCATCCAGCCATCAAATGATTATCCATACACATCAAACTAAACATGGATGTGAAAATTGTAAAACACTAAAATCTCGTGTCTTTTGCTTGTTCAGTGTGTGGAGTGAACAGGAGTTTGTCACACGTACATGTATGCGCACAAATACACTGTATATACAGCATGTATGCACAACTGATGAACTTTACAATTATTGAACTGAATCAAAACTGAACTGGCTTGAGCTAAATGACACTATTGGCTTTCAGATCTTACACACAGCGAGTCAATTTTATAAACACTACAGATCATTCGTTAGACACTACATCAAAATGAAATAAAAAAATGGCTGAATGTCTCAAATGTAAGTGTGAGCAGTTGTGGATTATAGTCTTATTGTTTCTAAGCATTTCAAACATTTGATTGGTTAGTTGAACAACCTTAAGCACATTTTCATGAAATGAAAAATACATTTCTCTTATATGTTCTCTCAAAGTATCTAATTTTCTTTGTATGAAAGAAATGTTTGTGTTTTGAATTTTCTAATTATTATATAAATAATAATATTTTCTTTTCTTCTCATAATGATGAGGCAGTATATTTGTTTCAAATTTGTTCATTACAGTTTTTCTCAATCGATTTGACACATTTCTCCAAATGAATGTAGTTGCTCTCAAAACAATTAACACAACAAACTAAACACTCTCATGTTGGTAAAACATTTCATTATTCACTGCATAATGAAGCACTGCATTTTATTCTAATAATGCATTTATCATAAATAAATAGTAACATCAAAACTACAAGTACCCAGGGGGCAAAGGGGGTTTAGCAGACATGGGCTGCTGTAAAAGGTTGTCATATAAAAATGAAATCTATGATGTCTGAGGATCACAACCTGGGTGGACAACCCGGTCAACAAGCTGCTAGAAACTTGTAATTAGGGTCAAAACAATGCTACCTCAAATTCTGCTTTAACTCCCCGGAATCACCCAAACATGCTAAAAAGGTTTATTATCTCCCTGATACTTTATGCTAGAAACAAACTGAGCAGACCTTTAAAAAGTGTGGAAGATAAGCTTTCTGATGCCTTGATTGTACATGTAATTAGAATGTAAGAGTTAACAATGCCTCTTAATTCATAGGTAGGGGGAAAAAAAAGAAAAAAATATTGAACATTCCATTTGTAATCGGCAGCATCTTTTCCCTTTGTTGTTGTTAAAATAAACAAATTACCATGTGAAGTTAACTTTTACTGGATGAAATCATATTTTGATCATTTTCACTAACCAGACAGTCCTCATGGCCCATAACACATTTAGAGGGAATTCAATGTCAAGCCTATAATAGCCTGTCAATTCAAACAAGATCCAAGAAAGTTTACCATTAACTGGTGTTAATTGTATACTGCTCTGTTTCTGTATGTACAGTATATAGTTTGCATATTTATGCAATATCTATTATTTGTATTGTAATGTCTAGTATTTATAATATTCTTTCACAAGTGGGATAGCTTTATTTATTCTATTGAAATTAAAAAAAAGGGTTTGAGGATTTTGGGTTGGGCTGGTTACTGTTCAATCCTGGTGTTTGGAGTGTGAGACAAAGGTACTGACAACTAAATGTTGAAAGAATAAAACACACAGGCGTCATGTGTGGAGTAGATTTAAAAGTATTTACTGATTAAAACTGTTACATTAAGTAGCAATTTGTACAAAAAAAAAAAAAAAACGAAATAGACAAACAGATTACAATTCAGGGTGATAACTAACTTCTGTAATAGTGTTTATACACTTTGTTTAGTTGTTTTTGGAGTCACTGCTGCTGTCGCTGCTCTCTAGTGTTTCAGCATGCTGTATCCTACTACATTTGGTTGCCAACCCCAAGGCAACGGCATCTATGTAGCATGGAGCAGTTCTTCTGACAACCTTTAACCAGAGATGGGCTCAAATACATCAAAAAGTATTTAATTACAAATAACAAATACTTACTCATCAAATGTATTTAAATAAAATACAAAATACTGCTGTGAAAAAGTATTTAATTACAATACAAGTAATTTGTAATTTGAAAATACAAAAATATATATTTTTTACAGTCTTCTGTAGTGTAAGTGTGGCGTTAGATACATGTAAGAGAATATTGCAATATCATTGTTTAGTGCAAAAGATGCGCTTTTAACGTACATGTTGCCACATACTGTCATAATAAAAGATAATTACGCATATAACACTATATTTGTATTATATTACACAAAAACTAGTTAACGCTGCTGTGAGGGTGTTTCTAATAGCGCGGCTGTGACAAAGTTGACAACTTTCTCTCTTCCGACTGCCATTATCTATTTTTTTACTCTTTTTGAAAGTTGTGAAAACGCTGTTGTGGCGTTTTTCTTTTGCTGTTTGAGCAAATTGGAACACAAAAATATATATTTAATGTAGTCTTTCATTCACTGCTATAGAAGTTAACCCAACTATGACGCCTTCCACTTCTGAGAAACCCAGAAATGTGAACAGGGTCAATAGGATGTGTCACATCACGTGATTTACTTGCCAAAAACTGTGATAGGCAATTTGGTAGTCCTATTTGTATTTTATGTCTATGGTCCTAGGGATAGTTCACCCAAAAATGAAAATTAGCCCATGATTTACTCACCCTGACGTCATCCTAGGTTTATATGACTTCTTTCAGAAGAATACAATCAGAATATTAAAAAGTGTCCTGGCTCTTCCAAGCTTTAGAATGACAGTTAATGGGTATATTTTTCATCAAAGTGTGTCTATCCATCATAAAAGTGCATTTATCCATGATAAAAGTGCATCTATCCATCATAAAAGTGCATCTATCCATCATAAAAGTGCATCTGTCCATCATAAAAGTACATCTGTCCATCATAAAAGAGCATCTATCCATGATAAAAGAGCATCTATCCATGATAAAAGTGCATCTGTCCATGATAAAAGTGCATCTGTCCATCATAAAAGTGCATCTGTCCATCATAAAAGTGCATCTATCCATCATAAAAGTGCATCTATCCATGATAAAAGTGCATCTGTCCATCATAAAAGTACATCTATCCATGATAAAAGAGCATCTATCCATGATAAAAGAGCATTTATCCATGATAAAAGAGCATCTATCCATGATAAAAGTGCATCTATCCATCATAAAAGTGCATCTGTCCATGATAAAAGAGCATCTATCCATCATAAAAGTGCATCTATCCATCATAAAAGTGCATCTATCCATCATTAAAGTACATCTGTCCATCATAAAAGAGGATCTATCCATGATAAAAGAACATCTATCTATGATAAAAGCGCATCTATCCGTCATAAAAGTGCATTTATCCATCATAAAAGTGCATCTATCCATGATAAAAGTGCATCTGTCCATCATAAAAGTGCATCTGTCCATCATAAAAGTACATCTATCCATGATAAAAGTACATCTATCCATGATAAAAGAGCATCTATCCATGATAAAAGAGCATCTATCCATGATAAAAGTGCATCTATCCATGATAAAAGTGCATTTATCCATAATAAAAGTGCATCTATCCATGATAAAAGTGCATCTATCCATGATAAAAGTGCATTTATCCATAATAAAAGTGCATCTATCCATCATAAAAGTGCATCTGTCCATCATAAAAGTACATCTATCCATCATAAAAGTACATCTATCCATGATAAAAGAGCATCTATCCATGATAAAAGAGCATCTATCCATGATAAAAGTGCATCTATCCATGATAAAAGTGCATTTATCCATAATAAAAGTGCATCTATCCATGATAAAAGAGCATCTATCCATGATAAAAGTGCATTTATCCATAATAAAAGTGCATCTATCCATGATAAAAGTGCATCTATCCATCATAAAAGTGCATCTATCCATCATAAAAGTGCATCTATCCATCATAAAAGAGCATCTATCCATGATAAAAGTGCATTTATCCATAATAAAAGTGCATCTATCCATGATAAAAGTGCATCTATCCATAATAAAAGTGCATCTATCCATGATAAAAGTGCATCTATCCATCATAAAAGTGCATCTATCCATCATAAAAGTGCATCTATCCATGATAAAAGTACATCTATCCATCATAAAAGTGCATCTATCCATCATAAAAGTACATCTATCCATCATAAAAGTACATCTGTCCATCATAAAAGTGCATCTATCCATGAAAAAAGTGCATCTATCCATCATAAAAGTGCATCTATCCATCATAAAAGTGCATCTATCCATCATAAAAGTACATCTGTCCATCATAAAAGTGCATCTATCCATCATAAAAGTGCATCTATCCATGAAAAAAGTGCATCTATCCATCATAAAAGTGCATCTATCCATCATAAAAGTAATGCACTTTTTTGTTCAGTCCAATTTGTTGTCCAATGTAAATATATCCGCTGTACATATGTTGCACTGACTTGTTTGGTGAAAAATAAAAAAATAAAATGATTCAACAGCATGTGTGTGAGTCTGCAAATATTTCTGTGCATGTGAACAATCTGAAGAATTTTCTACAATTTGAACTATTTTAGTATTATGGCAAAGCATACTAAAGATGAGAGTGCTTTTCGTTTTGCCCAACAGTGTGTTGGTTAGACAGATCTGCTAATATGAATGACGTGTGTGCCATTTTGTGCAAAAGTTTGATAATGCTATATGTAGTTTTGGTTGCTTCATTTTGCAGGATATATGAGGTATTTTGCAGTTTGGGTGTATGGTTTAGTGAATTGTGTTAAGTAGTTTGATAAAACCAGCCTAGTTTGCAAAATTGTATGTTAGCAATAGGAAATAACTGTAATGATGAGTTTAGTTCGTAGAAAAAAAAATTGAATATAAATCTGCTATCATTGAATCAATGAACTTTATAGATCTTGCCTCTACTCCTTTCTAAATCCTCAACTCTTCTTGCTCCATTCCTTTCCCCTCATCTCGTTCTACCTCTTCCACTGTTCCCCACCCTTCCTCTCCAAAACCTCTCTCTTACACTTCTTCCTTTTTCCCATTCTTCTTCTTCTTTTTTCTTTTCCCCTTTTAGTTTTTGTAATTGAGATAGCTTTGAAACAATTAGGAGATTTGCATTCCCTGTGTTGTGTGTATTATGGTACTACTGTAACTCTGCAGATTTCTATCTGGGGCTAACTGAGAACATTACAAGCATATCTGAGTTTTGTTTGTTGTGTTTGGAAAAATGGTGCACAGATGATTGTGATTTTTGTAAAACCAATAAAAGAGCTGCAATAGTTTTTTCTCAATATATTAAAGTTTTGGTTGTCTGTATGAACTGTCAAAACATTTGAAAATTGTGTGCACAGTATTTTTAAATAAAATGATGCAAGTGATTTGTAATTTGCTTGAAATGAAGGAAAATGTACATCAAGTTTAGGACAATTACAAACTGTTAAGATCACTGTGATAACTTGAGAACTTGTTTATTATGATCATCAAATCATGATACAAAAAAACAGCAGAGCAATGAACGAGCTTCATTAAGTTAAGTAATATTAAGTATAGCAATGCATCAGAATGTGAATCATATTCGCTGGTGTTTGCTGTAGAATCTGAAGAGCAGAATCTGGATTCACTGAAACATGAAGTAGAAGAGCAGAGGAGAGAAGAGCAGGAGGAAGCTTCCCTTATACATTCCATCTAATAAACATGATACAGAAATGAGTATTAATTCATAATTTAGTAGAAATAATAATAAAAATAACAGTGGTTAATAAAATGGCATGTTTATCGTTGATCAATTTCATCAGTTTTCTAAAAACAATACAAAGTACAAACTCTCAGAAAGCACTTGACAAATTCCAAGAAACTTCTTTTCACACTTTTCTAGTTTAACGCTATTTTTATCTACTGAAATTAGATGTTGTGCTCATTCTGAACAATCACTTGTGTTTGAATTATAATAATCATGGTGGAAAAGGGCAACTGTTAGTTGAATACATGTAAATGTATATAAAAAAAGCACAATACCTGCTGCATTGCAAAGATCAGTGTCACAGCACTGGACAGACACTGACAGTCCTTTTAGATCCATTTTGGTCCCTGATTCACATTGAGATAAACACCCTTTAGCTGTGACAGGCACCTTCGTGGAACCTGCAAAAAAGACAAACTTCCTATAATAGGCTAAAGAAACAATTATTTTGGTAAAATCTTTGCACTTTTGGTGACTTACAGAGACAAACATACAGAGAGCTGAAGATCCACTTGAATACTGGAGAATGCAGAAACAAGTCTACCCCCACCTAATACAGTGGCATTCCAGTTTCTTTGTACCCCGGCCTCCTCTGTACCATGTGAAAGAGTGTTATCTAAGGCTGGGGAAGTACTGTCTAAGAGGAGAAATAGACTCATCCCCAACACTGTGAAACAACTTTTATTTCTTAATAAAAATAATTAAAAACTTTATCACCTTTCTGTCATTCCTACAGTTACATAAGCACTATCAGTAACAAGTGTCACATTTAATAACAGATGATCCTATCAGACAATGTCCTAGTGTGTGTGTGTGTGTGTGTGTGTAGAGAGAGAGAGAGAGAGAGAGAGAGAGAGAGAGAGTAGGCCGCCTACATTAAATCTTATTGAATCATATAAGCTTATATTATGGTAAATGGACTGCATTTATATAGAGCGCTCACAGACCTATGGCCACCAAAGCGCTTTACAATATTTGCCTCACATTCACCCATTCACCCATTCACTCACTCATTCATACACCGACGGCAATGTCAGCCATGCAAGGCGCCATCCAGCTCGTCGGGAGCAGCTGGGGTTAGGTGTCTTGCTCATTGACACCTCGACACTTGGTCAGGTGGAACCGGGGATTGAACCACCAACCTTTCGGTTTGTAGACAATCTACATGAACCACTGAACCACTGCCGCCCCTAAATGGGTGAAATTATATTTTATTGTCACACTTTAATGGGAAAATTAATTTATTTAATGAACAAATCAAACACAAACATGTAAGGCTTTTATTTGCACACATAACATTGAAACTATGGAGTGTGTTGTGGTTGCTTCATCTGCCAGAGCTTCTAACACAGGCTTCTGGCTGCTTTATTTTAAATAAGCACCAGACGGCGCTGTTCTCGACACTCTCAAAGCTTTGAATCTTTTCCCAGAACAGTCAGGGGAAAGCCTCAGTGATTCATGAGGCTTCATTTCCCCATCCCTACTTAAGACCCATACAAAAAAAGGATTTTTAGAAATGCTGGCCAACTGAAAAGTATGAGCATGTACAACACTCGATACTTAGTTGGGGATCCTTTTGCCTGAACTGATCATGGAGTCGATCAGTCTGTGGCACTGCTCAGGTGTTATGAGAGCCCAGGTTGCTCTGATAGTGGCCTTAAGCTCTTCTGCATTGTTGGGTCTGGCGTATCGCATCTTCCTCTTCACAATACCCCATAGATTTTCTATAGGGTTAAGGTCAGGCGAGTTTGCTGGCCAATTAAGAACAGGGATACCATGGTCCTTAAACCAGGTACTGGTAGCTTTGGCACTGTGTGCAGGTGCCAAGTCCTGTTGGAAAATGAAATCTGCATCTCCATAAAGTTGGTCAGCACCAGGAAGCATGAAGTGCTCTAAAACTTCCTGGTAGACGGCTGCGTTGACCTTGGACCTCAGAAAACACAGTGGACCAACACCAGCAGATGACATGGCACCCCAAACCATCACTGACTGTGGAAACTTTACACTGGACTTCAAGCAACGTGGATTCTGTGCCTCTCCTCTCTTCCTCCAGACCCTGGGACCTTGATTTCCAAAGGAAATGCAAAATTTACTTTCATCAGAGAACATAACTTTGGACCACTCAGCAGTAGTCCAGTCCTTTTTGTCTTCAGGCCAGACGAGACGCTTCTGACGCCGTGTCTTGTTCAAGAGTGGTTTGACACCAGGAATGGCCCCAAAAGTGCTCCTGGACCATTCAGAAGCTTATAATGGCGCCTATAACCAATGCCATCATTATGTTTTGCAACAATTAGGTTGCGAAGGTCTTGAGACAGCTCTTTGCTTTTACCCATCATGAGATGTGTCTTGTGTGACACCTTGGCAATGAGACCTTTTTGTAGGCATCATTTGGGACTGAACCAGCTGTTATTAATTTCCACTGACAGGGGGCTGGATTGCTTTTTAATTACTGTAAGTTTTCAGCAGTTGTCTTGGCTTTCCATGCCTTTTTGCACCACCCTTTCTTCATGTGTTCAATACTTTTTCCCTGTGTCATTTCACATTATTACTCATAACTTAATTTCTGAACTTATTTTTGTTTGTTTCTTTGTATGTAAGGCTTACTTGGGTTGTTACCAACATCTGGTGAAAATTTCATGTCAATAGCACCTTTGGAAAAAAATTACTGAGAAAAATGATGACGTGTGTGCGTGTGTGTGTGTGTGTGTGTGTGTGTGTGTGTGTGTGTGTGTGTGTGTGTGTGTGTGTGTGTGTGTGTGTGTCTGTGTGTGTCACTGAGTAAGAGAATTAATGTTACAGGTTTTTAAAATTGCTTACTCAATTTGTTTTTTTCTTCTTTTCCCGAAAGCTGTGTGGCTTTGTTTCGAGAAAAGAAGAAAAAAAGAAATTGAGTAGGCATTTTTTTTTTGCTTAAAATGAATAAGCAAAAAACACACACACAACATACAAAACGACACACATCTCTTGCAAAAGCAAACAATTCATTCAAAACTATTTTAACTCTTCTAAAAATGGTGTTTTTGTAACTATACATCATCCATCCAGCCATCAAATGATTATCCATACACATCAAACTACACATGGATGTGAAAATTGTAAAACACTAAAATCTCGTGTCTTTTGCTTGTTCAGTGTGTGGAGTGAACAGGAGTTTGTCACACGTACATGTATGCGCACAAATACACTGTATATACAGCATGTATGCACAACTGATGAACTTTACAATTATTGAACTGAATCAAAACTGAACTGGCTTGAGCTAAATGACACTATTGGCTTTCAGATCTTACACACAGCGAGTCAATTTTATAAACACTACAGATCATTCGTTAGACACTACATCAAAATGAAATAAAAAAATGGCTGAATGTCTCAAATGTAAGTGTGAGCAGTTGTGGATTATAGTCTTATTGTTTCTAAGCATTTCAAACATTTGATTGGTTAGTTGAACAACCTTAAGCACATTTTCATGAAATGAAAAACACATTTCTCTTATATGTTCTCTCAAAGTATCTCATTTTCTTTGTATGAAAGAAATGTTTGTGTTTTGAATTTTCTAATTATTATATAAATAATAATATTTTCTTTTCTTCTCATAATGATGAGGCAGTATATTTGTTTCAAATTTGTTCATTACAGTTTTTCTCAATCGATTTGACACATTTCTCCAAATGAATGTAGTTGCTCTCAAAACAATTAACACAACAAACTAAACACTCTCATGTTGGTAAAACATTTCATTATTCACTGCATAATGAAGCACTGCATTTTATTCTAATAATGCATTTATCATAAATAAATAGTAACATCAAAACTACAAGTACCCAGGGGGCAAAGGGGGTTTAGCAGACATGGGCTGCTGTAAAAGGTTGTCATATAAAAATGAAATCTATGATGTCTGAGGATCACAACCTGGGTGGACAACCCGGTCAACAAGCTGCTAGAAACTTGTAATTAGGGTCAAAACAATGCTACCTCAAATTCTGCTTTAACTCCCCGGAATCACCCAAACATGCTAAAAAGGTTTATTATCTCCCTGATACTTTATGCTAGAAACAAACTGAGCAGACCTTTAAAAAGAGTGGAAGATAAGCTTTCTGATGCCTTGATTGTACATGTAATTAGAATGTAAGAGTTAACAATGCCTCTTAATTCATAGGTAGGGGAAAAAAAGAAAAAAATATTGAACATTCCATTTGTAATCGGCAGCATCTTTTCCCTTTGTTGTTGTTAAAATAAACAAATTACCATGTGAAGTTAACTTTTACTGGATGAAATCATATTTTGATCATTTTCACTAACCAGACAGTCCTCATGGCCCATAACACATTTAGAGGGAATTCAATGTCAAGCCTATAATAGCCTGTCAATTCAAACAAGATCCAAGAAAGTTTACCATTAACTGGTGTTAATTGTATACTGCTCTGTTTCTGTATGTACAGTATATAGTTTGCATATTTATGCAATATCTATTATTTGTATTGTAATGTCTAGTATTTATAATATTCTTTCACAAGTGGGATAGCTTTATTTATTCTATTGAAATTAAAAAAAAAGGGTTTGAGGATTTTGGGTTGGGCTGGTTACTGTTCAATCCTGGTGTTTGGAGTGTGAGACAAAGGTACTGACAACTAAATGTTGAAAGAATAAAACACACAGGCGTCATGTGTGGAGTAGATTTAAAAGTATTTACTGATTAAAACTGTTACATTAAGTAGCAATTTGTACAAAAAAAAAAAAAAACGAAATAGACAAACAGATTACAATTCAGGGTGATAACTAACTTCTGTAATAGTGTTTATACACTTTGTTTAGTTGTTTTTGGAGTCACTGCTGCTGTCGCTGCTCTCTAGTGTTTCAGCATGCTGTATCCTACTACATTTGGTTGCCAACCCCAAGGCAACGGCATCTATGTAGCATGGAGCAGTTCTTCTGACAACCTTTAACCAGAGATGGGCTCAAATACATCAAAAAGTATTTAATTACAAATAACAAATACTTACTCATCAAATGTATTTAAATAAAATACAAAATACTGCTGTGAAAAAGTATTTAATTAAAATACAAGTAATTTGTAATTTGAAAATACAAAAATATATATTTTTTACAGTCTTCTGTAGTGTAAGTGTGGCGTTAGATACATGTAAGAGAATATTGCAATATCATTGTTTAGTGCAGAAGATGCGCTTTTAACGTACATGTTGCCACATACTGTCATAATAAAAGATAATTACGCATATAACACTATATTTGTATTATATTACACAAAAACTAGTTAACGCTGCTGTGAGGGTGTTTCTAATAGCGCGGCTGTGACAAAGTTGACAACTTTCTCTCTTCCGACTGCCATTATCTATTTTTTGTGTGTGTGTGTGTGTGTGTGTGTGTGTGTGTGTGTGTGTGTGTGTGTGTAGAGAGAGAGAGAGAGAGAGAGAGAGAGAGAGAGAGAGAGAGAGAGAGAGAGAGAGAGAGAGAGAGAGAGAGAGAGAGAGAGAGAGAGTAGGCCTACATTTAATCTTATTGAATCATATAAGTTTATAATATATTTTATTGTCACACTTTAATGGGAAAATTAATTTATTTAATGAACAAATCAAACACAAACATGTAAGGCTTTTATTTGCACACATAACATTGAAACTATGGAGTGTGTTGTGGTTGCTTCATCTGCCAGAGCTTCTAACACAGGCTTCTGGCTGCTTTATTTTAAATAAGCACCAGACGGCGCTGTTCTCGACACTCTCAAAGCTTTGAATCTTTTCCCAGAACAGTCAGGGGAAAGCCTCAGTGATTCATGAGGCTTCATTTCCCCATCCCTACTTAAGACCCATACAAAAAAGGATTTTTAGAAATGCTGGCCAACTGAAAAGTATGAGCATGTACAACACTCGATACTTAGTTGGGGATCCTTTTGCCTGAACTGATCATGGAGTCGATCAGTCTGTGGCACTGCTCAGGTGTTATGAGAGCCCAGGTTGCTCTGATAGTGGCCTTCAGCTCTTCTGCATTGTTGGGTCTGGCGTATCGCATCTTCCTCTTCACAATACCCCATAGATTTTATATAGGGTTAAGGTCAGGCGAGTTTGCAGGCCAATTAAGAACAGGGATACCATGGTCCTTAAACCAGGTACTGGTAGCTTTGGCACTGTGTGCAGGTGCCAAGTCCTGTTGGAAAATGAAATCTGCATCTCCATAAAGTTGGTCAGCACCAGGAAGCATGAAGTGCTCTAAAACTTCCTGGTAGACGGCTGCGTTGACCTTGGACCTCAGAAAACACAGTGGACCAACACCAGCAGATGACATGGCACCCCAAACCATCACTGACTGTGGAAACTTTACACTGGACTTCAAGCAACGTGGATTCTGTGCCTCTCCTCTCTTCCTCCAGACCCTGGGACCTTGATTTCCAAAGGAAATACAAAATTTACTTTAATCAGAGAACATAACTTTGGACCACTCAGCAGTAGTCCAGTCCTTTTTGTCTTCAGCCCAGACGAGACGCTTCTGACGCCGTGTCTTGTTCAAGAGTGGCTCGACAGAAGGAATGTGTCAGCTGAAACCCATGTCTTGCATACGTCTGTGCGTGGTGGTTCTTGAAGCACTGACTCCAGTTGCAGTCCACTCTTTTACCCCTTTTCCACCAAGGCAGAGCTGGTGCTGGTTCGGAGCCAGAGCCTAGTTTCAAATCGGTTCTTTGTTTTTCCACCGCCAAAGCACCAGCTCTGAACCAGTAAAACTGGTTCTTAAATAGCACCAAATCATTGCAGGGTCTAGAACGGAGCCAAGAAAGAACCGCTTGCGTCAGGGGCTGGGGGCGGGGTTACCGTGACCAACAAGACGAATAGAAACTTGTGACCGCCATTTTTAAATAGCAACTAGTCGAGCTAATAGCAGCTCGATTATAATATCCGTCTATGTAAGTTACGGCGAGCTGCACGAACGCGTTGGATTCCGATGTATTTTTGCAATCCCATGAGCATCCATAGAATTGCAACGTCCGTTATTGTTGATGGCTTGTTCGAGATGCATCGGAGTGGCGAGGACCGATCGGAGCTGCGGGAGTGTTTGGAGAGTATACGACTCCTTGTGCTTTTAGATCGCTATCGCAGTGCTTTGATGTCATGCGGCAATCGATCTGCGAGAAGCCGATGCATCTCGAACAATTTGGCGCTACCGCACTAGCGGTTGCTGGGCAACATGAGACGTATACAGTGATGTAAGATCTGGCTCTCTTGTGGCTCTCTAGCCGGTGGAAAGGCAAACCGGTTCTTAGTAAGCTCGTCAGTCGAACCAACTCTGAACCAGCTCTGGCTCTGAACCAGCACCCGGTTCTTGTTGGTGGAAAAGGGGTAATGTGAATCTCCTCCACATTTTTGAATGGGTTTTGTTTCACTATCCTCTCCAGGGTGCTTGGACACACAGCTCTGTGAGCAGCCAGCCTCTTTAGCAATGACCTTTAGTGTCTTGCCCTCCTTGTGCAAGGTGTCAATGGTCGTCTTTTGGACAACTGTCAAGTCAGCAGTCTTCCCCATGATTGTGTAGCCAACAGAACTAGACTGAGAGACCATTTGTCTCAGTTTCCTTTGCAGGTGTTTTGAGTTAACTAGCTGATTAGAGTGTGGCACCAGGTGTCTTCAATATTGAACCTTTTCACAATATTCTAATTTTCTGAGATACTGAATTTGGGGTTTTCATTAGTTGTCAGTTATAATCATCAAAATTAAAAGAAATAAACACTTGAAATATATCAGTCTGTGTGTAATGAATGTATACATTATACAAGTTTCACTTTTTGAATGGAATAAATGAAATAAATCTAAATCTCTCTCTCTCTCTCTCTCTCTCTCTCTCTCTCTATATATATATATATATATATATATATATATATGTATATGTATAAGAGAATAAATGTTACAGGTTTTTAAAATTGCTTTCAAACAATTTCTCAAACAATGTCTTCTTTTCTCGAAACTCTACACGCAAAGCAACAAAACACACACAAAGAACATAAAAAACAACACACATCTCTTGCAAAAGCAAACAATTCATTCAAAACTATTTTAACTCATCTAAAAACTGTGTTTTTGTAGCTATACATCATCCATCCCGTCATCAAATGATTAGCCATGTATGTATGCATGATCTTTTTAGTGATTATCATTAGCTACATAAACCTGTGACCTCAGTCAGCATTTGTCATTGCATGCGATGGCCTTGTGAATAATTTTTCAGTGTAAGACAAAGTGACAAAAATAATGTTTTGCTGTGGTTTTTGTGAATGGGTGTGGTGCTAGTGGAATGAGTGTCTCTGTGGTTGTGTGAATATCACTGAGAAGGAAAAACGGAAAAAGTGCATTTACAGTTTTTTCTGATTGCTTAAGCACATTTTTTGTAACTATTGGCTATTTTTGCAAAACTCTACACACAAATAAGAAAACCTTTCACCCAATTATCAAAACATTGTAGTTCTCTTACAAAAGCGAACACAGCTTGATTAACTCTTCACACCTTCGTAAAAATGGTGTTTTTGTATCAAACATTAAACACAAGCCATCATCTACTAAGCACGGATGGTATGCTATGGTATGGTATGATGGTATGAATACAAAACACATCTGGCTTTTGCTTTCTCTGTGTACAGATGTCAATTTGAGGTCATACTTTTGTCATAGTTTCATGTAAACATACAAGGATCCAAACTTCAAATATTGGTGTTTATTCACACTCATCAAAACCAAGACAAAGTCAGAACACAAAATAGTAATTTCACACAAAAAAAGAAAAAGAAAAGACAATCAGCCTACATCATGTCGTCTTTCTGGGTCCGGCCACAAAATTTTGTCCACATCGCATGCGATATCCTCCAGTCCAAGGCACCAGGAAAAATATCTCCTTGAATGCCGTATCCAGGCCTGACATGATGCCTGCAATATCTCCACATGCCTTCTCCATTGCCTGTAAAAGGGCTACCTGTTGATGAGGATGACGGTCGTACACTTTCCAGCGCCAGGCAGAGAAGAACTCCTCGATGGGATTTAAGAATGGAGATTATAGAGGGAGGTTGAGTGCCATGAAGGATGGGTGGTCTGTAAACCAGTTGCGGACCAAAGCAGCCCTATGGAAACTAACATTGTCCCATATGATGACATATCGGGTATGCTCTGGTCTCTGAACAGTGAGCATGTCATGTAAGGTGTCCAGGAATGCAATAATATGTGCAGTGTTATATGGGCCTATGGTTGCATGATGGTGAACAACACCATTTTGGCTTATAGCTGCACACATGGTTATGTTACCACCACGTTGTCCTGGGACATTGATGATGGCACGGTGTCTAATAATGTTCCTGCTACGTCTCCTGGTTTTACTGAGGTTAAAACCGGCCTCATCTACAAAAAGTAGCTCATGTCCCATGGCATCGGCTTCTAGTTCCATCACTCTCTGGACAAGACAAAACAAATGCAACACATTAGGCCCATGCACAACACTACAGTATCCACTTCCAAATTCAGAACCAATGACACTATAGCTTACCTGCACATAGTCATAACGCAGTTGCTTTACACGTTCTGTGTTTCTCTCGAAAGGAACTCTGTAAATTTGCTTCATTCTTATTCTGTGGCCCACAAGTACACGACTTAGTGCAGAAATGCTTACACTGTGTATATTTTGAAAGATGGTGTTATTATCAATTATGCGCTGCTGTATTTCGCGCAGTCTTATTGCATTATTGGCAATCACCATGTTCACTATATGGGTCTCTTGCTCTGGAGTGATCATTCTTCCTCTGCCCCCAACATCTGGACGTCTAGCAATTCTGTAAAGTAACAATTTCAGTATTTTTGCATGTATGGTACTGTTGTGTTTCTCATTAGAGTATGGCAGTGCTACAAAGTACACCGATTCTCATTTCGAAATGTCCTAATGATGCTTCCCTCAGGGTCATCCCATGGTTGATGACATGGTCCACTATTGTAGCTCTGATGTCATCAGTTATTCTATTTCTTACTCTTCTTACCCTTCCTCTTTCCCCTCCTCATCCTCTTCTTGCTCCTCCTTGTCCTCTTAAAATTTTAACTTCTAAAATTGTGTTTTTCTACATAAAACTCTACATCATCCTTCCAGCCATGAAATGATTATCCATATACATCTGTCACGATTTGGTTGTGATTCTGAGCTTCTTCACCTCATGCCGAGCCTGAGCTTCTTCACCTCATGACGAGCCTGAGCTTCTTCACGTCATGCCGAGCCTGAGCTTCTTCACCTCATGACGAGCCTGAGCTTCTTCACGTCATGACGAGCCTGAGCTTCTTCACATCATGACGAGCCTGAGCTTCTTCACATCATGCCGAGCCTGAGCTTCTTCACGTCATGCCGAGCCTGAGCTTCTTCACCTCATGCCGAGCCTGAGCTTCTTCACCTCATGACGAGCCTGAGCTTCTTCACCTCATGACGAGCCTGAGCTTCTTCACGTCATGCCGAGCCTGAGCTTCTTCACGTCATGCCGAGCCTGAGCTTCTTCACCTCATGACGAGCCTGAGCCTCTTCACCTCATGACGAGCCTGAGCTTCTTCACATCATGCCGAGCCTGAGCTTCTTCACGTCATGCCGAGCCTGAGCTTCTTCACCTCATGACGAGCCTGAGCCTCTTCACCTCATGACGAGCCTGAGCCTCTTCACCTCATGATGAGCCTGAGCTTCTTCCCGTCATGACGAGCCTGAGCTTCTTCACCTCATGACGAGCCTGAGCCTCTTCACCTCATGACGAGCCTGAGCTTCTTCACCTCATGCCGAGCCTGAGCTTCTTCACCTCATGATGAGCCTGAGCTTCTTCCCGTCATGACGAGCCTGAGCATCTTCACCTCATGACGAGCCTGAGCTTCTTCACATCATGCCGAGCCTGAGCTTCTTCACCTCATGACGAGCCTGAGCTTCTTCACCTCATGACGAGCCTGAGCTTCTTCACCTCATGACGAGCCTGAGCTTCTTCACGTCATGCCGAGCCTGAGCTTCTTCACGTCATGCCGAGCCTGAGCTTCTTCACGTCATGCCGAGCCTGAGCCTCTTCACCTCATGACGAGCCTGAGCCTCTTCACCTCATGACGAGCCTGAGCTTCTTCACATCATGCCGAGCCTGAGCTTCTTCCCGTCATGCCGAGCCTGAGCTTCTTCACCTCATGCCGAGCCTGAGCTTCTTCGCGTCATGACGAGCCTGAGCTTCTTCACCTCATGACGAGCCTGAGCTTCTTCACATCATGCCGAGCCTGAGCTTCTTCACCTCATGACGAGCCTGAGCTTCTTCACCTCATGACGAGCCTGAGCTTCTTCACATCATGACGAGCCTGAGCTTCTTCACATCATGCCGAGCCTGAGCTTCTTCACGTCATGCCGAGCCTGAGCCTCTTCACCTCATGACGAGCCTGAGCTTCTTCACCTCATGACGAGCCTGAGCTTCTTCACCTCATGACGAGCCTGAGCTTCTTCACGTCATGACGAGCCTGAGCCTCTTCACGTCATGCCGAGCCTGAGCTTCTTCACGTCATGCCGAGCCTGAGCTTCTTCCCGTCATGCCGAGCCTGAGCTTCTTCACCTCATGCCGGGCCTGAGCTTCTTCCCGTCATGACGAGCCTGAGCTTCTTCACCTCATGCCGAGCCTGAGCTTCTTCACGTCATGCCGAGCCGGAGCTTCTTCCCGTCATGCCGAGCCTGAGCTTCTTCACCTCATGCCGAGCCTGAGCTTCTTCCCGTCATGACGAGCCTGAGCTTCTTCACCTCATGACGAGCCTGAGCTTCTTCACATCATGCCGAGCCTGAGCTTCTTCACCTCATGACGAGCCTGAGCTTCTTCACCTCATGACGAGCCTGAGCTTCTTCACCTCATGACGAGCCTGAGCTTCTTCACATCATGACGAGCCTGAGCTTCTTCACATCATGCCGAGCCTGAGCCTCTTCACGTCATGCCGAGCCTGAGCCTCTTCACCTCATGACGAGCCTGAGCTTCTTCACCTCATGACGAGCCTGAGCTTCTTCACATCATGCCGAGCCTGAGCTTCTTCCCGTCATGCCGAGCCTGAGCTTCTTCACCTCATGCCGAGCCTGAGCCTCTTCACCTCATGACGAGCCTGAGCTTCTTCACCTCATGACGAGCCTGAGCTTCTTCACCTCATGACGAGCCTGAGCTTCTTCACGTCATGACGAGCCTGAGCCTCTTCACGTCATGCCGAGCCTGAGCTTCTTCACGTCATGCCGAGCCTGAGCTTCTTCCCGTCATGCCGAGCCTGAGCTTCTTCACCTCATGCCGGGCCTGAGCTTCTTCCCGTCATGACGAGCCTGAGCTTCTTCACCTCATGCCGAGCCTGAGCTTCTTCACGTCATGCCGAGCCGGAGCTTCTTCCCGTCATGCCGAGCCTGAGCTTCTTCACCTCATGCCGAGCCTGAGCTTCTTCCCGTCATGACGAGCCTGAGCTTCTTCACCTCATGACGAGCCTGAGCTTCTTCACATCATGCCGAGCCTGAGCTTCTTCACCTCATGACGAGCCTGAGCTTCTTCACCTCATGACGAGCCTGAGCTTCTTCACCTCATGACGAGCCTGAGCTTCTTCACATCATGACGAGCCTGAGCTTCTTCACATCATGCCGAGCCTGAGCCTCTTCACGTCATGCCGAGCCTGAGCCTCTTCACCTCATGACGAGCCTGAGCTTCTTCACCTCATGACGAGCCTGAGCTTCTTCACATCATGCCGAGCCTGAGCTTCTTCCCGTCATGCCGAGCCTGAGCTTCTTCACCTCATGCCGAGCCTGAGCTTCTTCGCGTCATGACGAGCCTGAGCCTCTTCACCTCATGCCGAGCCTGAGCTTCTTCACGTAATGCTGCCGAGCCTGAGCTTCTTCACGTCATGACGAGCCTGAGCTTCTTCACGTCATGCCGAGCCTGAGCTTCTTCACCTCATGCCGAGCCTGAGCTTCTTCACGTCATGCCAAGCCTGAGCTTCTTCACGTAATGCTGCCGAGCCTGAGCTTCTTCACGTCATGACGAGCCTGAGCTTCTTCACCTCATGACGAGCCTGAGCTTCTTCACGTCATGCCGAGCCTGAGCTTCTTCACCTCATGACGAGCCTGAGCTTCTTCACGTCATGACGAGCCTGAGCTTCTTCACATCATGACGAGCCTGAGCTTCTTCACATCATGCCGAGCCTGAGCTTCTTCACGTCATGCCGAGCCTGAGCTTCTTCACCTCATGCCGAGCCTGAGCTTCTTCACCTCATGACGAGCCTGAGCTTCTTCACCTCATGACGAGCCTGAGCTTCTTCACGTCATGCCGAGCCTGAGCTTCTTCACGTCATGCCGAGCCTGAGCTTCTTCACCTCATGACGAGCCGGAGCCTCTTCACCTCATGACGAGCCTGAGCTTCTTCACATCATGCCGAGCCTGAGCTTCTTCACGCCATGCCGAGCCTGAGCTTCTTCACCTCATGACGAGCCTGAGCCTCTTCACCTCATGACGAGCCTGAGCCTCTTCACCTCATGATGAGCCTGAGCTTCTTCCCGTCATGACGAGCCTGAGCTTCTTCACCTCATGACGAGCCTGAGCCTCTTCACCTCATGACGAGCCTGAGCTTCTTCACCTCATGCCGAGCCTGAGCTTCTTCACCTCATGATGAGCCTGAGCTTCTTCCCGTCATGACGAGCCTGAGCATCTTCACCTCATGACGAGCCTGAGCTTCTTCACATCATGCCGAGCCTGAGCTTCTTCACCTCATGACGAGCCTGAGCTTCTTCACCTCATGACGAGCCTGAGCTTCTTCACCTCATGACGAGCCTGAGCTTCTTCACGTCATGCCGAGCCTGAGCTTCTTCACGTCATGCCGAGCCTGAGCTTCTTCACGTCATGCCGAGCCTGAGCCTCTTCACCTCATGACGAGCCTGAGCCTCTTCACCTCATGACGAGCCTGAGCTTCTTCACATCATGCCGAGCCTGAGCTTCTTCCCGTCATGCCGAGCCTGAGCTTCTTCACCTCATGCCGAGCCTGAGCTTCTTCGCGTCATGACGAGCCTGAGCTTCTTCACCTCATGACGAGCCTGAGCTTCTTCACATCATGCCGAGCCTGAGCTTCTTCACCTCATGACGAGCCTGAGCTTCTTCACCTCATGACGAGCCTGAGCTTCTTCACATCATGACGAGCCTGAGCTTCTTCACATCATGCCGAGCCTGAGCTTCTTCACGTCATGCCGAGCCTGAGCCTCTTCACCTCATGACGAGCCTGAGCTTCTTCACCTCATGACGAGCCTGAGCTTCTTCACCTCATGACGAGCCTGAGCTTCTTCACGTCATGACGAGCCTGAGCCTCTTCACGTCATGCCGAGCCTGAGCTTCTTCACGTCATGCCGAGCCTGAGCTTCTTCCCGTCATGCCGAGCCTGAGCTTCTTCACCTCATGCCGGGCCTGAGCTTCTTCCCGTCATGACGAGCCTGAGCTTCTTCACCTCATGCCGAGCCTGAGCTTCTTCACGTCATGCCGAGCCGGAGCTTCTTCCCGTCATGCCGAGCCTGAGCTTCTTCACCTCATGCCGAGCCTGAGCTTCTTCCCGTCATGACGAGCCTGAGCTTCTTCACCTCATGACGAGCCTGAGCTTCTTCACATCATGCCGAGCCTGAGCTTCTTCACCTCATGACGAGCCTGAGCTTCTTCACCTCATGACGAGCCTGAGCTTCTTCACCTCATGACGAGCCTGAGCTTCTTCACATCATGACGAGCCTGAGCTTCTTCACATCATGCCGAGCCTGAGCCTCTTCACGTCATGCCGAGCCTGAGCCTCTTCACCTCATGACGAGCCTGAGCTTCTTCACCTCATGACGAGCCTGAGCTTCTTCACATCATGCCGAGCCTGAGCTTCTTCCCGTCATGCCGAGCCTGAGCTTCTTCACCTCATGCCGAGCCTGAGCTTCTTCGCGTCATGACGAGCCTGAGCCTCTTCACCTCATGCCGAGCCTGAGCTTCTTCACGTAATGCTGCCGAGCCTGAGCTTCTTCACGTCATGACGAGCCTGAGCTTCTTCACGTCATGCCGAGCCTGAGCTTCTTCACCTCATGCCGAGCCTGAGCTTCTTCACGTCATGCCAAGCCTGAGCTTCTTCACGTAATGCTGCCGAGCCTGAGCTTCTTCACGTCATGACGAGCCTGAGCTTCTTCACCTCATGACGAGCCTGAGCTTCTTCACATCATGCCGAGCCTGAGCTTCTTCACGTCATGCCGAGTCTGAGCTTCTTCACCTCATGACGAGCCTGAGCTTCTTCACATCATGCCGAGCCTGAGCTTCTTCACGTCATGACGAGCCTGAGCTTCTTCACCTCATGCCGAGCCTGAGCTTCTTCACGTCATGACGAGCCTGAGCTTCTTCACGTCATGACGAGCCTGAGCCTCTTCACCTCATGCCGAGCCTGAGCTTCTTCACGTAATGCTGCCGAGCCTGAGCTTCTTCACGTCATGATGAGCCTGAGCTTCTTCACGTCATGACGAGCCTGAGCTTCTTCACGTCATGCCGAGCCTGAGCTTCTTCACCTCATGCCGAGCCTGAGCTTCTTCACCTCATGCCGAGCCTGAGCTTCTTCACGTAATGCTGCCGAGCCTGAGCTTCTTCACGTCATGACGAGCCTGAGCTTCTTCACGTCATGACGAGCCTGAGCTTCTTCACGTCATGACGAGCCTGAGCTTCTTCACCTCATGACGAGCCTGAGCTTCTTCACGTCATGCCGAGCCTGAGCTTCTTCACGTCATGACGAGCCTGAGCTTCTTCACGTCATGCCGAGCCTGAGCTTCTTTACGTCATGACGAGCCTGAGCTTCTTCACCTCATGACGAGCCTGAGCTTCTTCACCTCATGACGAGCCTGAGCTTCTTCACGTCATGACAAGCCTGAGCTTCTTCACCTCATGATGAGCCTGAGCTTCTTCACGTAATGCTGCCGAGCCTGAGCTTCTTCACGTCATGACGAGCCTGAGCTTCTTCACCTCATGACGAGCCTGAGCTTCTTCACGTAATGCTGCCGAGCCTGAGCTTCTTCACGTCATGCCGAGCCTGAGCTTCTTCACCTCATGATGAGCCTGAGCTTCTTCACGTCATGCCGAGCCTGAGCTTCTTCACCTCATGACGAGCCTGAGCTTCTTCACGCCGTGCCTGCCGAGTCAGAGATTGTTCACGGTGTAAGCTCGCACTCGATCGGCCCAAAGTCCAGCATCGGACCAGCGCGGAAGGTCTCTACGTGTTACTGTCTTTTCTCGTGGCAAAGTATTTTTGATTAAATGCAATATATTTGAATATGTATTCTCTCGTTATTTCATCTGACTCCATAAATAAAAAGGTTTTAATGATATCTGTGCATCATTTAATGTGAGCGAATGTTTGACTATTTTTTTTAACTCTTTAATGAAAATAATGTCAAAGTCAGTTGGAATAATCAAATGTAACAATTTATTAAGTCAGGTAAATGTATCATGCCAATTTCATAATCAATTCAAAGATAATCAATACAAAACATCTAAAAGCTCTGGATTAAAGAGAAGAGATGCAAACCCGACATTACAATACATAATGCTAAGAGTTTTGGTCACTATAGCATCATGGGCCAACTTGAGTTGCAAAAAGGCCCCGAACCCTTTGCTGCATTCCATTTTCACATGGAAACATCTGCTAACAATGGGAATTTACATTCAGAGTTGACACATGGGGGGTAGGAGACCATTTGTCTTGAGAGACCACCTTCCTTTGTGTGCCAGTTATCTCTAAACTCTTAAAGGGGTGGTTTACTGCCTTTTTTCTTTGCTTGATTGTGTTTATGGGCTGCAATATAACATGTCTTCGTGTTTCGTTTGTTAAAAACGGCTTATTTTTCATAAATTTCACCTTTATTGTAAGCCGCTTCCTCCTCTGTCATTTGAATGACCGGTTGACTTCCTGAGTCTATGAAACCACTCCCTCAGAAAGAGGCAATGAGCTCAGATTGGTTAGTTCGGCCGGTGTGTTGTAATTGGCTAAACTGCGTCCGGAATCTTCACGCCCATTACCTTTACGGGCGACAGTTGCATGTGCTCCAGTCATAATGTAAATAATGGTGTCAATATTGCCGTATCAGTTTGAGCCAGAATCAGACCCAGAGAGCGGTGATGAAGAGAGTCAAGCAGAACCTCCGCAAACACGGCTCTTACTAAACGTTTCTGAATGGTAATTTTTTTTATTTATTATTATTTTCTCAAAGAATTTCCATACGCTGTTACTTGAAAATGCTACTGCTGTTGTTAGCTTTTGAGATACGCTTTCCCCCTGATTAAACATTTAATATAACTGAATACATGACTGAGTAATACCGTTTTTTAAAGATATTGTTTTATTGATAGAATGAACAACCATTTAACTATTCACAAAACTTACCGGTAGTTTACTCAGTTTGTCGTTTTCTTTAGGTGTACATGTGATTGCAGCAGCTGAAGTTCGCTGTTGCGATAATTATTTTAAGTTTGTACACGTTTCTTATACACACAAAATAACATCGAACTAACTAGCTACTATAACCAAACAGCTTTGGCATTGGTTTGCGTTCTTGATCAAATCAAAAAATTACGTCATAAAGTATACATGGAAAAGTACGTTTACAAAATTTGTACATATACAAATTCGGGTCTAAAATGTTTATACGCATCTGTCATATACTAAAGCCAGCGCTGGCATTTTTTTACATCCTTGATAAAACTAAAGCATTACGTCTTAAATTATACAGGCAAATACATTTAAAATGATTAAATCTTACTTGCAGGTTGTGGCCCAACAACTGCTGCCTCTGCTTCATGTTGGAGTAATAGTTTCTTGTTGAATCCGACATTGAACTTGTGTAGATTCTGGAAGCTGTCTTCCGTAAAATGCGCAGCACAGAGAGCTAAACTACGATTGTAATTGTCAGGAACATAATCAAACTTAAATTTTAACCATTGTTGACGAACTACAGCGTCTGTAGGAAGCCTGAACACAGAAGACCTGACAGCTACAGCTCTCCACTATAACTCCTCCTCTTCGACAGCACAACATCTTCCGGAGGAAGGGTTGATGTAAATGTATGGGTTAGTTACGTATAAAACCCGGGAAGTATCTCGTTGTAGTCCCATTCAGTCGTTTTTGTAGGCATTAAACTTCCTGATTTTTAAAAGATAATATCTCTGCTTAAGTTGAACTTTCAGCGCAGCAACTTTGCAGATAATGTTCATGCACCAACAGCAACATTACACACTATTTAAAATGAAAAAAGTGAAATAGCAATCAACCACCCCTTTAAAACCTTATTACCTTTTGTTTTACTTATTTGAGACATTAATTATTTATTAAATGAGACATGCCAGTCGCACTGAGACATTTCAAATGATATCAAACATGTATAATACTCGATGACAATTATTCACATCAAGCCATATGTATTTTGGGGTAATTTTCATGTGGTCTCAGCATGAGAGGGGGAGTGGGGAAGAGGGGTAGAGATGTATTCTGAGGTGAGACTTTGTGTCTCAAATGGTGAGTTCAAATGTTAATTTCCAGAGAGGTCCTTTGTCCTCTCAGGGCCTCAAGTAGACTGCCTGGCATTTATCTAATTTTAAGTGTGGGTCAAATTCGGATGAACACTTACGGGGTCACAGTAAGACGTTTGTTGTAATCCTCGAAGTGTAACTCAAAAATTGTCTTTGCAATGTTAGCATCTGTAGAAGCTCAGAGGGCTGTGTTCACCTGCAGAACACCTGGTCCCACCAGGTGTATGTAGCCTGAGTCCAGCAGGTGGATGAATGCTTTCAGGTTTTCTTCCTGTGATCCTGTGATGTGAGCAAAGTTCATAGAGTCAATCTGGACCTTTGTGGCTTGTTCAGTTGACGTGTCATTCCTTCATGGAGAAACTTCTGCTTCTCTGGTACCTTCCCCATGATGATAATCTGACCCCTCTTGACCAATCCTGTCACCTTCAGCGGTGCAGTGGTCAAAATATGTCACGATTTGGTTATGTTTCATGTTCCTGTTTCATGTCTGTCATGTGATCCTGCCATGTGTGCTGTGTTGTCATGTTGTCATTGGTTCATTGCTTCATTGTTCACAGGTGTCCCTTGTCTAGTCACTAGTCTTGTGTGTATTTAAGCCCTCATGTTTGCCATGTGTCTTTGTCAAGTATGTTTCCTGTAACCACTGTTTGGTGAGCAGCACGTCCATGTTCATGCACTTGGGTTCTCTGCAACTTGCCTTCAGTGGACTCATTACAACATCAAACTACACACTGATGTGAAAAATGTAAAACACTAAAATCTTGTGTCTTTTGCTTGTTCAGTGTGCAGTGGAGTTACAGGAGTTTGTGCACAAATACACTGTAAATACAGTATGTGTGCACAACTATTGCACAATGATGAACTTTACAATTATTGAACTGAACTGAATCAACACTGAACTGACTTGAGCTGAATAATGACAATATTGGCTTGTTAGAGCTGCTTTACATCAGAATTTGTTATTGTGAAGCTGCTGTGAAACAGTCTGTATAAAGCGCTATAGAAATAAAGGAGTGTAGACTTGAATGAAGACTTATTCAATATATATTTACAAAATAAACAGAAATGCAAGGGTGCAAATAATTTATTTATTTTTTAAAACATTGAGTTTTGATTTTTTAATTTAAGTGTTTTCACACATGATCATTGGATGTAGGCTAGGTAATCGGTAAATTAATGTGGCACGCTATTAATCATTAGTTAAGCATTAGTAAACAGTTAGTTAGTCATTTAGAAAGCATTAATAGACATTAATAAGCGGTTTATAAATACGGCTAAAAATGGTTTATTTTTGATTTATCTATAATGTGTTTAATAATTGTATTTTCATAATTTATTAATTATAAATTTATCATTTTTAAACGAAGTATTGCATTATTTATAAACCAGTTATTTAGGTGTTGTCATTGATTCATAAGATCACTTAGAAAGTGTGAGTAACTGTAAACCCGGATTTCATATCTAATCAAACATTTAAAGTACAATGTACTTACATGACTCAAATCGATTAAGCTTTGATTGCATTACTAGCATCGTCGCTGCCCGATGAAAATCACGTATGTCCAAAACGGTTACTTTTCAGGAAGTGAAAAAAACACCGTAATTTAAAAGCATATGAACATAGCGTTGTCATACTTGGTATGGCATCTTTAAATGTAGCCATATTCTTGCCAGTGTAATGATATAATCCACATTTGACCAAAATCGAGTTTAAATGGACATACGCGCATATTTTACAGTAACGGTGGTCGATACGCGTTTTTCCGATCATTAATTAGAATGGCCAAGTCGCGTTTCATATTGACAGATGAATATGCTCAGTTTATTAAATAGCCTACGTCTCCGTTTATTAAATACGCTCAGTTTATTAAATGTCTCTTGCAAACTATGAAGGGACAATGAATCAATACACTCATTGCTGACCCCAGGGCCGGCGCGTCCATATAACTAGGCAATTGCCTAGAGCGGCACTTTTGTAAGGGCATACATAATCAGAGAGTTGCCTTTTTCTTTTCGTTTTGAATTATTTCGTTTAAAGACTTTTCAAGCTTTGTGTATTTGATGTCTTTCTCATGTCTGTGTGAGGCATACACTGAGTTTCGTTAATGAGATGCGCTCCAGTTAACGTGCAATGCAAGTGAACGCGATGGCGCCTCCATGATTATATTGTCTGCTATATACCGGTTTTTGCTTATTTATTAAATCCATGGTTGATGAAAAATTGATTAAAATTAAGATACAATTTATACAAAACTAAATTCACTTTAAAGAAAGGTTTTCTACAAAACAAAACTTAATGAAGTGGTCAAAATCATGTCTGACCCGTCTCAAATTGTGCATCCTATTACTCGTGCTGTTCACTTTTCATACTTTCAACAGCATAGTAGACCTACAGACTCTATTTGTACAAACTGCACATTCATTTAATTCTGAATTTTGTTGAAAGGCTTCAAATCAAGTTCACGGATAATTGTGCGTGCATTTATTAATCATTATGATACTAAACTCATAACAAAGTAGGCTATGCTATGTACAAAAAAAATACAGCCATTTCTGTTTTTTTCTTTTAAACAAAAAAAAAGGAAAAAAAGCTACACCTTTTTTTTTACATTTCATCTTTCATTCCGAAATAGAATAATGAATGGACGAAAAAGTATACGGACCCAACATGTAGGCTATTAGCCTTTTTACCCGTTATCAATCTAAATTAATCTCGTTTTTAATTTAACTTAATTTCGTTTTTCTTTATTTAAATTTCGTTGTTCTTTATTTAAATTTCGGTTTTTTCTTTATTTAATTTTCGTTTTTTCTTTATTTAAATGTCATTTTCTTTATTTAAATTTAGTTTTTTCTGTATTTAAATTGAATTTTTCTTTTTTTAAATTTAGTTTTTTTCTTTATTTAAATTTTGTTTTTCTTTATTTAAATCTACCCTTTACTGTGTCAGTAATTTATTAGTCAGAAAAATATTAGACTACCTTAAAAGTATTGCTTAAGTTAACAGGCCCGTGCGTTAACATCTCCACAATAAACAGTGACAATTACTTCGTCTAGACCATTTACTGGTAAATAACAGTTGTGAATATATTGCGAATATATAATAAACTTGAACAGTTGTCAAAAACAAACGTTTGCTGATACTTTACCTCACAGAGTTATTCGGCTATCCAATGCTGAGCTTCCAGAGACGCTTAGACCGCGAGATGCCTCCACAGGGCGGGAGATACGCGGCGTGATTGACAGCTTTGACACCAAATGGATATACGTGAAAATCAGATGACATGATTTCACAACTTTTCATAGGTCATTTAGATATGTGAAGCATACTGTATACGGAAATGAACCTGGACATTCTATCCGTCGAAAAATCTCAAAATCGGCAAAATGGACATACGCGGTTTTCATCGGACAGCGACGAAATGTAAGTATGTTTAACTAATTTGTAGACCTAGTTGAGTCTGTGAATAACTTTAAGTGAGCCTGTACTCCGTCAATTCTTGCACCCGACAACACAACAAGACGACATTTAATAACAATAATAATAATTTAAGCTTCTTATTATATAGTTAAATATGTGCTGGTTTGTATTGGCCGCCTCCAGTTTTTCCTTCCTTTTGCCACCAGCTAGCACCATGACGTAACTGTGACGTCGGCTCGAAATTGGTCTATAGAGCTGGTAAGTCCCGCCCCTTCCGCAAATCCCCCTGGACCTCTAGGTTGAAAAATCGTCAATGCAAGTGAATGGGAGAAAATAATTATTTTCTGGTCACGTTTGAATTTTGCCATGAATGTGAACATATGTTGTCTGTGAATTTTTTATATAACTTTTCGTGTAAAGAATGCTACAATTTAGCGGGTAGAAGTTTGATATGGTTAGACTTTGTGTAAGAGCACTTTGTGGACTACAACTCTTCGCTGCTTTCGACGCGTTTGAAACGTCACCACCACTTGCACACGGATCCCGCTAAACATGGCTGTGTCTTTGGTGCACTTCACCTCCTTCTTTCAGGGAGAGGACAAAATCGTTGAGGTTGATGAAAACCACGGGTAAGTCAACTTTATGGGGTGACGTCACATAGGCGACATGTAGTCTTTCTCGTTATGTCTTTTCCACAACTGCTAGCCGAAGAATCATACCATATACTGTCAAACTCGTAACATGAAAAGTTATATAAAAAATTCACAGACAACATATGTTCACATTCATGGCAAAATTCAAACGGGACCAGAAAATTATTATTTTATCCCATTCACTTGCATTGACGATTTTTCAACCTAGAGGTCCAGCGGGGTTTTACGGATGGGCGGGACTTACCAGCTCTATAGCTTTAAATTTCCAAGCTTTAGTCATGCAACGCACGATAGGAACGTGAAAGCCGTCACTTTGCCGTCGTGCTTTTTGCTGAGAAGACGTCACTTTCCTCCTGCGCACCGGACAGTCCAGTTGCTGCTAAAACTCGCCAGAGACTGTAAGTAGCTTTGGTCTCGCCCTCCCGCTGTCAATTTAATGTGTTTGTGTGTGGATATAAGGGGATGCTGGTGAGTAGTGGGACGCTATAACTTTAACTAACGTTAGGTCGACTCGGCAGCCATTTTCACCTGCTATCTAACGTTACAGTTTGAAAGTTTTTTTCACTTGGTGCGCTGTTTGTGAGAAGTCCAAGTGAAGCAGTTTGACGTCGATGGACATTATCATTGTAACGCTTTTTCGCTTGACGCGCTGTTTGTGAACTTGGAAAACTGTCGTTTTAACCAGTTCAACGGTAAATTTTTCACCTGTAGCGTCTTGGCGGACGCCACCCCGCTTTGAACCGCCTCTCGGCGCTGCGGACAAAAACGCGCATGCGCATTCATGGCGGGGAAGGGAGCGCAACCTCGTTGTAACATGGGGCTTTTGTGAGCAGTGTAAAACAACATATTTAACAGCCTTTAACTCTCCTTTGTAAACGCTTTACAAGGCATAACTAGTCCTCCCTTTAGATGAGCTCACAAAAATAGTTAACTGACCACTACTAAATGCTTTATAACTACCTGAATTAACCCTGAATTACAGTAGAAATATATGTTAATAAAGCATTTATTAACACACTATTACTATATGTCTGATTAATAAGATGTATGAATGTACATTTAAATAATTTATTACAGTTTTTTCTGATTGCTTAAGCACATTTTTTGTAACTATTGGCTATTTTTGCAAAACTCTACACACAAATAAGAAAACCTTTCACCCAATTATCAAAACATTGTAGTTCTCTTGCAAAAGCGAACACAGCTTGATTAACTCTTCACACCTTCGTAAAAATGGTGTTTTTGTATCAAACATTAAACACAAGCCATCATCTACTAAGCACGGATGGTATGGTATGGTATGATGGTATGAATACAAAACACATCTGGCTTTTGCTTTCTCTGTGTACAGATGTTAATTTGAGGTCATACTTTTGTCATAGTGTCATGTAAACATACAAGGATCCAAACTTCAAGTATTGGTGTTTATTCACACTCATCAAAACCAAGACAAAGTCAGAACTTCACAGAAAATCGTAATTTCACAAAAAAAAAAGACAAAAAAAAGACAATCAGCCTACATCATGTCGTCTTTCTGGGTCTGGCCACAAAATTTTGTCCACATCGCATGCGATATCCTCCAGTCCAAGGCACCGGGGAAAATATCTCCTTGAATGCCGTATCCAGGCCTGACATGATGCCTGCAATATCTCCACATGCCTCCTCCATTGCCTGTAAAAGGGCTACCTGTTGATGAGGATGACGGTCGTACACTTTCCAGCGCCAGGCAGAGAAGAACTCCTCGATGGGATTTAAGAATGGAGAGTATGGAGGGAGGTTGAGTGCCATGAAGGATGGGTGGTCTGTAAACCAGTTGCGGACCAAAGCAGCCCTATGGAAACTAACATTGTCCCATATGATGACATATCGGGTATGCTCTGGTCTCTGAACAGTGAGCATGTCATGTAAGGTGTCCAGGAATGCAATAATGTGTGCAGTGTTATATGGGCCTATGGTTGCATGATGGTGAACAACACCATTTTGGCTTATAGCTGCACACATGGTTATGTTACCACCACGTTGTCCTGGGACATTGATGATGGCACGGTGTCCAATAATGTTCCTGCCACGTCTCCTGGTTTTACTGAGGTTAAAACCGGCCTCATCTACAAAAAGTAGCTCATGTCCCATGGCATCGGCTTCTAGTTCCATCACTCTCTGGACAAGACAAAACAAATGCAACACATTAGGCCCATGCACAACACTACAGTATCCACTTCCAAATTCAGAACCAATGACACTATAGCTTACCTGCACATAGTCATATCGCAGTTGCTTTACACGTTCTGTGTTTCTCTCGAAAGGAACTCTGTAAATTTGCTTCATTCTTATTCTGTGGCGCGCAAGTACACGACTTAGTGCAGAAATGCTTACACTGTGTATATTTTGAAAGATGGTGTCATTATCAATTATGCGCTGCTGTATTTCGCGCAGTCTTATTGCATTATTGGCAATCACCATGTTCACTATATGGGTCTCTTGCTCTGGAGTGATCATTCTTCCTCTGCCCCCAACATCTGGACGTCTAGCAATTCTGTAAAGTAACAATTTCAGTATTTTTGCATGTATGGTACTGTTGTGTTTCTCATTAGAGTATGGCAGTGCTACAAAGTACTTACCGATTCTCATTTCGAAATGTCCTAATGATGCTTGCCACAGTGTAGCGGTTCAAATTAGGCTGAACCCGTTGGCCAGCTTCCCTCAGGGTCATCCCATGGTTGATGACATGGTCCACTATTGTAGCTCTGATGTCATCAGTTATTCTATTTCTTACTCTTCTTACCCTTCCTCTTTCCCCTCCTCGTCCTCTTCTTGCTCCTCCTTGTCCTCTTCCTCTAACTTCCTCTAACCCTCTCACTTCTTCAACTCCATGTCCTCTTCCTCCAACTTCTTCACCTCCACGTCCTCTCCCTCGGCCTCCTCGGCCTCTTCTTGCTCCTCCTTGTACTCTTCCTCTAACTTCCTCTAACCCTCTCGCTTCTTCAACTCCACGTCCTCTTCCTCCAACTTCTTCACCTCCACGTCCTCTCCCTCGGCCTCCTCTGATTCTCACTCTTCTCACTCTTACTGCTCCTTCCATTGTACTCCACACAGACAGCTTACCTGTGGCTTATTTATAGTGCTTAGGCTGATTGCAAAGTGAACTAATTATCTAAAACAGTTTTCACATGTGAAAGTGTGCCAGACAGTTGGCAAAATAGTGTTAATGATAGCCATACATGTGTATAATTTTGCTAGGAGTGTGTTGGAAATTTGGTAATTGAGTGTAAGCAGTGAGTTGTATTTAAAGTTCTGCAAAAAGAGTGTTGTGCAGTGAATTGTGCCTACAGTTTTGCAAAGTGTGTGTTACAAAATTGCAAACTGAGTGCAAAGCAGTGTTTGTGCTTTTAGTTTTGCAAACTCAGTGAGTGGTTTTGCTATACGTATTAATAGTTTTAGAAATTGTGCTACAAGAATCACGATTAGTGCTTAAGCATTCAGAAAAAACTGTAATCATTTACTGACACTTTCTAAGTGATCTTTGAACCACTGACAACTCCTAAACAACTGGTTTGTGAATAATGCAATACTTCATTTAGAAATGATAAATTGTTCATTAATAAAGTATGAAAATACAATTATTAAACATTAAATATATGCTTTTAAATCAAGAATACAGCATTTATGAATGTATTTAACTGCTTATTAATGTCTATTAATGCTTTATAAATGATGAACGAACTGTTCACTAATGCTGAACTAATGATATAGTGTGCAGTTATTATAAAGTGTTGCAGCATTTCAAACATTTGATCGGTTAACCTACTAGTTGAACAACCAAAAGCACGTTTTCATGAAACTAAAAACGCATTTGACTTACACAATCAAGTGTCTCACTCTCTGTGTATGAAACAAATGTTTGTATTTTGATTATTCAAATTATTTGGATATAACAATAATAATCTCTTTTTTTCTCAAAATGAGGATGCAGTATATTTCTTTGAAATTTGTTTTTTTATTGTTTTTTTTAATCATAAATTCATGACACAAAGAACATCAGAGCAACAAACAAGCTTTATTCAGTTAAGTATTATTAAGTATAGCAATGCATCAGAATGTGAATCATATTCGCTGGTGTTTGCTGTAGAATCTGAAGAGCAGAATCTGGATTCACTGAAACAGGAAGTAGAAGAGCAGAGGAGAGAAGAGCAGGAGGAAGCTTCCCTTATACATTCCATCTAATAAACATGATACAAAAATGAGTATTAATTCATAATTTAGTAGAAATAATAATAAAAATAACAGTGGTTAATAAAATGGCATGTTTATCGTTGATCAATTTCATCAGTTTTCTAAAAACAATACAAAGTACAAACTCTCAGAAAGCACTTGACAAATTCCAAAAAACTTATTTCACACTTTTCTAGTTTAACGCTATTTTATACTGAAATTAGATTTTGTGCTCATTCTGAACAATCACTTGTGTTTGAATTATAATAATCATGGTGGAAAAAGGCAACTGTTAGTTGAATACATGTAAATGTATATCAAATAAAGCACAATACCTGCTGCATTGCAAAGATCAGTGTCACAGCACTGGACACTGGACACTGACTGTCCTTTTAGATCCATTTTGGTCCCTGATTTACATTGAGATAAACACCCTTTAGCTGTGACAGTCAGCTTAGTGGAACCTGCAAAAAGACAAAATTCCTATATAATAGGCTAAAGAAACCATTCCAGAAATCATGATCATCTTGCACAAGTAATGCCAATTATGTGATGAGATTAAACTATAATACTTCTACTTCATATTATCACTTTCAGAAAATTTCCACTTCATACCAACTGATAATTCGCCTGTTCCGCTTCCACATTTATAATCTCCAGCTGGACATATCTCCTTTGTCACTCCACAGACACCGGTTTGATCAGGTGTACAGGAGTAACACTTGAGAGAATATCCTTTAAGACAGAGAGAGACATTCAGTGACCTCAGTGTACCAAATAATACATTCAATACTTGCTGTTTCTTGTACCTCCAGTGAGAAAAACGAAAAGAAGAACAGCAGACACTCGCAGATCCATCATGTATCAGGAACAGAATGAAATAACAATGTTTCCGTTCCTCTTATGTCTGTTCAGAAAGGGGTGGGTTTAACAAGGAAACTGTGTGAAGTCCCACAAACTTGATAAACTCAAACACACACAGTTAGTGTTTCTCCTCCAGAATAACTGAATTAATGAATGATAGTAATGTAAGTTAATGGTTTTAAATGAAAAGTAGAAAACTTCCTCAAGAGTTTCAATGCTGTTTGTAGCTGGTTGTTATAAAGGCATTGTGAGGCTCTTTTGGTTAATAGACATTTCTGATTTCTGGCTGATAGATGTGGACACTTAATAATGCACATAATTTACATGTGTGGCTATTTCTGTAGTTAATGTTAATTAGTTACAGCGTTCCAGAGAACTTTTCTCTTCCACAAGTAGTTACAGATTTTTTTTTCAATTGCTAACAAGCATGCAAATACTGAAGTGAAACAGAAGACCAAATATATAGACTTTATATATATTACAATAAAGTCATATTATTGAATGTGATAAATAATTAAATTAATAATTATTATTTAATATAATTAATTAATTATATTAATTATAATTAATAATTAGGCTATTAATTCTAATTATAATAATGTATAATTAATAATATATATATATATATATATAAATAAATAAATAAATATATTATATATATATATTTTTTATATATAAAAAATATATACAATTTTTTAAATATATAAAAATTGCTTTCCAATTTGGCAGCTGGCCTCCAGATACCTCTGCTCTTGGCTAATTTGTTTTCTTTAAATTGAGTTTGTTATTTACTGTGTGTGTGAGTAGATGCTAATTGATGGTGTTCATTTATTATAATGCCAATGTGAGTTTTTAACTTTGAAATTTCTAGCTATTTATTATCCAACATTGACAAATAAAATTTTCTACTTCTATATATACATGACTCATGTCTTCTCACCCACCCACTCAAACCGAACCTGTGTGCCCTTAGGGCTCTTAGTTCCCCGGTTCTCCGGGGTGGCGTAGTCGATCATATATTGCCATTTCTGTTAAAAGTGTGGTAAACCTTTCTCAATTCTCTTATTCTCGCACCGCAACGCTACACTAGCAACAATACAGTATGTCTACCAAAACACTGCAAACATGTCTCAAAATCACATAATTTTTCAAAACACTAACTTATGTCCTTATCCAACAGGAAGATTTAGTCAATCATAACACAATGTCATAAAAACACTAACATCAGATGGAATTACAGAAACTGCATTATTTTATATGTGTCAGGTATGCCCTTATACAACAGATGGTATATTGTATTGATCATAGATTGTGTTTTGCTCTGCAGTTTCTTTTGAAATCTCACTACATTTTTGTTTGTTGGGTTTAGGTCTTTTGCTGCAGAAATTCAATAAAAAAAAGACCCATCTCAGAGTGCTAGAATGTACGGTTAACCTTTTGCAAATAAAGTCTTTATTGCAGCAATTCTGTCTCTGTCTTCGTTTTTAATGAAAAAAAACGAAGACAGATACCGAATTGCTGCAATAAAGACTTAATTTGCAAAAGGACATTACTGCAAGATAACAAAAATGTTCAATATAGCTGCCATTTACAGTATTATGTGAAAATACAAAATATACGAACAGAAAAAGCACCAGAAGAATAAAAAAAGAAAAAAAGTCATCTTCTAACTATTTGCATAATTCAATCGGCTGTTTCTCAGTAACAATAGAATTACTGTAAAAACAGGGGATATATTTGTGTTTCAGTTCACAATATAAGCAGCTGTTTACCTTGACTTTACTGTAAGGTTAGGTTTAGAACATGGTGTTATCTGTTCTGACATACAGTGTTAAAGCACTGGTAAATTTGGCAGTGAAAATCCATTGTTTTGGTCTTGTTTGAGCTTGTGTAAAAGAAGTTCAAGCATTTTAAATTTGTGTTAATTGTATGCATTCTGTGTTAAAGCAACAAGAAATGTGTTAATAGTATAGCTTACACAGACGGATATAGTGCTAACTGTGTTAAGAGTTTTGGAAAATTGTTAAAAATACTGAAAAATCTGTCATAGCAATTGTAAAAAACTGTAAATTGGCTTGATTTCATTGAGAAACTTGTGGATTTCTCAAAAGATGGGGAAATACAAAGCAGGAGTGACGCCCAGACCGCTTTATAACATTTTTAATAATTTGTTTCAATTTAAACAAACACAAATATGTGTGTACAGCACAAGGAGAAAAAGCGCGCTCGCAGCGCCCTCTTGTGGCCTTGAGTTACACTTACATATTTATCATCTTCACTAGAGGGGGCACAAACATTGTTTATGCAATTTTACTTTCTTTTCTTTTTTTTACAATCGCTGGGAAACATCCCTCAATATTACTATTGCTTAAACACATTTCTTGAAATTATGCCACCTTTTTTCAAAACTCTAAACACAAATCCATAACTTCACTTCCCCAAAAACTTCTTGTTTGCAGGTCAAAATTAAACTCTCCACCATTCAAACTTGCTGAAAAAACAAACTTTGCCCTCAGACACACACACAACCCCTCAAAAACACACACAACAGTTTCACACACTGGTGAGATAAATTCAAAACAATCCTACAAAAAAACTGGTAATATGTAGCCTAAGTTATGTTGCTTGTGGATCTCCCCCTCAAAAACCTTTTCACATGATTAACAGAACAAAAGACATTACAAATGTATACATTTGTTAATTTTTTATTCCTTAATGTGCTGTACAGTAGAAATACACCAAACAACAACAACAACAACAACAACAACAACAAAAATGACTCTGCCCCAGCATCCGGTCTTTAGTCTGGGACAGGCCAGAGAATCTCGTCAGCATCACAGGCTATATTGGCATACCGTGGACAAAGATATGGTCAACTAGTGTGACACGAATTCACATTGTAGAAGACTGTATTTAAAATGAGGGCGAGCCACAAATCCGTGAGTACAGTTTACAAACCCGTGGGAACAGATTACGAATGCTTGGGCACGGTTTATGAATTTGTGGGTACAGATTGCAAAAACTGAAGGCACGGTTTACAAATCTGAGAGCGCAGATTAAAAACTCGTGAGTACGGCTGTTGAAAAGGCTCTAAGTTAATTCTTATTGGTGGGTTGTGAATGACTGACAGTCGTAACTTAGTCCCGCCCCCAGAGTTTGACGCAACTTGTTATGTTTCGCTTGAAAGCTGTGGAGGGCTCGCGTGTATTCAAGCCATAGAAGAGTGTGCGTAACTTTAAAAAAACACACTCACACACCCTTGCTTCTGTTCATGCAATGCCCTGAGTATGCTGATGGCTTGATTCTACTATTAAAACAGTGATTGGACTTCTGGTCTTTTGTGCATTCTTACCGATGCCCTGTGATGATCCCAACTAAGTCAGAACAAGTCAATACAGTCCATAAACCCACTTAACATTGGTCCTTCGAGCCGGAGTGCGGTGATTGCCACGGGATAAGATGTCCAAAGCTCATTCAGAATCACAGTGGGAGCCTGATGTCCGTAGTAAACGACTATCACGCCCCCCACGCCACTTGGAAGATTATGAGGTGGAATACAGCGGCTTCCAGCATACATATCCACCTACTTCCAGGATGCAGCCAGAGCCTTACCGCTGTGAGGGTGCTGTCGGGATGACACCCTTCACCAGGTGGCATGCTACTAACCGAGGTGATATTACTGAGGATACTGGAGACCAGTATGAAGAACGAGATGCTCAAACAGTGATTTGGCAGCTACGAGAAGAGAACAGATGCCTGCATAAAACCATTGAGGACATGAAACACAGCTCTGAAAGGGATGAAACAGACTCATCACAGTGTCCTGTGCCTTTTCCTCACACTCACTCATTAACAAAGTCAGCTAAGAAACATTCTCCTGTCCCAACTCCACGTCTAAACAAGTTAGCAGTAGCTCAAATGAGTAATCAGATTTCTAAAGATACTGGAAAACCAGTTAGGGATGACGGAAAGGAAGAGTCGGCAGATGAGGAGCTAGACTGTGAAATTAATTTGTCGGGTGAACTTTCAGAAATGAGACTGCAGTCCACATCAAAGAACAGGTATGAGCAATATCAACCAAATCCGCCACGTACATCGCAACCTCAGCACAAGATAAGTGTACACACTGCACAAAGCGCAAGCTATGCACATGACCAAAGACATATCCCACCAAAGCCACAAATACGTCATTCTTCCCCTGCAGCTGACTTCAGATTCAGAGAACAAATTGATTACCACCCAAGACATCATTATCATTCAAGAGACTTCATTCAGCGCTCTCATTCTCCTCCCACCAGAGAGAGCATTTACAGAGGTCCGAACCCTTCAATACCAGATTTCACAGTGGAAGATCCACGACAGTTTGCTAGACTCAAAATATCTCTTGACAATTTGCTGCCATACAATGCTACTGAACAGTTTAAATATCAAATTCTGCTTGCATCTGAAAATCGAAGAGGCCTTTTTAATCGCTGATTCTTACAGCAGCTCCCGTTATCCATACACCCAAACAATGCAATCGCTGACTGAACATTATGGACAGCCGCATCAATTGGCGTTGCAGAAAATTGCTGACTTGATGGACGGGCCAAATATTCGCAGTGGTGACACTCAGGCCTTTCGTAAGTTTGCCCTCAGAGTTCGAGCATTAGTGGGTATGCTTGACCAGCTGGATGAGAAGGGAGCTATTGAATTGCAGTGTGGTTCACATGTGGCAAGACTCATGTCTAAACTCCCTCATGATCTCAAAGCTAACTTCAAGAGGTATGTTCACCCCCTCAGAAACCCAATTCCAAACCTGCTCGATTTTTCACACTGGCTTGAGTTTGAGCTCTAGGTGCAGCCCACTGACTGTAAACTCAATACTAGTGAAATGAGGGGACATGTTAGTCAGCACAAAGAAGCTCCGCGACAGCGTAAGCACACTTTTCAGACAGCAGCCATTTTGCATGGTGTTGATCAGTCCACAAACCCTCCAGTTGCAAAACCATCAGAATTTCAAAACCCCAGCAAGAACGTGTACTGTCATTACTGTGACAATAATCACCACTATCTTAACCAGTGCAATAACTTCACACAGCTAACCAGTGAGCTCAAAACTAACTGGATTAAGTCAAATAAGAGATGTTGGAGGTGCGGACGGAAACATCAGGCAGCCCAGTGCAGATTGATAGCCACATGTAAAACTTGCAATGACAAACATCTAACTGTTTTGCATGACATCAACAGCAAATCAACAGAGATGAAGCACAATCACGAAAGACCCCAAGAGAGTCAGATGCTATACCTAGATCGTCCAGCAGGTGGAAGCCAAGTCCTTCTGAAAATTTGTAAAGTGCTGTTGCGTCATACTATGAGGCGCCACGTAGGATTTAAATCAAACTTCGCTTATCAATACATACATAACACACGTGCACATACACCTATAAATTACTCGCATATACATGTATACTATTGGATGTTCAAAATACATATATGAAATACACGTGCACACTAATATGAAATCCATACCAATACATATTATGTTAGTCATGAATGCATATACACTTGTGAATAACTTGCATATACATATAAACTTGACGCACGCATACACCTATAAATACTCGCATATACATATAAACTTCCATGCATATAAACATATAAACACTCGCATATACATATAAACTTCCATGCATATACACCTATAAACACTCGCACATACATATAAACTTCCATGCATATACACCTATAAACACTCGCATATACATATAAACTTCCATGCATATACACCTATAAACACTTGCACATACATATAAACTCGATGCGCGCATACACATCCATAAAACACTCGCGCATACATAACGTGGATGTGTGCTTTGTGTAAGTTATATATGTATATGCGAGTGATTTCATATGTGTATGTGCGTGAACTTTTCAGTGCAAACGGAAGGCATTTCAGTGTAACCGGAAGGCATTTCAGTGTAAAAGGAAGGCATTTCAGTGTAACCGGAAGGCATTTCAGTGTAAAAGTCATTTGTGTCATTTTGATAGTTTGTTTTCCAATTTGAAATGAAATAAGCATAAACGAGAAAACGGCCCCTTTATTCGTTTTTTCGTTAAAAAAAAAAAAAAAAAAAACGAAAAAAATGAGATTTCGGCTTGATTTTTCATTTTTTTAGTTCTCAGGCAAAAAACGAACAAATTACTTCAAAATTAGTTTTCCACATGTGGGCGGCCTGACACGCCCCCTTCTGCCGATTGGTCAAGCAAGTCTGAGCATGTGACGTCATCAGTTGTTGCTCGGGTCTGTTCTACAAAATAAGAGTCCTCTACTATGGCTACAGATTCTTAAACTGTACAGGGCAGGTCCTATTGGGCTTTCTTCTGTGCAACTTTACGCGTTTCACAGAAATCTTTACATCAGAGATATTAATTATTAGTCTGCCACCAGCCTGTTTTATTTAGCTGTGCGGAGTTAAATCTGTGTGGTGAAGCTGCGCTTGACAGCGCCGAGCGGGAGAGGCTCACTGACCAATGTTCAGATCAGCAGTCAGAACTTTTCTTTTAGACGCTCCGTTTTGAAACGGGATGGTGATTGCAAATACTGTAATGCGATTGCTGAGGGTGGGTACCGATGATGGTGAAATACAGTTTTACTGAAACTGTAATCATATCCGCGACCCGCGAGAATGAGACAGATGATTGACAGGACGGCGAAGGCAATTAAAGGTGCTAGATATAACTTCTGTTAACAAAAAAATCAATAAAAAAGTGTTTAATCTAAGTGACTTTGTCTTTGTTTTATTGTTTTTGTTGTTTTTAATCAAGTAATTGTGAACCACAAACTGAGCTTTCGTTTTAAAGGGCAATTTTCAAAATATATTTATTTGTTATAATATGGGTATTTTATAATACTGCATAAATAAAAACAAACACACGTAATATGTATGCCTATAGGCTAAACACCACAGTTTTTTGGTTTTGTTTGTGTGAACTTTTATCCCCAACCATATTTCTTTATATGGGCTCCACTCCAGGGGTCACATCAGCACCCCTACTTCCCATGGTACTCTAACTGTAATTAACAGTATGCTGACCCAGTTTATATGTAAAATCTTTGGTATATGTAATCTATAATATCTAAAAACACTTTACAGTGTGATGGAAATAAACTTTTCTTAAAGCATGTTGTATATCACCACAGAATTATTGGCACCCTTCAATCTGTGTTGTATACTGTAGTAGACAATTGTCCTGCAAAATGATGAGGTTTTTGTAAGAAAAACATTGCGAGCTGTCGAATTCTTGTTTGGAATATAAATCAACAACGTAAGAGGCTTTAGGCTTTTTTTTTTTTTTTTTTTTTTTTTTTACGAAAAAATCGAATAAAGGCCGTTTTCTCGTTTATGCTTATTTCATTTCAAATTGGAAAACAAACTATCAAAAAGGCAGGTTAATTCCGTGTACGCACAAATTACTTCCTTTTACACTGAAATGCCTTCCTTTTACACTGAAAAGTTCACGCACATCCACATATGAAATCACTCGCATATATAGCCTACACAAAGCATGCATCCACGTTTTATTTTATATGTATGCGCGAGTGTTTTATGGATGTGTATGCGCGCATCGAGTTTATATGTATATGCAAGTGTTTATAGGTGTATATGCATGGAAGTTTATATGTATGTGCGAGTGTTTATAGGTGTATATGCATGGAAGTTTATATGTATATGCGAGTGTTTATAGGTGTATATGCATTGAAGTTTATATGTATGTGCGAGTGTTTATAGGTGTATATGCATTGAAGTTTATATGTATGTGCGAGTGTTTATAGGTGTATGTGCATGGAAGTTTATATGTATGTGCGAGTGTTTATAGGTGTATGTGCATGGAAGTTTATATGTATGTGCGAGTGTTTATAGGTATATGCATGGAAGTTTATATGTATGTGCGAGTGTTTATATGTTTATATGCATGGAAGTTTATATGTATATGCGAGTATTTATAGGTGTATGCGTGCGTCAAGTTTATATGTATATGCAAGTTATTCACAAGTATGAGAGGCCGTTTGAGACGAAACCTACTGAAACACTTGCAAGACACATTGAGAACTTACGATACACACTGAAACACTTGCGCTACACACTGAAACACTTGTGATACACACTGAAACACTTGCGCTACACACTGAAACACTTGCGATACACACTGAAACACTTGCGCTACACACAGAAACACTTGCCCATATATGTGAAACACTTGCGCGTACATGTGAAACACTATATATATGTGCATATATATGAAAGACATGCGGTTACATAGAAACTCTTTGCATATACCCTGTAATCGCCCACATACTGTTGTACCTGCACAAAGACTGCACTTTTCAAACATTCGCGCGTGTGAGAGAGCACAAACATTTTCAGTGTGTCCAGAAGTCATTTCATTGCAACCGGAAGTTTGGTTCATTTGGAAACAGAAGCGCGGTTTATTTATCACTATAAAGATGTACAATTCTTAGTTTCATTCATGGTATAGTAACATGAAAAATGAGCCATAATCTAGTCATAGTGGAATATTGCTGCAATCTCCGGGACAAACTAACATGAAATTTTAACAGAAGACACAAGATTTCAAACATAGCCCACAATCAGACATCATTTCAATGTTTTTGTTTATTTTGTTTAGCTATAGTAAGTGTGAGCTAGTCATCAAGTGTCATACCATTTAAATTAATGGAACTTTTTTTTTTATGTAAGAAAAGGTCAAGAATAATTTGTAACCTTTGTCCAATTTCGATCTTGTCACAGCTCCCTGAAAACTATCAACAAAACGGACAACATCTGCTATTCTTACTTTTGTCAGATATATATATATATATATATATATATATATATATATATATATATATATATATATATATATATATATATATATATATATATATATATATATATATATATATATAGCCACTGTTGCCTTTGGCTTGCTCAGTTGGGAATATTTTGGGGATATTTAATTTTATTTTATCAATCAATAAATTCCACTTGAAACAAACCTTGTTGTATTATTTTAATTTAATACTGTGAAGCTGCTTTGATAAAATCTGTATTGTGAAAAGCGCTATACAAATATACTTGACTTGACTTTACTTGATATTAATGACAGAGAAAACAAGCTGTCCACAGTCCAAGTTATGAGGATTTCAAAATCCGAGTGTTTCAGTGTGTAGCGCGAGTGTTTCAGTGTGTATCGCGAGTGTTTCAGTGTGTAGCGCGAGTGTTTCAGTGTGTATCGTGAGTGTTTCAGTGTGTGGCGCGAGTGTTTCAGTGTGTATAGCAAGTGTTTCAATGAGTTTCGTCTCAAACGGCCTCTCATACACAAGTGTATATGCATTCATTACTAACATAATATGTATTGGTATGGATTTCATATTAGTGTGCACGTGTATTTCATATATGTATTTTGAACATCCAATAGTATACATGTATATGCGAGTAATTTATAGGTGTATATGCACGTGTGTTATGTATGTATTGATAAGCGAAGTTTGATTTAAATCCTACGTGGCGCCTCATACGTAATGGCAAAAATTCAATGATGGCTTATAGTCTAGTAGCCAGCCCATAGAGCACCATTGTGAACCCGGAAATGTTGAGTACACCAAAGTTTTATTGCAGAAATGTGAAGTATGGGTCCCCAGCATACAGAAACTGCCGGATGCTAATTTACATATGTTGAGCAATTTGCATAATTAGCATTATTAGCATTATTAGCTTAATCGTCCATTTTGACCACATAATTTGCACTGTATGGGCAATTTCTACAATGTGTGAGTGGTTTTAGAGGTTTTAGAGGATGCTGATTTCATTTCTGGCACTTTCAGAATTCAAAATGGTAATTCTATAACAAATTTGGATAAATTTAGACATTTTTTATTAATTTCTGCCAAATTTTTTGGTTATTTTCATGGTAAACACAATAATCTCACATTTCAGAATCACAAGAGCTCTTGCTCTTTGATGTGAATGTTGCTAACCTAAATTTGTTTACATTTCTTGACGTCCAGTTATGTTTTTATGCAAATAAGCTGTTACAGCTAGCTGTTGTAGTTGTAATAAGTATGTTGTAAAGCAAGGGAGCATAGTCTAGTTTTAAAGTCGAAATTCACCTTGCAAATATTTTTTTCTTATATCACCTTAATATTCGTAAAAGTCAGTCAAGGGATTTAATGTTGACATTTTAATGTTGATATTACTTATGTTTTCACATTAAGATAAAAAGTGGACAGAGTTATAGTGACTGTATTGTTCAATACATTGTACATTTCTAGTCAGATCCATTTTGTGGGTGAATCTGGTGTTCTAAAATTAATTACCATTATTTAAAATTACCATTTTTTTACCATTATTTTTTTAAATTCAGACTTCTTGTGGTTTGATAAGGAAAGGATTAAAAACAGTCGATATTCAGTGTTATTGCTGCTTTCTCAAGTTGTTGTGGAGGATTATTTAACCATTCAACTCTAGAGTTAAGTACTTTCAAAACAAAGAGAGATGGTTTGATCAGGTCGAAAAATGTCTGTTTGCTCCATGCAGTGGAAAAGTTGCCAACTTTAAAATATCTGGGTCCAAAGGAATCGCTACTATGCTAATTAAGAGCTCGGAGACACAGCCATACATGAGACTTTGTCAAACATTATTGCTTCTGATGGTGCTTCATCAGTTTCTGTGCTATGTCACAAATCTAGCTACAGCTCATATACTACTAGCTCTAGAAACGTGAGCAAACGCAAGTCAGACTCATGTCAGAGTCAGCCAGGAAAGCGAATCATTCGTTCTCAACTCTCTGCCTTTGAGTATTCAAAACAGTGCTTGTTCTGTGGTCTTATTTGTGAAGAAAAAGACTCTAAAAATCCTAACAGGTGGAATCCAGTTAAAAAATGTCAGACTTTAGATAGGCCAGGCCTTCCACCCTTGAAAGATGTGATTTTGTCTAAATGTGATGAACGGCTAGCCTAGAAATCTAGATGCACCCTAGCGGCAGCAAAATTAATTTTTTCTCTCCGTTGACTTTCGAGCTGGAAAAACCAAACTCTAGTCAGGCCAATCAAATCATGTATAGAGTCGGTGGGCGGGCTTAACAATGACGGGAGAGTTGTGATGGTTCTGCGTGAATTCCCTGCTACTTGGAAAACAAAGAATGGTGCTGCTGCTGGCGAACAGCGGTCTTTCCAATCGGCTTTGGCCGCGACTCTGGAGGACTTGGAGTTAAGCTTTTCTTTGAGAAAAGAACAAAGTACGGCATGTAAGTCATTTTTAAAAAAGGAAGATGTGTTTGTAGTTTTGCCAGATACGGCAAAAGTTTAATCTCAACTAGCTCCGCTGGTGGGCAAACACTCTGGTTGGTTGTAGCGCTATCCTATTGCGTGAAGAGGGAATTTGAAAGACAACCATTTATCCCGCCCCTCGGATTGAGCCGTGCCAATGGTGAGTTGCCAGACCTAACATCTTGATGTAGGTTTGGCTTTCCAGGCTAATGAACGGCAGGATGATTGGCAGAAGTTGTGAAGCTACGCGTGAATGGCATCATGGACCTACCTGCAGCTGATGCTCAGTATCACTCCAAGTGTTACAATGCTTTCAGGAAGGTACCTATTGACTCTAATGCAACTGCTAGTAAACCAATTGACAGCTGCCTAGCTTCGGTCATAGACCACATGAGTGCAAACAAGTCAGTGACTTGGACTGTCTCCAAATTACATGATGTTTTTTGTAGCTAATTCTGGGAGTTTGTGCCAGAAACAAATGCTAGCACACCTGTGTGATTATTATGGTGATGCCGTTATTGTACTGAGAGTTGAAGGATGTCAGAGGATTGTTGACTTTAGGCCGTATATTGCTAAATAACTCAAATTAGTAGGACAAACTGGCCTCTTCAATGATGACGATGATGATGTCGACAAGGTTGTCAGAAAAGTGTGGGGAGAGGTCCAGAATATTCCATTGCCTCGTGAATACGACCTTGGCAGCTTTAGGCATGAAAGGGTCATTCAATATACAAGTCCAACTCTCCAAGACTCTCCAGTCTTGTGTCCAGTGTAGAAACGGTGACCAAACCAGCACTCACACTTGCTCAATGCATCAGCACATCCGTGAAAGCTGGAATCACACAACTTTGGGGCTAGCTTTAAAACGTCATCATAAGGTAGTTCAGAACTGTTTCGGGACCTAAATGAGCATGGTCTTGTTGTAACATATGATGAGGTCCTCCGGGTTCCGGAAATCAGCTGCCAAATATGCCTCAGATGATGCAGATACACTGAAATAAATGATTCGTTGAATTTAATCAATTTTTTTATCGTAAGTGGTTGCATTCAATTTATTTTACCTACATTTAAACAAATGCGTTTAGTTGAACTAAAATTGATTAAGTTCAATGAATAATTTTTTCAGTGTAAGTACCTGCGGGTATGGACTGAAGAGGTGCATTGGCCCTATTCACAGTTGGGGTGATAACTTTGATCTTGTAGTCTTCACACCCAATGGTTGCCGCACAAGACATGCCATGGCCACTCAGTTTGCGCAAAATCCTGCAGGGATCCTGTTCCCTGGAGTGGCGACTCCAGACGGTGGGATTACGTCACTAAAAGTTCCCTGTCTGACAAAGCTCCAAGCTGAGAAATTCTGTCCGGTAGCTAACAGCATTCTTGCCATTGAAGATTATACAGGGCCTAAGAAGCTGACTCCACCCGCTCTGAAAGAAGTGCCAAGAACAGCTACTGTCCAAGAGAGCATCCGAGAGAGGGTTTCTAGAGCACAGAGGAGGGATGATGCTTCCATTCTACTCCTCTTCCCCTGGACTGGTCAGCCTACAATGTTGTGAAAGATCGTCACAGTGATGAAGGTGTGTCTAAAATGAAGAATATAAGTGTATTTGGACCATTGCTCGACTCACCAGGACAGACGAGGATAGTGAAGATGATGAGGCTGCCTTTTGTTAATTAATTGTGAGGCATAGCAGTTTGCCTGAAGGTGGTAGCCAGTGTGTGCTTTGTGTGGTGCGGAGGTGAGGCCCTCTTGGTTAGCCTTTGGTGTTGCGGGCTGACCCGGGTTGGCCAGAACTCTTGCATCTGGCGGAGTTTTAACTGGGTCCCCGTTGGATCTTGCGGACCAACCTGGACAGCCCTTCTGCCATTCGGGAGTTGCCCTAGCGACTTGCGTGGCCTGTCTTGAATGGCATGTAGTGAATATTTGTACATAGTTTGTTGATCACACATGGTGATGGGCTTAGGTGATGTCATCTCATTGGGTGCCTTAAAGAGCTACCCCATTTATATGTATTGTACAGTTGCAGGATCCAAGTTATGTCAAATACCCGCATTGCTTTTCCCTCCAGAAATGCATAACATTCAGCCTAACAAAGATTCATCGTTTATCTAAAAAGCAATTTTGAATCTTCAAAAGTGTCAGGAGGGGATTCAGCCTCACCACACCCTAAACAATGCATCAATATTCACAAGAGCACTCAAGATTCTGAAATGTAAGTTATTTTGTATACCATAAAAATAACCTAAAATTATAACTGAAAGTAATCAGAATTTGCCTAAATAAATCAAAATATGTAATAAAATTAGCTCTTTGAAATCTGAAAATGGCAAAAATGAAATCAGCATCCTCTAAAACCACTCACATATTGTAGAAATTGGCCATACAGTGTAAAATATCTACTAAAAATGGACGATTAAGCTAATAATGCTAATTATGCTAATTATGCAAATTGCTCAACATATGCGAATTAGCATCCGGCAGTTTCTGTATGCTGGGGACCATACTTCACATTTCTGCAAAAAAACTTTGGTGTACTGAACATTTCCGGGTTCACCTAGTTAGCTACTATTATGCTATTTTGGATGATGGCTCTGAACGTACAATCCTGCTTCATGGTGCAGCACAGCAGCTTAGACTTAATGGACAGACTGAAACCCTCTCTTTGAGAACAGTTCGACATGACACCCAAGTCATACAAGGTACAAGAGTATCTTTCTCTCTGTCTCCAGCATTTCAGCCAAGCATAAGGTTCAAGATAACGGGTGCCTTTACAGCTGAGAATTTTGGCTTGGCCAAGCATTCACATCCTGTTACCCTTCTGCAAAGGAAATACCAGCATCTCAAAGGACTGCCTCTTCATGCCTTTTCTCAGGTTCAGCCATTGTTGCTTATAGGCTCTGATCATCACCATTTAATTATCCCCATGGAGCCAGTTCACTTCGGCCCACCAGTCGGGCCAGCTGCTATAAGGACCAGATTAGGCTGGACACTGCAAGGGCCAGCCAATGTACTCCAGCACCAAATCCCAGAGCATCAATGCCTTTTCACATCTGTGACTTCCACCTCATCAGAGCTGTTGCAACATGTGGAGAGACTCTGGCAGCTTGACATATTACCATATCGCACTGAGAAGGTGGTGACACGCTCACGTTGTGATCAGGAGGCCATCACTTTGCTTGAGACCAAGACTACAAGAGTAAATGTAAATGGAGTGTTTCGTTACGCCACACCATTTCTGCGGAAAAGGGACATGCCCCAATTGAAAGCGCCTTAAGAGTCTGTTCTCCCCAACCTCAGAGCATTAGAAAGGCGTCTCAGTAAAAGTCCCGAACATGCAAAGGCATATAACCAGGAAATTGAAAGGCTGGTTCAATCTGGTTATGTTGTTAAGCTGGCTGCTGAAGCAGTTGATCACAGCCCTGAATCATGGTACATACCGCACCACATGGTACACTAGGGGTGTGCATTGGCACTGCCCTCACGATTCGATTCGATTACGATTCACCAGGTAACGATTCGATTCAATTCGATTCTCCGATGCATTGCGATGCATCAAAATTCTACTGCACACAACAAGGCAAAATTTTCATCAGTCATGTGGCAATACAAGCAGTCAGATATTGAACAACAGATTTTATTGGCTGCTATGTGTGTATTATCACTGTCCTGTATCTTTGACATAAATGTCATTAAATAAAATAAAATTGAATGGTTCAGGGTATTGGATATGGCATTTTCAAACCTGAAAAAGAAAGCATAAATCACTGCTTTCAGTGCTTTGAATGAGAAATGTTTCTCTTCTCTCTGCTTGAGAACCATTTGAAATTAAATTTCAACTTTATTGTCCAACTCAAGGACAGAAAATAAACAGTGTAGGGGTGTAACGGTTCAATACGATACATTTGTGTCACGGTTCGGTACGTTTTCGATACAGAAATTTCCTTGATTTTTTTTTTATTCTTTTTTTATTAGAGCTAACATCATAAAGTATGAATTTTTTTTCTTTGAGCAATGATGGAGCTATAATTGACTCTTCTTATGAGCATATAAAACAAAACTCCTTGGAAAAAAATTAATTTTGTGCTTATAAACAAATTTTTATTTTAGTTCAGATTAACATTTGAGGGCAGCAATGTTATTCATAATGTCGAAATAAATCCGACATAACGTTACTTGAAAGCATTATAGCCTGTACTATTCCTGCCAAACTTCCAAAGTTGCAGTAAGTGTTACTACAGTAAATCCATGGTGAATATTGCAGATCTGTGGACACTGGATTGTTCATTCATGTCACAATGTTTCTTCCTGGCTTCCACGTCAGCGCTGTTTGATCCGTTAATAACGGAGAAATGTGAATGTTTCTCACTAGATCTCGCAGCGATGTTATTACTTTAGTGGCGAGTTCAAATGCTTTCTTTACTGGATCTCTAGCGCCGTGTAGTAGCCTATAAGATCGGCTCGCGCTGCGTTGGTCCAAACTGATAAACAGTCCGTCACGAGTAGCTCAGTTTCGTTCCGCTTACATTGCGTTTGCCATTTGATGTTGTGGTCGCGCCAGCGTCTACATTGAGCGCGCTCGCGACGCGCTTACATTTGAAATAACCGTTCGGTTTGAAAATGCGTGCCTTGTACCGAACGGTTTAATACGAATACGCGTACCGTTACACCCCTAAAACAGTGACATAATCGATTATGGCACTTTGCCGCATCGATGCTGAATCGTGCATGCCCCGCATTGCGATGCATCGCCGAATCGATTATTGTTGACACCACTATGGTACACCATAATGGAAAGCACAGAGTAGTGTACAACTGTTCCTTTCAGTACCAAGGCCAATAACCTCAATGAGTACCTCCTAGCTGGGCCTACCCTCACTTCCACTTTACTAGGAGTGTTACTCCGTTTCAGAGAGCATGCGATTGCCATCACAAGCGATATCAAGGGCATGTTTCACCAGATTCGTCTGCTCCCAGAGGATAAACCACTTTTCTGTGGAGAAACATGCAGTGGGATACACCAGTCAGTGTCTATGAATGGCAGGTTTTGCCTTTTGGGACTACATGCAGCCCATGCTGCGCAACATTTGCAGTCCTAAAACATGTCAAAGAGAACACTGTTCCAGGAGAAGACACACGTGTGGCTGTAGAGAAACATTTCTATGTGGACAATTTCCTACAGAGTGTAACTTCTACTGACAAAGCGACTGAACTGGTGAATAAGCTCCAAGCTCTTTTAGTTTCTGGTGGGTTCGAGTTAAGACAGTGGGCACAAGAATTGCAGAAATTCAGGAGCTGACTGCTTCTCAAGCATGGCATTATGTGAAGTCTGAAAACAATCCTGCAGATGACATTACCCATGGTAAAACACTTCACTAACTATCAGTGCCAAGTCACTGGAAACAAGGACCACATTTTTTGTGGCAAGACCCAAGTACCTGGTCTAATGACCCGGAGGAATTGGTCCCAGACAGCACAGATGAAGAGAAGAAAGTAACCTTCTGCAGCCTGACCACAGTAGATTTCTCCGACATAATGCAAGAATTATCATCGTACCACAGTTTTGATCAACTGATGAAACATGAAGCACAGAAACAGTTAAAACAAGCCAATCAGACAAGAGATTTATCCGCCCCAGACTATGTAGCTGCTGAGATTTCACTCTTGAAACAAGCCCAAGCTATGTGTTTCCCAGTTGAACTTGATACATTAACATGTGGTAAATCTTTGCCTACCAACAGCAGATTAGTCTCACTTGCACCAGAGATTGACCAGTACTGGGCTCATAAGAGTTGGTGGCCGTTTGCGACGTAGTGAGCTGCTTAGGCCAGATACTGCCCATCCAATTGTCATTGATCCCAAACACCCACTCAGTCAACTCCTGATCCAACATTATGATGAAAAACTTCATCATCCTGGCTCAGAAAGAGTATTTGCTGAGTTACGCCGTAAATACTGGATCATTAGAGGGCGAGAAGCAGTAGGGTGGCACCAACATCAGTGTCGTGAATGCAAAAAATGGCGTGGAAAGCCTGAAGTGCCTAAAATGGCCGATTTACCACCAGCCCGACTCCGTCTCTACCGCCCAGCTTTTTATTCGACAGGTGTTGATTGTTTTGGGGCTTTCACAATCAAAGTAGGCCGGCGCAATGAAAAACGGTGGGGGATCATATTTAAATGTATGACGACCAGAGGAGTCTACATTGATTTACTTCCTAAAATTGATACAGATTCATTCCTCATGGCCCTACGCAGATTCATTGCACGCAGAGGAACTCCCCATGAACTCTATTTTGACCGGGGAACCAACTTCAAGGGACGAGAAAGGGAACTATCAGAAGCATTTGCGGCCATGCAACCCAATCTGCAAAGTCAGCTTGCAAAGCAGAAAATTCAGTTTGAATTCAATCCCCCTGGAGCTCCTCATTTTGGTGGACTATGGGAGAGGGAGATCAGGTCTCTAAAATCTGCTTTCAATGTTACGCTTGGAGCCCAACATGTAACTGAGAAAGTGCTTAGTACAGTGCTTTCAGAGATCGAAGGCATGTTAAACTCCAAACCCCTGGGCTACGTGTCATCGGACGTAGCAGATGTTGACCCCATCACTCCAAACAGCCTGTTATTGGGACGGCCAGACCCTGATTTACCCCAAATTGTATACCCTGAGTCCGAATTACTTAGCAGAAAACGCTGGAGACATAGCCAGGTCCTTGCCGACCATTTTTGGGCCCACTTCATCAAGAGATACTTGCCTGAACTGCAAACTCGTACAAAGTGGATGACTGAGACTGGCAAAGATCTAAAGACTGGGACAGTAGTGATGATAGTGGATCACCAATTGCCTCGAGCCCTCTGGCCAGTGGGTAAGGTCTCAGCCACAGTACCCGGTGCTGATGGGAAAATCAGAACTGCTGAAGTACAAGTGCAGGGTCGGAAATACATCCGACCAGTGAGTAAACTTATCTGTTTGCCACCACTACCTGATGATAACAAAGACTCATAAGCCTTTTCTAAAGTAGAATTTATAACGTAAATAGGGGCGGCTGTTGAAAAGGCTCCAAGTTCATTCTTACTGGTGGGTTGTGAATGACTGACAGTCGTAACTTAGTCCCGCCCCCAGAGTTTGACGCAACTTGTTATGTTTCGCTTGAAAGCTGTGGAGGGCTCACGTGTATTCAAGCCATAGAAGAGTGTGCGTAACTTTAAAAAAAAAAAAAACACACTCACACACCCTTAATATCACATGCATCTGTTCATGCAATGCCCTGAGTATGTTGATGGCTTGATTCTACTATTAAAACAGTGATTGGATTCTGGTCTATTGTGCATTCTTACCGATGCCCTGTGATGATCCCAACTAAGTCAGAACCAGTCAATACAGTCCATAAACCCACTTAACAACGGTTTATTAATTCGTGGGCACTATTTGTTAAACTGAGGGAACAGTTTGAGAATTTGTGAGTACGGTTTATAAACTGAGCGGACAGTGTAACGACTGAGACCAAATCAGACACAATTATTTGGTATATGTACCATAAAAGTCTTTAAACTTCACTCTGTGATCTGGGGTCCCATCCCCCAAACAGGGCAAGAAGATCTTAGTCACCCCGGCAACAATCAGTTTTATGGCTCTTAGTAATGTGGATAGGGCCTCTGCTGCAAGCTGCTACAAAAAACTACAGATATTAGAACATCCTGCATTCATTTATCGATGAACTGATTAACATGAAATTAACATACATTCCAGAACATTTTGTGAATGTAATTTACTGTCTTGTGTTGTGTTCTTTTTTTAATACTATTATCTGTTGATACTATTATCTCTTTGATACTATGTATTTTGTTACAGGACCAACGGTCAATGTAACCCCACTTATACCATGTTTGGTCTCTATAAATTTGTACTTTGAAGATCAAAATTATTGTGTACATGGTATGCCGATAGCTGTGCAACATATTAGTGTTACAAGAATCTTTCTTAGTTTCATCATCAAACACCAATTCAGCATGCCAGTTCGAGTGAGCACACTTAAAGGTCCCATGACATGAAATTTTCATTTTCTGAGGTTTTTTAACATTAATATGAGTTCCCCTAGCCTGTATATGGTCCCCAAGTTTCTAGAAATTTTAATCGGTGTAAATCGAGCTTTTGCTATCTTTCTCTGCCTTTGAGAAAATGGAAGCTCAATTGCGCTGATCTTGAATCTCCTCCTTATGACGTTATAAGGAGGAATGTTACCTCCCCTTTCTCTGCTTTGCCCGCCCAGAGAATATTTTCCGCCCATGAAAAAATGAGCTAGGAAGTAGGAACGCGCGCGCGCGATTTTAGTTTGTCCACGAGAGATATAATGGCTTTTGAGCGAGCGAAGCATAATAATTGCTCAATAATTGGATGTACAAATGAACACCGAAGGGTTAATACAGAGCTGGGCTTGCTGAACGTCTGAAACTAAAGTCTGGATCAGTACCAACTCTCTTTGGCTCAGCTAACGTTACAAAACTCGGACAAGTAAGTCAACTAATGATACAAGTTGTTGCTTTACTGTTTATGGTTACCTAGCTTGTTACAGGTAGAATGTGGCTGTAACATTAGCTATGCAGTTACTTGCGCAAATGTAAAGGTAGACAGCATCAAGTATGTGTGTGAATACACACACTGTAACGCGAGTGTTGTACACTTCTTTGTTATTTGGATAGCGTTTTCCTGTTGGTTATACGGCGTGCGCGATATCCGCATTTCAAGATCGCAGAGCTTGATGTAATTGTAATAAGATAAATTACAGACGTTACAGATCTCCCGTGAAAAGGCAACAGTAGGTTAGCGTTAGCTACATGATAATAACTAAACCATCCGAATAAAGTACTGTATCCAGACATAATATTAAACTAACCATTCGGAAACGTCCTGCTGGAGCTGCTGAGTTGCAACTTCTTCATCCGTTGCTTCTCCATCTGGATCAGATTCTGGGTCAAACTGAAATGCTTGAACGATTGCGTGTCTCCGAATCCGTGCCATTGCAATATATCCAATGTAAACATGCATGGTCTACCGTTGCCGCAGATGGTCAAGGCCACACCCACCCTCCACCTTACGCCGCCTTTCTCCTCCTCATTAACATTTAAAGCTACAGACACCGAAACGGCCCGTCTGAAGGAAGCTCATTCTGGGACTGGCTTATAGTGGCTATAATTCTGCACTGAGACTGAATTTTTGGAAAGAGATTTCAGATACAGTACTAGGGACCACTAAGGCCTATATTAAAGCCTACAAAAAGTAGCATGTCATGGGACCTTTAAGACAAAGGCTCATAAATCTTCGTCACAGAGGAAACTCCCGCCAGAAATTCCACCCTTCTCATTGGGTGAGCCAGCCTGCAAGGTGTGTCTTTTGTCAAGCTTTAAAAGGCCGTTCTGTTAGCCCTGCCCTCCTCTTAGCTTCTTAGCTGCTGGCCTCAACTGTCCTTCACGCTGATAGGGGGGAGAGGGGGGAGAGGGGGGAGAGGGAGAGGGGGGAGAGGGGGAGGGGGGGCACCCCCATTGTTACATGCTCTAAGTGCTGTACATGCTAAAGAATAATTATTTTCCAGTGACCATGAAATATACACTTTTCTTAGAATAAATGAATAATCAAAGAGTTTGTTGGAACTGATTAATTGATTGTAATATTAATTTTGCTTACCTCAAAGTTAATCTAATTAACTGACCCAAATATTAATAATTAATCATAATTGGTAATTATTGATTATTATTAATATTTCCCCTTTGAGCTAATATTGTGACAACGGATTGCAAAACCGTCACCACGGATTCTTTTTTTTTCTCCCACAGGTGACTTACCAGGCTCCGTAATGCACAATGTGCTGTTCAAGAAAACAAAAGTAACATAATCTTGCAGGGTTTTTTTATGCAATATCCCAAAATGCACATAAAAATAGGTGGTGGAAACAGCTAGTGTAAATGTGAATGTGGGTGTGAGTGTGAGGGAAATGTGTATCTGTGGTTGTGTGGGTGTCACTGGTTAGGAAAACCAAACAAACATAATTTCTTGTAAGTCTCTTCTCTGTGTTAAATATTGTAAACATTATGTGTAACATATTGTTACAAAGAAGCATTTATTTGTGCATTTAATGCTTGTATTTGTAAGAGCTCTTCATCTATATTAGTCAATATTTGAAGAGGATCAAAACCTTTCATCAAAGTTATACATGAATTTTGAACATTTGAACGTTCTTGTCTTAGAACAACTTTGAACTTTTTTGATCCACTTCAAATGTTGATTACTGTATTTGTGTATCAGATTCATCTGTGTCACATTATGTCTGAGATTTAGTTTAGTTTGAGTTGGACTCTTGGACAGTTGTTTCCTGTTTTTCCTTTGTGTTTCCTTCATTTGCATTAGTTTCCATGGTTTTTAATTGTTTGATTAATTCAATCCACCTGTTTCTCATTTCCTCCCTTTGTTAATGTTTATACTGAATGTATGTCTCAGTTAAACGGTGGTTCTGTTTTGTGCACTGTATTATTCAGTGTTTAATAAATAAAACTGCTTCGATTAGACCATGCCTTTTTCATCCCTGCTGCAACCACTGTGTGACAGTGTTATACACTTTCTGAGAAGTACCACAGTGGCATTAGTGGTCATCTAGAAATAAAAATGATGGGTCACTAAAACCTAGTTCACTCTCAGATCATTATTTCAATTCAATTGGGCTTAATGAGGCATTAGAGACGCTGTCGCTCTCTGAAACATTATCTGGACAGAGTCAGTGTTTGTGTGATTTCTCACGACATATTTCTGTTATCCCTTAAAGAGTTTCTGTATCTTGGGGGATACAGTCATTTAACAGGCTGTGGGGGGAAGGGCCATGGGGGGAGGGGCATTATGTGGTTGCAGTTGATGAGAAACACTGATGGGGTGATGGTCATGTGACTTTATGCCAACATTCCAAACATTTGTATCAAAATCCAAAATGGCAGCATACGTGGACAAAGACACTGGCCATGAGGGAAGTGTTTTTATATTTTTCACAATTATAATATTTTAGAGTGATTTTGTTTTAGAAAATAGTTTTTTAAGGATAGTTTTACATGTTCTTGTGGATATTTTTAAAATAATCTTCTCACAACTTTGATTATCAGGCATTGAATGTCTGTATCCTGGGGGATACATTGCCCATATAAGGGTATTTAACAGGGCTGATCACTCAGAGATATTCTTATGTTTTGAGGCCTGTTCTCTACAGATATTGAATTGGATAAAGGTTTTTCTTTAACTTGTAGTGTAGTGTAGTGTAGTGTAGTGTAATGTAGTGTAGTGTAGTGTAGTGTAGTGTAATGTAGTGTAGTGTAGTGTAGTGTAGTGTAGTGTAGTGTAGTGTAGTGCAGTGTAATGTAGTGTAGTGTAATGTAGTGTAGTGTAGTGTAGTGTAATGTAATGTAGTGTAATGTGGTGTAGTGTAATGTAGTGTAGTGTAGTGTAGTGTAGTGTAATGTAATGTAATGTAGTGTAGTGTAGTGTAGTGTAGTGTAATGTAGTGTTATGTAATGTGGTGTAGTGTTGTGTAATGTGGTGTGGTGTAGTGTAATGTAGTGTAATGTAGTGTAGAGTAATGTAGTGTAGTGTAATGTAGTGTAGTGTAGTGTAGTGTAGTGTAGTGTAGTGTGGTGTGGTGTAATGTGGTGTGGTGTAATGTAATGTAATGTAGTGTAGTGTAATGTAGTGTAGTGTAATGTAGTGTAGAGTAATGTAGTGTAGTGTAGTGTAATGTAGTGTAGTGTAATGTAGTGTAATGTAGTGTAGAGTAATGTAGTGTAGTGTGGTGTAATGTAGTCTAGCGTAGTGTAGTGTAATGTAGTGTAGTGTAGTGTAGTGTAATGTAGTGTAGTGTAGTGTAGTGTAGTGTAGTGTAATGTAGTGTAGTGTAGTATAGTGTGATGTAATGTGGTGTAGTATAGTGTAATGTAGTGTAGTGTAATGTAGTGTAGAGTAATGTAGTGTTGTGTAGTGTAATGTAGCGTAGAGTAATGTAGTGTGGTGTAGTGTAGTGTAGTATAGTGTGGTGTAGTGTGGTGTAATGTAGTGTAGTGTAGTGTAATGTAGTGTAGTGTAATATAGTGTAATGTAGTGTAGTGTAGAGTAATGTGGTGTATTGTGGTGTAATGTAGTGTAGTGTAATGTAGTGTAGTGTAGTGTGGTGTGGTGTGGTGTAATGTAGTGTAGTGTAGTGTAGTGTAGTGTAGTGTAGTGTAGTGTGGTGTGGTGTGGTGTAATGTTGTGTAGTGTGGTGTAGTGTGGTGTAATGTGGTGTAGTGTAGTGTAATGTAGTGTAGTGTAATGTGGTGTAGTGTGGTGTAATGTGGTGTAGTGTAGTGTAATGTAGTGTAGTGTAGTGTAGTGTAGTGTAGTGTAGTGTAGAGTAGTGTAGTGTAGAGTAATGTGGTGTGGTGTAATGTAGTGTAATGTGGTGTAGTGTAGTGTAGTGTAGTGTAGTGTAATGTGGTGTAGTGTAGTGTAATGTAGTGTAGTGTAGTGTAGTGTGGTGTGGTGTAATGTAGTGTAGTATAGTGTAGTGTAGTGTAGTGTAGTGTGGTGTGGTGTAATGTTGTGTACTAGTGTGGTGTAGTGTGGTGTAATGTGGTGTAGTGTAGTGTAATGTAGTGTAGTGTAGTGCAGTGGCGTAGCCACGAGGGGGCCTGGGTGGGCCTAGGCCCCCTCATTTATATGTCCGGCCCCCTCAGATTTCTGATGGCTTAAAATAAATTAATAAAAATAAGAAATTATTGAACTAACTAATAGGTTAACCAATCAAAATACTGCGCGGTAAAATGCGGCTGTTTTCAAACTTGATTTGACTTGTTGTGCATAACCTACGCTGTCATCTTCGCGTGAGAGTTCATGCGGTGAATGGCAGCTTTGTGCAAAGTACAATATTACGCACGAAAAGATGAGCGAGAAGGAGAAAAGCCATCTACATCTGAGTTTGCTTCAGCTTACTACAAGACGACAGCGAGTGAAGCGGCTAGGAGACAGAAACGTATATTTCATCACAGGAATAGCGGTGAGACTTCGACTCAGATCGGCACAATAATGCGCAATGACTTGTTTGCAATTGATGAACCGCCTTCACAACCAGTGATGACCACATTTCCTGTATAGCCTATATCTGTTGTATATGAAGAGTTTGGTTTTAAAACGCGATAAATTCATTATGATTAATTTTGAGTAATAATGTGTTTTCTTTACCAAGAGAGTGGAAAGATTAAAACCACTATTTTTTGTTTCAAACTTTCACATAGCATATTTAGGTTATAATAACATAACAATTTCAAATCCATATTTTGATTTTCAAATATTTATTATAAAAAAGGATTAGTTTCCCCCCAAAATGCAATAAATTCATGACACTTTTTCCCCAAAATGCAATTAATCCATTGAATCAATATAAAAGTTATTTTTCATATTTTAACTGTTGAAATACACAACAAAGTAAGTTGATCCACATATGACAGCCTCTGAACTTGGTCAATACTAATTATATAACTTACAGGCACTGGACTAAAAATAGCCGACATTAAAATCACCATCGCTAAGAAATACCTCCTGAACTTTTTTTTACGGCGATCAGCTGTAAAATGGCTTGGTCCTGCTCGGTTTTCGTTGACTTTGAGTAAAACAATTGAAAGTTTTTCAAAAGATCCCCTGGGGTTAAAGTGTCAGCGTGACAGAAGTTTGACGCTGTCGTGTGAGAACAAGCAACAGTCGAGATTTTTCCTCCTCCCTCAGTCATCTTCTTAATCTCCTCAAATAGCCTAAATGATTTCAATGGCTCACGTTTCTTCCCCACCACAGGGTCACCAATGCCGTCAAAATGATTATTATTAATATTTTTTATTTTTTTTTGTGGATCACAAAGTAGAAGGAAAACTAGGATGCCGGGTTTATTCAAAGCGCCGCCGTTGCGGTTTACAAAGCGTGGAATGGTGCGCTGACTGCGCGGATATCGTATTTTACGTAAAATTAAAAATGGACTTTTCAACACCGACCAGATAGCCTACAATACAGATTTTTGGGGGAACTAAAAAAAATATATATAGCCTACATATTTAACGTTTATCGCGTTTTGGAACCAAACTCTTATTTGCGGAGTAAGATGACATCATTGACACTTTTTATAATCGCCCTTGTAGGCCTACTTCATGTAAAAGATAATAATCGCCGAGCTATGTCGTAGGCTGCTATAGCCTAGGCTATATATATATATATATATATATATATATATATATATATATATATATATATATATATATATATATATATATATATAGGCTATAATGTGTATATATATAGCCTACTGTAGGCTATATTAGTTGCCCCCTCATTTTAAGTTGGGCCCCCCCAAAAATAAAATTCTGGCTACGCCCCTGGTGTAGTGTAGTGTAATGTAGTGTGGTGTGGTGTAGTGTAATGTAGTGTAGTGTGGTGTAATGTGGTGTAGTGTAGTGTAGTGTAGTGTAGTGTAGTCTAGTGTAGTGTAATGTAGTGTGGTGTGGTGTAGTGTAATGTAGTGTAGTGTGGTGTAATGCGGTGTAGTGTAATGTAGTGTAGTGTAGTGTAATGTAGTGTAATGTAGTGTAGTGTAATGTAGTGTGGTGTGGTGTGGTGTAGTGTAATGTAGTGTAGTGTGGTGTAATGTGGTGTAGTGTAGTGTAGTGTAGTGTAGTGTAGTGTAGTGTAGTGTGGTGTGGTGTAGTGTAGTGTAGTGTAGTGTAATGTAGTGTAGTGTGGTGTAATGTGGTGTAGTGTAGTGTAGTGTAGTGTAGTGTAGTGTAGTGTAGTGTGGTGTGGTGTAGTGTAATGTAGTGTAGTGTGGTGTAATGTGGTGTAGTGTAGTGTAATGTAGTGTGGTGTGGTGTAGTGTAGTGTAGTGTAATGTAGTGTAGTGTGGTGTGGTGTAATGTGGTGTAGTGTAGTGTAGTGTAATGTAGTGTAGTGCAGTGTAGTGTGGTGTGGTGTAATGTTGTGTAGTGTAATGTAGGGTAGTGTAGTGTAATGTAGTGTAGTGTAGTGTAGTGTGGTGTGGTGTAATGTTGTGTAGTGTGGTGTAGTGTGGTGTAATGTAGTGTAGTGTAATGTGGTGTAGTGTAGTGTAATGTATTGTAGTGTAGTGTAGTGTAGTGTAGTGTAGTGTAAAAGTAGTCATATGAACTATAATAAAAAAGAATACATTGCAAAATGTTACCCTAAATGGGCAATGTATCTTGGGAGATACAGAGTGTAACTTAGAAAAAAAAGGTCATATTTTGGAAAAAATGCATGAACTGTGTCATTTTAGTGTAGATACATACAAAAATAGCAATTAATCATTTTTCCATCAAATTTATTTATGCTTGCCCCTTTAAGAGCTCTTCATATATATTAGTCAATATTTGAAGAGGATCAAAACCTTTCATCAAAGTTATACATGAATTTTGAACATTTGAACGTTCTTGTCTTAGAACAACTTTGAACTTTTTTGATCCACTTCAAATGTTGATTACTGTATTTGTGTATCAGATTCATCTGTGTCACATTATGTCTGAGATTTAGTTTAGTTTGAGTTGGACTCTTGGACAGTTGTTTCCTGTTTTTCCTTTGTGTTTCCTTCATTTGCATTAGTTTCCATGGTTTTTAATTGTTTGATTAATTCAATCCACCTGTTTCTCATTTCCTCCCTTTGTTAATGTTTATACTGAATGTATGTCTCAGTTAAACGGTGGTTCTGTTTTGTGCACTGTATTATTCAGTGTTTAATAAATAAAACTGCTTCGATTAGACCATGCCTTTTTCATCCCTGCTGCAACCACTGTGTGACAGTGTTATACACTTTCTGAGAAGTACCACAGTGGCATTAGTGGTCATCTAGAAATAAAAATGATGGGTCACTAAAACCTAGTTCACTCTCAGATCATTATTTCAATTCAATTGGGCTTAATGAGGCATTAGAGATGCTGTCGCTCTCTGAAACATTATCTGGACAGAGTCAGTGTTTGTGTGATTTCTCACGACATATTTCTGTTATATCTGTCAGGTTGTGTGTGTGTGTGTGTACGGGTGTGTCTGTGGTTGTGTGAGTGTCACTGAGTAAGAAAATAAATGTTACAGTTTTTTTAAAAATGGCTTACAAATATTTTCTCAAACTATGGCTTAATTTCGCTAAACTCTACACACAAAGCCACAAAACACAAATGATATCTGTGCATCATTAAATGTGAGCGAATGTTTGACTATTCCTTTTAACTCTTTAATGAAAATAATGTCAAAGTCAGTTAGAATAATCAAATGTAATTTATTTTGTCAGGTAAATGTATCATGCCAATTTCATAATCAATTCAAAGATAATCGATACAAAACATCAAAAGCTCTGGAATAAAGAGAAGAGATGCAAACCCGACATTAAAATACATGATGCTAAGAGTTTTGGTCACTCTCAGCCTCACGGGCTAATCTGAGGTACAGAAAGGCCCTGAACCCTTTGCTGCATTCAATTATATAGACAGAAACTTCTTTCACATGGAAACATGCTGACCATTTGTCTAGAGACCACCTTCCTTTGTGTGCCAGTTATCTCTAAACTCTTAAAAACCTTATTACCTTTTGTTTTACTTATGTGGAAATGAGACATTTGTACCAGTCGCACTGAGACATTTTTAATGATACCAAACATGTATAATACTCAATGATAATTATTCACATCAAACCATGTATTTTTGGGTAATTTTCATGTGGTCTCAGCATGAGAGGGGGAGTGGGGAAGAGGGGTAGAGATGTATTCTGAGGTGAGACTTTGCATCTCAAATGGTGAGTTCAAATGTTAATTTCCAGAGAGGTCATTTGTCCTCTCCGGGCCTCAAGTAGACCTGGCATTTCTCAAGTCTTTGTCACTGTATATAGATTAGCTGTCTCCTCTCTCATCTTGTTGTTGAGTGTGTGTGTGTGTGTGTGTGTGTGTGTGTGTGTGTGTGTGTGTGTGTGTGTGTGTGTGTGTGTGTATGGGCGGAGCCGCTGATCACTGCCACTGATCAGTTTCTAGCTGCAGCTGATTTACGCACCCTATTTAGTCTCTCTGTTGTCACCTTGTCTTTGTCTTTGTCAGAGCGCTGTTGGATGTTCGGTGTGTTCCTGCCTGTTCCCATGTTATCCTGCCTGTTTCCCGTGTGTTCCTGCCATCGTCAGAGCCTGTGTGTTCGTCATCGTCATCGTCCTGCACTTTGATACTTCCTGGCACCCGCGCTACTTCCTGGTTTCCGGTTTCAGTTCATCATCATCATCAGCACCGTCTCTCACCATCGGAATTCCGGGCTGTCCTCAGCGTTCCTGTGCTGCCAAGTGCTATTCATCTCTGGACATTATTTCTTTCACCACTCACACCATCTCTGACCTGCTTTCCTTAATAAATATCTGTTTGTACTTGCAATTGAATCCTCTTCATCATTTTATCATAGTCTTACAGTCCCTCCTTGATCCCGTGGGTCAAATTTGGATGAACACTTACGGGGTCACAGTAAGACGTTTGTTGTAATCCTTGAGGTGTAACTCAAAAATTGTCTTTGCAATGTTAGCATCTGTAGAAGCTCAGAGGGCTGTGTTCACCTGCAGAACACCTGGTCCCACCAGGTGTATGTAGCCTGAGTCCAGCAGGTGGATGAATGCGTTCAGGTTTTCTTCCTGTGATCCTGTGATGTGAGCAAAGTTCATAGAGTCAATCTGGACCTTTGTGGCTTGTTCAGTTGACGTGTCATTCCTTCATGGAGAAACTTCTGCTTCACTGGTACCTTCCCCATGATGATAATCTGACCCCTCTTGACCAATCCTGTCACCTTCAGCGGTGCAGTGGTCAAAATATGTCACGATTTGGTTATGTTTCATGTTCCTGTTTCATGTCTGTCATGTGATCCTGCCATGTGTGCTGTGTTGTCATGTTGTCATTGGTTCATTGCTTCATTGTTCACAGGTGTCCCTTGTCTAGTCACTAGTCTTGTGTGTATTTAAGCCCTCATGTTTGCCATGTGTCTTTGTCAAGTATGTTTCCTGTAACCACTGTTTGGTGAGCAGCACGTCCATGTTCATGCACTTGGGTTCTCTGCAACTTGCCTTCAGTGGACTCATTACAACATCAAACTACACACTGATGTGAAAAATGTAAAACACTAAAATCTTGTGTCTTTTGCTTGTTCAGTGTGCAGTGGAGTTACAGGAGTTTGTGCACAAATACACTGTAAATACAGTATGTGTGCACAACTATTGCACAATGATGAACTTTACAATTATTGAACTGAACTGAATCAACACTGAACTGACTTGAGCTGAATAATGACAATATTGGCTTGTTAGAGCTGCTTTACATCAGAATTTGTTATTGTGAAGCTGCTGTGAAACAGTCTGTATAAAGCGCTATAGAAATAAAGGAGTGTAGACTTGAATGAAGACTTATTCAATATATATTTACAAAATAAACAGAAATGCAAGGGTGCAAATAATTTATTTATTTCTAAAAACATTGAGTTTTTGTCACGGTTCACGGATTCATTGACTCTCCCTCGCTATGTGTGTGTGTGTTGAATGAATGGGCGCGGCTCATCAGATGGCTCGTTATCCACTGATGAGCCGATCAGCGCCAGCTGTTCTGAATGAGGATGTCCTATATATTGTTTGCTCACTCGTCTTGTCTTTGTCAGATGGTTGTGGAGGTTCTCCTGGGTCTGAGCGATTGTTTCTCCTGTTCCTGTTCTGTTTCCATGACGCTTCATTGAGGATCTTCGTCTCACGTTGGATCTGCAGTCCGCCCACTGAGTCCCTGCGTTGCCGAGCCTGCCCGAGTTGCCAGAGGATATTCTACCACTCCGACCCTGAGTTTCCCTGAGGACCTTCTTTATTCTTCTCCGTGTTCACTTGAGATTATCTGCTATTTTCACTCTGAGTCATCCATGTGGATGCTGCCTGTCGAATTGAGTCTCTTGTCTTCTCTTTTTGACTTTAATAAATACTTATTCACTCGCATCTGAATCCTTGACTATTTTCCAGCCTGCCATGACAGAACCATCTGACCGCCTTCTCATGGATTCAGCGAGTGCTCCCGATTTTGAGCAGATGTTCGCCGGAAACCACGCACGGATGGATCGCCAGGACGAGCAGATCGGAGCTTCGGGGCGGGCGATACAGGCTTTGGTAACGCAGGTGTCCGAGCTCACCTCTCAATTCCAACGCCTGAGAGTTCCCACTGCGCCAGCACCGCCCCCGCCTGTTCCCCAAGGGAATTTCCATCAGCCAGAGCCGCGCACCCTCGCACCAGAACCGCGTATTCCAGCACCAGAGAGGTATTCGGGCGAACCTAATCTTTGCAGAACGTTTCTAACCAAGTGCTCTATTTATTTTTCGCTTCAACCTGTGACATTTGCTTCTGAGGATTCAAAAGTAGCCCTGGTGATGACACTACTTTCTGGTCGCGCGGCTCAGTGGGGAACGGCGGTGTGGCAGAACAAACATCCGTGCTGCTCCTCGTTCCAGGCACTCGAGCTAGAGATGACACGGGTATTCGACCGCGCCGTCGCTGGACGCGAGGCGGCCCGCCAGCTCGCCGACCTTCGCCAGAACCAACAGTCTGTCTCTGACTATTCCATAGAGTTCCGGACATTGGCGGCCGAGTGCAAATGGAACGAGGAGGCGCAGTGGGACATGTTCCTGCATGGGTTGGCTGACCGCGTTCAGAGGGAGATTTATACTTTGGAGCTGCCCAAGACACTGGATGGACTGATCGAGCTAGCATTACGGGTCGATGCACGTCTTCAACAGAGAGAGAGCCGACCGTACCGGATGCCTGCGGCCGATTTCACCATGAGTTCCAGTGGCCGGAGTATGAACGCGGTCAGCCCCTCTAACGATCCTGAACCCATGCAGGTAGGTCGAGCTCGGCTTTCCCGGGAGGAGAGAGAACACCGCCGCTCGAGGGGTCTATGTCTCTACTGCGGGGAGCCTGGACATTTCATCAACACCTGTCCTTTAAAAGGCCAAGCCCGGCGGTAGGAGGGCGGCTACTGTCGGGCGGGCTCTCCTTGATCGGACCCTCGAGCGCCACTCTCCTTCCGGTTAGACTCCAGTGGGCGGAACACTCCTTCTGCTGCCAAGCGTTGGTGGATTCGGGAGCGGAGGGAAACCTTATGGACTTCTCTTTGGCACGTAAACTTCACCTTCCCATCACTGCTTTAGAGAACACTATCACCATCAACGCACTCAATGGGCAAGAACTTCCGGACATCACTCACTCCACTGGACTTATCACACTGATCACCTCGGGGAATCACACTGAAAGGACTTCACTCTACCTCACACAGTCACCCCACGCGCCTATTGTCCTGGGTCACCCGTGGTTGGTGAAGCACGGACCCAGGATAGAGTGGGGTCAAGATTCTGTCTCAGCTTGGAGTGATAACTGTTATGCCTCATGTCTTTCGTCTGCCGTTTCGTCTGTTTCTCGTTCTGTGTTGCAGGAGGAGTCGGTGAATCTGTCTAACGTGCCACCGGAGTACCGCGACCTGAAGGAGGTGTTCAGTAAGTCTCGGGCTGCTTCTCTCCCTCCTCATCGTCCCTATGACTGTGCAATAGATTTACTGCCAGGTACGTCTCCGCCTAAGGGCAAGTTATATTCGCTTTCTGCTCCAGAAAGGGAGGCTATGGAGAAATATATTTCTGATTCTCTGGCTACTGGGTTCATCCGCCCTTCCTCTTCTCCAGCGGGGGCGGGATTCTTTTTTGTGGGGAAGAAGGATGGTTCTCTACGACCTTGTATTGATTACCGGGGGTTGAATAACATCACGGTAAAGAATACTTATCCTTTGCCGTTGATGTCTTCAGCTTTCGAGAGGTTGCAGGGAGCATCAATCTTCACAAAATTGGATTTACGTAATGCATATCATTTGGTTCGCATCAGGAAGGGGGATGAATGGAAGACCGCGTTCAATACCCCCAGGGGGCACTTTGAATATTTGGTTATGCCGTTCGGGCTTTCCAACTCCCCAGCGGTCTTCCAGGCACTCGTCAATGATGTGTTGAGAGACATGGTAGACCAGTTCATATATGTTTACCTGGATGACATATTGATTTTTTCTTCGTCTCTCCAGGAGCACGTTCAACACGTCAGACGAGTGCTTCAGAGGTTGCTAGAGAATGGGCTTTTTGTCAAGGCGGAGAAATGCGCTTTTCATGCACAGTCTGTTCCTTTCCTAGGGTACATCATTTCGTCTGAGGGAGTACGCATGGATCCTGAGAAGGTTAAGGCTGTGGTAGAGTGGCCAAGTACAGATTCCCGTAAGGCCCTACAGAGGTTTCTGGGGTTCGCCAATTTCTATCGGCGTTTTATTCGCAACTTCAGCCAACTAGCCGCACCTCTGACCGCCTTGACCTCCCCCAGAACTGCGTTCAGGTGGTCAGACACAGCTGAGGCTGTGTTTGCCAAACTGAAAGGCTGCTTTGTTTCAGCTCCCATCTTGATAGCCCCTGATTCTTCACGTCAGTTTGTGGTGGAGGTCGACGCATCAGAGGTGGGGGTAGGAGCAGTGCTTTCCCAGCGTTCTCTCTCGGACGACAAGATGCATCCCTGCGCGTTTTTGTCTCGTCGTTTATCTCCGGCCGAACGTAACTATGACATTGGTAACAGAGAATTGTTGGCAGTTAAGTTAGCGTTGGAAGAATGGCGTCATTGGTTAGAAGGGTCTGGGGTACCTTTTATCGTCTGGACCGATCATAAGAACCTGGAATATATCAGAACCGCTAAAAGATTGAACTCCAGGCAGGCTCGGTGGGCACTTTTTTTCGGACGTTTTGACTTTTCTCTCTCGTACCGCCCGGGTTCCAAAAACATCAAACCCGATTCTTTGTCGCGTATTTTTGACCGTTCCGAACGCCCGTCTACTCCCGAGTGCATTTTACCCGAGACCCTATTTGTCTCCACACTCACATGGGAGATCGAGTCGAAGGTCAAGACGGCCTTAGAAGGGGTAACGCCTCCGCCCGGTTGCCCACCGAATCGTTTATTTGTGCCGGAGGGATTACGGTCAGACGTTATTCAGTGGGGGCATTGTTCCAACGTAGCTTGCCATCCAGGGGTAAATCGCACCAGTTTTATGGTCAAGCAACGATTCTGGTGGCCACTTATGGCACGCGACATTCACAGTTTTGTTTTGGCTTGCTCTGTCTGTGCCACTGGTAAGACTTCCAATCGACCCCCAGATGGGTTACTCCAACCGCTGCCTGTCCCTTCGAGACCCTGGTCCCACATTGCGCTAGATTTTATCACCGCCCTCCCACCCTCTCAAGGGTACACGGTAGTTTTGACCGTGGTGGACCGATTCTCGAAGGCGGCTCACTTTATTCCCTTGCCCAAATTACCCTCAGCCAAGGAGACAGCGGTGACCGTTGTAGATCACGTCTTTCGCATACATGGCCTCCCGATAGACGTGGTTTCCGACCGAGGACCCCAATTTGTGTCCAAATTTTGGCGAGAGTTTTGTAGATTACTGGGAGCGACCGTTAGTCTGTCCTCAGGGTTTCACCCCCAGAGCAATGGCCAGACCGAGAGGGCCAACCAGGATTTGGAGAGAGTGTTGCGTTGTTTGGCTGCCAGGAATCCTTCCTCCTGGAGCCAACATATCTCTATGGTGGAGTACGCCCACAATGCATTACCAGTGTCATCCACGGGCCTATCTCCGTTTGAATGTAGTTTAGGTTACCAGCCACCTATTTTTCCCAGTCTGGAATCCGAAGTCGCGGTCCCCTCCGCTCACGCATTCGTCCAGAGGTGTCACCGCACATGGACCAGAGCCCGTGAGACTCTACTCCAAGTGGGGGCGCGCACCAAGGCTAAGGCCGATCGCCACCGGTCGAGGCCACCCGTATACGTCGCTGGTCAAAAAGTGTGGCTTTCTACTAAAAACATTCCTCTCCGTTCCGTCTCTAATAAGTTAGCTCCTAAATTCATTGGCCCGTTCACTATCACCAAAATTATTAGTCCGGTGACAGTCCGCCTCAACCTTCCTCTTGCGTACAAGAGAATTCATCCCGCCTTTCATGTCTCCAAAATTAAACCCGTCTTTCGATCGCATCTTAATCCGCCTGCTCCGGTTCCCCCCCCGCCGCGACTCGTTGATGGGGAGCCTACTTATTCGGTTAACCGGATCCTGGACTCGAGACGGAGGGGACGCGGATTCCAGTACTTGGTGGACTGGGAAGGTTACGGTCCGGAGGAGAGAAGTTGGGTTCCTGCCAGGGACATTCTGGATCACTCCCTTATCGATGATTACAATCGACAGGTAAGGGGGCCTGGGAACGCCAGGCGGCGTTCCTAGGAGGAGGGGTACTGTCACGGTTCACGGATTCATTGACTCTCCCTCGCTATGTGTGTGTGTGTTGAATGAATGGGCGCGGCTCATCAGATGGCTCGTTATCCACTGATGAGCCGATCAGCGCCAGCTGTTCTGAATGAGGATGTCCTATATATTGTTTGCTCACTCGTCTTGTCTTTGTCAGATGGTTGTGGAGGTTCTCCTGGGTCTGAGCGATTGTTTCTCCTGTTCCTGTTCTGTTTCCATGACGCTTCATTGAGGATCTTCGTCTCACGTTGGATCTGCAGTCCGCCCACTGAGTCCCTGCGTTGCCGAGCCTGCCCGAGTTGCCAGAGGATATTCTACCACTCCGACCCTGAGTTTCCCTGAGGACCTTCTTTATTCTTCTCCGTGTTCACTTGAGATTATCTGCTATTTTCACTCTGAGTCATCCATGTGGATGCTGCCTGTCGAATTGAGTCTCTTGTCTTCTCTTTTTGACTTTAATAAATACTTATTCACTCGCATCTGAATCCTTGACTATTTTCCAGCCTGCCATGACAGTTTTGATTTTTTAATTTAAGTGTTTTCACATCATTGGGGTGTAGGTAATCGGTAAATTAATGTGGCACGCTATTAATCATTAGTTAAGCATTAGTAAACAGTTAATTAGTCATTTATAAAGCAATAAGCAGTTTATAAATACGGTTTAATAATTGTATTTTCATAATTTATTAATGATCAATTTATAATTTTTAAATGTTGCATTATTTATAAACCAGATATTTAGGTGTTGTCATTAATTCATAAGATCACTTAGAAAGTATAAGTAAATGTAGTAAATTCAGTTAGTTATAAAGCATTTAGTAGTGGTCAGTTAACTATTTTTGTGAGCTCATCTAAAGGGAGGACTAGTTATGCCTTGTAAAGCGTTTACAAAGGAGATTTAAAGGCTCATTTATCTTCTAAACAGAAAAAGGAAACAAACACAACACAGTGATACAGAACATAAAAATATTTAACAGCCTTTAACTCTCCTTTGTAAACGCTTTACAAGGCATAACTAGTCCTCCCTTTAGATGAGCTCACAAAAATAGTTAACTGACCACTACTAAATGCTTTATAACTACCTGAATTAACCCTGAATTACAGTAGAAATATGTTAATAAAGCATTTATTAACACACTATTACTATATGTCTGATTAATAAGATGTATGAATGTACATTTAAATAATTTATTAATCATTTACTGACACTTTCTAAGTGATCTTTGAACCACTGACAACTCCTAAATAACTGGTTTGTGAATAATGCAATACTTCATTTAGAAATGATAAATTGTTCATTAATAAAGTATGAAAATACAATTATTAAACATTAAATATATGCTTTTAAATCAAGAATACAGCATTTATGAATGTATTTATAAACTGCTTATTAATGTCTATTAATGCTTTATAAATGATGAACGAACTGTTCACTAATGCTGAACTAATGATATAGTGTGCAGTTATTATAAAGTGTTGCAGCATTTCAAACATTTGATCGGTTAACCTACTAGTTGAACAACCAAAAGCACGTTTTCATGAAACTAAAAACGCATTTGACTTACACAATCAAGTGTCTCACTCTCTGTGTATGAAACAAATGTTTGTATTTTGATTATTCAAATTATTTGGATATAACAATAATAATCTCTTTTTTTCTCAAAATGAGGATGCAGTATATTTCTTTGAAATTTGTTTTTTTATTGTTTTTTTTAATCATAAATTCATGACACAAAGAACATCAGAGCAACAAACAAGCTTTATTCAGTTAAGTATTATTAAGTATAGCAATGCATCAGAATGTGAATCATATTCGCTGGTGTTTGCTGTAGAATCTGAAGAGCAGAATCTGGATTCACTGAAACATGAAGTGGAAGAGCAGAGGAGAGAAGAGCAGGAGGAAGCTTCCCTTATACATTCCATCTAATAAACATGATACAAAAATGAGTATTAATTCATAATTTAGTAGAAATAATAATAAAAATAACAGTGGTTAATAAAATGGCATGTTTATCGTTGATCAATTTCATCAGTTTTCTAAAAACAATACAAAGTACAAACTCTCAGAAAGCACTTGACAAATTCCAAAAAACTTATTTCACACTTTTCTAGTTTAACGCTATTTTATACTGAAATTAGATTTTGTGCTCATTCTGAACAATCACTTGTGTTTGAATTATAATAATCATGGTGGAAAAAGGCAACTGTTAGTTGAATACATGTAAATGTATATCAAATAAAGCACAATACCTGCTGCATTGCAAAGATCAGTGTCACAGCACTGGACACTGGACACTGACTGTCCTTTTAGATCCATTTTGGTCCCTGATTTACATTGAGATAAACACCCTTTAGCTGTGGCAGTCAGCTTAGTGGAACCTGCAAAAAGACAAAATTCCTATATAATAGGCTAAAGAAACCATTCCAGAAATCATGATCATCTTGCACAAGTAATGCCAATTATGTGATGAGATTAAACTATAATACTTCTACTTCATATTATCACTTTCAGAAAATTTCCACTTCATACCAACTGTTTTTTCGCCTGTTCCGCTTCCACATTTATAATCTCCAGCTGGACATATCTCCTTTGTCACTTCACAGACACCCTTTAGATCAGGTGTACAGGAGTAACACTTGAGAGAATATCCTTTAAGACACAGAGAGACATTCAGTGACCTCAGTGTACCAAATAATCAACGTGATCTCATGAGAATACGTGTGTATTTTTACGCAAAGTGTAATTCTACCATACGTACATTTACTTACGTTTTATACACACAGAAACGTATAATACTGACGTATTTACAGCTCTAAAACGTAAAATATTTACGTATAAACAGCAAAAAAACGTAAATTATTTACGTATGAACAACTACATATTTGTACGTATTCTTATTTATGCATATTAAAATCGTGGCATTAATGTTTTGACTCTTTTGCATTCAAATGTCTTATCAATTACGTTTTCAGTCGCATTTATTATTATTAAATGCAGTTTACTCAAGAAATAGGCTAATAACCATTCGCTCTGTTCGTGCCTTCTGCTGCAAACTCGTTTCGGAGGATTAGCCTACATGCAGTTACACAAGAATACACTTTAAAACCTTAAAAATACCTTATTTAATCGTTTAACCATTTTGTAATATTTAGTTCATTTACAGTGAGACACAAAATGCGTTTTCTCCAATAGAACAATAATACACCAAAACCCAACATAAATTCACAAAAGACATCAATTTTATTAGCTTGATAATCCAAATCTTTAGAATCCATACGTTTGCAAGAAAGAGATCCAAATTCAGCCCTTTATCCAGTGAGTGATCTTCATCTCCATTTCACAGGCTATCAGCAGCACAGTCCGTAACTGTCAAATTCCGCGTTCGTGATGAATTCAAATTCAAAAATTGCGCCCTCAAGAAGCGTTACGACGTGTTTTACGGCAGTGATATCAAACGCTCATTGGCTCTCGCCACAGATTGCGACATGCCGTATTTCAGTCGGTAAACTACATTTGAAATGGAGAAGCGCGCGCGCCTCAGCCTGCCCTTCACACTGAGCGAAGCTGGATTAACATTTTCTTGGATTAATAACTTAAATTCTGCTCTGTACCTCATTCAAAACTATTATAATGAAAGAGAGGACTGTGACTGCAACACATCGTCATGTGAACGACTTTTGGTACCGGTTTTGACATGTTCGCAATAAATAAATTATTGTGATAACACGTATGTTGTAATTTTTCTTCATAATTGTAGCCTATGTAGTTTTTAAGAAATTGTTATGGGTAGGTTTAGGGGTAGGAGTAGGATTAGCTGCTAAAAAATCTTTTAATGCTATATTGTTAATAAAATTGCCATTTCCCACACATCTCTGTACATTTTGTCCTTTTTATATTCTGTATAAAATGGGTAACGTTATGTTTAGGTTTGGGAGTGGGGTTAAGGGATCTTCCATTTATCTATAAAATGTACGTTTTCTATCTTTGAAAATTACGTAATAATACTACATATTAACAATGAGACCAAGGCTGTCATGCATTTATGGATATACGTTGAATCTATACGTATTTTAAGTTGTAATACGTACATTTAGATACATATCGAACCTGAAATAACGTCCATATGATACGTAAAAGTCACTATAATACGTAAATATATATACGAATTGGATCGTTTTTATTTACGTCTAAATATGTACGTTTCGTGTGTGAGATCAGGCTGAAATAATACATTCAATACTTGCTGTTTCTTGTACCTCCAGTGAGAAAAACGAAAAGAAGAACAGCAGACACTCGCAGATCCATCATGTATCAGGAACAGAATGAAATAACAATGTTTCCGTTCCTTTTATGTCTGTTCAGAAAGGGGTGTGTTTAACAAGGAAACTGTGTGAAGTCCCACAAACTTGATAAACTCAAACACACACAGTTAGTGTTTCTCCTCCAGAATAACTGAATTAATGAATGATAGTAATGTAAGTTAATGGTTTTAAATGAAAAGTAGAAAACTTCCTCAAGAGTTTCAATTCTGTTTGTATCTGGTTGTTATAAAGGCATTGTGAGGCTCTTCTGGCTGGTTAATAGACATTTCTGATTTCTGGCTGGTAGATGTGGACATTTACAGTTTTTTATGATTGTTTACACACTAAAATAAATATTTCCACACAATTTGCAAAATTCTACTCCAAGGAGCAAAACACCTCCACAGATTTGCACAACATTACACACAATGTCTGCTTCACCCTTTTTGCAAAACATTACACACAGTGATTTGTAAAACTCTACACACATTTTCACACCTTAGACACAGTTAAGGATTGTGAGGTTACTTGTCATTACAAAGCCCTGGATTGCCAACGACAACACTAAAGCCTGTTTTATACTTCTGCGTCGAACTGCCGCCGTAGCTACGTCGTAGGCTTTGTGTAGCGCGCGTACCCTACGGCGTACCCTGACGTGCACCTCTCCAAAAATGTAACAACGCGTCAATTCTACGCGGACACAAGCGCGGTGATTGGTCTGCCAGAACCCCTCCCTCGGGGTTTCACATGCTCCCTAGGTGCGCGTCAACGCGGACAACGACACAGAAGTATAAATTAAAACCAACACGTTGCCTACGGCGTATAGGCTCCGGCGTAGGTCCGACGCAGAAGTATAATGAGGCCTTAATGAACGAATTGGATAAACACAACCACCAGGTGTGGAAGCACACATGTGCTAATTTGAAAACGCAGCACTCAGGTGTGCTATAAAAGGCAGCAGGTGAGTTCACCTGTCTTCAACAAAGATGGAAGGAGCTAGAAGAAAAAGAAGAAGAGTGAGAATGAGAGGGGGAGCTCAAAGAGGAGATGAAGGAGGTAGAGGAAGAGGCCCAGGTAGAGGAAGAGGAGAAGAAGGAGATAGAGGAAGAGGAGAAGAAGGAGGTAGAGGAAGAGGAGAAGAAGGAGGTAGAGGAAGAGGAGAAGAAGGAGGTAGAGGAAGAGGAGAAGAAGGAGGTAGAGGAAGAGGAGAAGAAGGAGGTAGAGGAAGAGGAGAAGAAGGAGGTAGAGGAAGAGGAGAAGAAGGAGATAGAGGAAGAGGAGAAGAAGGAGGTAGAGGAAGAGGAGAAGAAGGAGGTAGAGGAAGAGGAGAAGAAGGAGGTAGAGGAAGAGGAGAAGAAGGAGGTAGAGGAAGAGGAGAAGAAGGAGGTAGAGGAAGAGGAGAAGAAGGAGGTAGAGGAAGAGGAGAAGGAGATAGAGGAAGAGGCCTAGGTAGAGGAAGAGGTAGGGAAGGACTTATGCCATTGAAGACATAGCCTGTGATGTGGATGAAATCTTATGGCCTGATCCAGCCAGACGGAGAGATGATGCATAGTTACAGTATTCTTGTTGCTTTTACAGTAGTTTTTCTTCAGAGTCAAAGTGTATGTACTCCATGCAGTAATTTTTATTTGTCTACAGATTTTATTTGTTTCATTGATTTCATTGTTGGTTGATTACTGTAACTGATTATGAAATACTGTGTAAGTATTGAAATAAATACTTGAAATATTCAGTCTGCAGTATCAGTGTTGTGCAGTGCTTTGTATAGTTTATAGCCTATTTGTGTACATTCTCCCTATATCTCAAACTAATCATGAAGAATGTTGTGGGTATGTCACTATTTTTTTTTTTTTTTTGTCACCTAAATTATCTCTTACATAACAATGTCTGGCCAAAAATCTAGCACATGCTATTTCCTAAAATTAGTTTTTTTACAAATGTGTTTTATATTTATCACAGCTGTGTGTAACTGGCTGCAATAGTGTCTGATCATTGAGGACTGTGTTGATTAAATGAAAACTAATAGCATTTTCACAAATATGTGTATATGTTTTGACTGAAGAGTGTATGTTTTGACTGAAGTGTGTAATTTTGCAAACAATCTAGGAATTATGCAAATTGAGTGTGGTGTTTGGATAATTGTGATTCTGTTTTGAAAAAAAGAACCCGGTTTTCAAAATTGCGTGTAAACAATTGAAAAAAACTGTAATAATGTGCAGTTAAAAATGTAAAAAAAAAAAAAAAAATTCAATTGCTAACAAGCATGCAAATACTGAAGTGCAACAGAAGTCTATATAGACCAAATATATAGACTTTATATATATTACAATAAAGTCATATTATTGAATGTGATAAATAATTAATTAATAATTATTAATTCATATAATGCATTATATTAATTAATATAAATTAATATTAATTAATTAGTCCCTAATATTAATTAATTATATATATATTAATTATAATTAATAATTATTAATTATAATTATAATTAATTATAATTAATAATTATTTGTAATTATTAATCATAATTATATTAATATTTAATATAAATTCATTTTCTCTTTTTATCAAGCACAGCGTTAGTTCAGACAGGCCGGGAGGGGTCAAGATGGCGCCGTGTTAACAGCATCTTTATTACGCTCTAATCCATTTCTATGTGCTGTGCTTGAGGCTTGAATTTCTATGCTCAATCTGTTTATATAACTTGTAGTGGAATCTCAACATATCCTTTTAAGACTGTTTTTAACGTTATTGGGACCCTCTTTCGTTTATTTTAGTTAGTTTCTACGCCTGAGTGAAGTAAGTTAGCTCCGTTGATACAAAAATAAATAGGAATTCATGGACGAAAATATGGATACAGCCTCTGTCGAGGCTTCTGCAAACAACGAAAATCTAAAGGCACATAACTACACAAGGCGTCTAGAAGATGCATTTGGGGGCTCTCCTGACACTCCTAGTAAGTCCCCTGCTCTGAAGAAATCTCGTTCCAATGCCTCCGACACGGTCTCTAACTCTGTGCTGCTAGCGGCAATCGAAAAGGTTAGCAAATTACAAGAAGAGTCATTGGTAAAACTGCATTCCGTCGAGGCATCGGTGAAGGAAAACACTGCTTCAATCTGTAACCTCACCTGCTCGCTTGAAGCTATCAACAAGCAGGTGGAGGACGTGATGGATAAGGTGCTTTCTCTGCAAACAAAAGTTGTGAAGTTGGAAAAGGAAAATAAAGCTCTTAATGAGAAATGCAGCGGTTTGGACAGCTACAAACGCAGATGGAACCTCCGTGTTGCCGGGATACCTGAGCGCGAAGGGGAAAACGTCAAAATGGTCGTTATCGAGCTGTTAAGGAACCTCTCTCCACACACCGCAGAGAAACTGCAGGACATGGTCGACATCGCGCATCGGCTTGGCCCCAAGTCTGGAAACTCAAATCCGCGACGGATCATCGTTCAGTTTTTATCCCGCACTTGTCGAGATGCAATATGGGCAGAAGCCAAACGATCCGAACTTTTGAAACAGAAGAAAATTCGTATCTTGGAAGATCTGACGCAGGAAGACAAAGAGGCGAGAAACAAACTTTGGCCACTCGTCGAAAAGGCAAGAAGGGAAGGAAAGAAAGCTGGGTTTAATGGGCCCGTTGCCTTCATAAACGGGAAGAGAATTTCTGTTTACGATATTTAATATGCCCATTATAGTGTGAATTTGCGAAACGGAGAGGCGTTTATTTTTATTTTTGGGTCCACGACAGGGTGTGTTGACCTTCCTAATTTTTATTGGGAATTCGAGCCTTAAGCTCTGCATATCTTCTAAGAAGCATATTTAGTTAACGTTACTGTACTTGTTTTCTGACAATTGTATTACTCAAGAGTTTGAGTTCTGTTTTATGTTTAGTTCACATTTCTCATGTTTCTCTTTGAACGTTCGGGGGCTACGTGACTTAAACAAGCGAAAAGCTTTATTTTTGTTTTGTAAATCCATGAAAAGGGACATATATTTTTTGCAAGAGACACATTCTTGTGTAAACGATGAAAAATTCTGGCGTAATCAGTGGGGGAGCACTATTTCTTTCTGTCATAACTCTAGTTCATCAGGTGGGGTCGCTATATTACTTAATAGTGGATTTCAAGGAAAGGTTATAGAAACGCTTTCTTCAGGGATTGGAAGGTGGATTATCTCAGTTGTTCAATTGGATAACAATTTTTTAATAATGATTAACATATATGGGTTCAATAGTTCTGCAAACAACAAAACTCTATTTGATAGTATAGTCATTTATATAAGTAATTTAAAACTTAAATATCCCTCTGCTTTTATTTTATTTGGTGGCGATTTCAATGAGGCACCAGATTTAGTTGCTGATAGATTTCCTCCAAGAAATGTGTCTAACAGTGTTAACCACCTAATAGCAAATCTCTGTAATTGTCTGAACCTGATCGATGCACACAGATATTTAAACCCCGATTTACACATGTACACTTGGTTTAAATCAGATTTTTCTCAAAAATCACGTATAGACCTGTGGCTGATATCAGATTCTTTAATTTCATTTTTGGTTTCAGCAGAAATTTCACCCTCACCTCTTACAGATCATGCAGTAATTGACATTACTTTATCGGATGATAAATCCAAGCGGAGAAGAAAAGTGAACCCTGGGTACTGGAAGTTAAATTGCTCCTTTTTATTGTCTGAATCATATTGTCAGGAGATTGAGAAAATCGCAGAGAGTGTTAAATCTCAGACTAATATCTCGGCCATTTCTAAATGGGAGCTATTTAAATATGAATGTAGGAAATTCTCGGTTAAATTTGGGAAAAATAGAATGTCTGTTAAAAATAAGGAAATTACAGACTTAATTAAAAAAATAAATGAAATATTAAAGAACCCTAACCCGGGTGAGGATGACAAGGAATCTCTTTATACTTCACAAGCCTGTCTGGATGATCTCTTTCTGGAAAAGGCAAGGGGCGCATTTATTAGATCGAGATCAAATTGGCTTGAGTTTGGGGAAAAAAATTCTGCCTACTTTTTCAACCTAGAGAAGAAGCGCGGCAGTAATAAAAAAATCTCTTCTCTATATATTAATAATACATTATCTAATGTCCCCTCTGTGATTTCTTCCCATGTTTTTACATTTTATCAAAATTTGTATACTTCCTCTTTTGACCCCAATGCTTCATCTTTGTTTTTTCATAAGATTCAATCTGTTATTCCTAAAATTAATGACCAAAATAGGAAAATTTGTGAGGATCCTTTTAATATAGATGATCTTTATAATATAGTCAAAAGAATGCCAAATAATAAATCCCCAGGGCCAGATGGGTTACCTTTTGAATTTTTTAAAGTCTTTTGGGACTCCATTAAACTTCTTCTTTACGAAGCCCTTATTGAGTGTTCATTGAAAGGTGAATTGACAGAATCAATGAAACAAGGTCTCATCTCTCTTATACCCAAGCCTAATAAGGATAACAAATTTTTAGATAATTGGCGCCCGATCACCCTTTTGAACTCTGATTATAAGTTATTGGCTTCTATATATGCTGAAAAGCTCAAGCCTTGTTTGGCAGACATAATTTCTGACACTCAATCTGGTTTTCTAAAAGGTAGACATATCTCTAATAATATTAGATTAATTATAGATATTCTTGATTACTCTGAATTTATAAACAAAGAGGCTTTAATTTTGTTTATCGACTTCTACAAAGCATTCGATACAGTTGAGCATTCCTTTATTTTTGAAGCCCTTTCTAAGTTTGGTTTTGGTTGTTCTTTTATTAAAATGATTCGTACACTTTATAATGGTATTAACAGTTGTGTCTCTTTAGCTTCCGGAACTTCTCCCCGATTTTCAGTGAGCCGAGGTATTCGCCAGGGATGCCCCATCTCTCCTTTTCTTTTTCTATTGGCCGCTGAGCTTCTAAGTTTGTATATAAAACATTCAAATATTGAGGGTATAAATATTGGTGAGAATACTTTAATAATTAGTCAGTTAGCTGACGATACTTGTCTCTTTCTTAAAAATGATTTACAAGTCTCTGGTGCCCTAAGCAGTTTTAATCTTTTCTCCAAAGCTTCTGGATTGGTGGTAAATCCTACGAAAAGTGAAATATTGTATGTGCATGATTCGGATAAAATTTCTGTTGATGGTATTAAAGTTAAACATCAGGTAAAATACCTTGGGGTTGATATTTGTAGATCAGGTTCAGAACGTCTTCATAACAATTTTCAACCAAGATTAGATAAAACCAAAAAAATTCTATGTTGCTGGCTGCAGAGAGACTTGACAATTTATGGGAGAGTCCTGCTGTCTAAGGCTGAGGGCATATCGCGCCTGGTTTACCCTGCTCTTTCCCTATTTGTTGATAAAAAAACGATTAAATCTATTGACTCTTTGCTATTCCGTTTTATTTGGAAAAATAAGGTGGAATGTGTTCAAAGGAAATCTTTGATAAGAAGTTACAAGGAGGGTGGTCTTAACGCTTTAGATTTTCAAACTATCAACCAGACATTCAAAATTAACTGGATTAAATATTGTATTTCTAATAATAGTTTACCCTGGTTTTGGATCCCTAACTTAATCTTTAAACACTGTGGTGGCCTTAAATTTTTAATATCTTGTAATTTTAAGTGCAGCAAATTACCTATTAAACTCTCAAATTTTCATAAACAAGCTCTAGAATCCTGGAAGATTGCTTTCAAACATAATTTCTCCCCACACACGTATATTATTTGGAATAATGAAAATGTACTATGTGGTAACAAATCACTTTTTTTCAAGGATTGGGTGGATCAAAATATTCTGTTTGTTTCTGATTTGTTCAGTGCTCAAGGAGACCTTCTTTCCTTTTCTGAGTTTATGTCCATGAAAGGTGCTGTGATTTCTGTACGAGATTTTAATAAGGTGACTAAAAGTATTTCTGTCAGTGTAAGAACTTTGTTTAAAGCGCATTTAAGATACTATTGTTTAAACAACTATATTCCTACACTCGCAATAAATGGTGTTAATGTATTAGATAAAAAATGCAACAATTTCTTTATTAGAAATGCTCTTACTTCAACTACAAGAACCCTTCCTAAAGCACGATCTAAATGGAGTATCTATTATCCAAACTCTGATTTGAATAACTTATGGGCATTTTCTCACAAGCTTTTTATCCCTAATAAAATTAAAGAACTCCATTTCAAAATTGTTCATAGATATTACCCTTGTAATTTATTTTTGAGCAGGTTTTCTGAGAATGTATCTTCTTTATGTTCCTTTTGCAGTATTGAAGAAGAATCTATCCTACATTTATTTTATCAGTGCCCATTCTCTAAGTCTTTCTGGTCAGATGTTACCTTGTTAGTTTTTTGCTGTTGTAGCAAATTGGTACAAATGTCAGAATCTATCATTTTTTTGTCAGATTTTCATTCTAGCGATGTTAATCTTAATTATACGGTATTATTACTTTGTCTTCTGGGCAAGTTTCATCTTCACAAAGCCAGAACCATTCATTGTAATCCTGATTTTAGATTATTCTCCTCTGATATAAAGTCCCTTTTTTCTTCCTTTAAGAAAATGTCAAAACCTTTAAACTCAAAGGTTTCTAAAACAAATAATATCCTTAAGTCTGTTGTAAAGTACCTTTAATGTGTTATATTGACATACTGTAATATTGTATTGATTTGTGTAGCCTATCTCAATCTCTTTTAATGTCCGTATACCCCCCTTGTTTTATTTTTATTTTTCTCTGCTCACTGTTAATGTATGTACCTTTAAATGTGCAATAAATAAAAAAAAAAAAAAAAAAAAAAAAAAAAAAAAAAAAAAGTTCAGACAGGCCACGTAGGCATAGGCTGCGATCAGCTGATGCGGTCAGCTGTCAAATTGCTCCAATCACTACCGTTCTCCTATTAGACCGGAAGGATATATATACGCGGCACTTCCGCCTGGGAAATATGCTTAAACTACTCGCAACTCCCCCACCCTCACCACTATAAGTATCGGGGTTGCTTTCCAATTTGGCAGCTGGCCCGGGTCTCCAGATACCTCTGCTCTTGGCTAATTTGTTTTCTTTAAATTGAGTTTGTTATTTACTGTGTGTGAATGAGTAGATGCTAATTGATGGTGTTCATTTATTATAATGCCAATGTGAGTTTTTTAACTTTGAAATTTCTAGCTATTTATTATTCAACATTGACAAATAAAATTTTCTACTTCTATCTATATATATATATATATATATATATATATATATATATAAGACTCATGTCTTCTCACCCACCCACTCAAACCGAACCTGTGTGCACTTAGGGCTCTTAGTTCCCCGGTTCTCCGGGGTGGCGTAGTCGATCATATATTGCCATTTCTGTTAAAAGTGTGGTAAACCTTTCTCTATTCTCTTATTCTCGCAACGCAACGCTACACTAGCAACAATACAGTATGTCTACCAAAACACTGCAAACATGTCTCAAAATCACATAATTTTTCAAAACACTAACATATGTCCTCATCCAACAGGAAGATTTAGTCAATCATAACACAATGTCATAAAAACACTAACATCAGATGGAATTACAGAAACTGCATTATTTTATATGTGTCAGGTATGCCCTTATACAACAGATGGTATATTGTATTGATCATAGATTGTGTTTTGCTCTGCAGTTTCTTTTTAAGCCTCACTACATTTTTGTTTGTTGGGTTTAGGTCTTTTGCTGCAGAAATTCAATAAAAAAAGACCCATCTCAGAGTGCTAGAATGTACGGTTAACCTTTTGCAAATAAAGTCTTTATTGCAGCAATTCTGTCTCTGTCTTCGTTTTTAATGAAAAAAAAAACCAAGACAGAGACAGAATTGCTGCAATAAAGACTTAATTTGCAAAAGGACATTACTGCAAGATAACAAAAATGTTCAATATAGCTGCCATTTACAGTATTATGTGAAAATACAAAATATACGAACAGAAAAAGCACCAGAAGAATAAAAAAAGAAAAAAAGTCATCTTCTAACTATCTATTTGCATAATTCAATCGGCTGTTTCTCAGTAACAATAGAATTACTGTAAATACAGGGGATACATTTGTGTTTCAGTTCGCAATATAAGCAGCTGTTTACCTTGACTTTAGCCTGTAAGGTTAGGTTTAGAACATGGTGTTATCTGTTCTGACATACAGTGTTAAAGCACTGGTAAATTTGGCAGTGAAAATCCATTGTTTTGGTCTTGTTTGAGCTTGTGTCTAAAAGAAGTTCAAGCATTTTAAATTAGTGTTAATTGTAAGCCATTTGTGTTAAAGCAACAAGAAATGTGTTAATAGTCAGCCCGGTCCCACACCAAAACGTCACATACTGACGCGTCTTGACCAAACGGCAATATACGACGAAAAGGGTACCCCTAAAACGTCCATATGAGACGAAGACATAAGCGCACCAGCAGCGCCTCTTAGCGGTACCCTAACGCATACCTAAACCTACCCATAACCCGAATAGTCACATACGGACGTTTTAGGGGTACCCTTTTCGTCGTATATTGCCGTTTGGTCAAGACGCGTCAGTATGTGACGTTTGGGGGTGAGACTGTGTTATAATAGTATACTAGCTTACACAGACGGATGTAGTGTGTTAAGAGTTCTCTTACGAGAGGTTCTCTCGTATTGCGTAGTTGCTTACGCTACGGGAAAGCCTTTCTTTCTCGAGATACTGAAGCCAAAAATTATCCTTAATTTTTATAATCTTGTCAACGCAGTGCGGCAGCCTGCAGACCTAGGGCAAGCTAACTAGCGTGCCCATTGGCTGCCCTGCGGCAACTGCAGCAGCCTACCGCTGAGCCCTTGGCGTGACGTCACGACCAATGAGCGCGCTTGGCGCGCTTAATGCGTCACAGCCCGCGAAAAGGGGTGTGGCTTAGCGTATATAAACAGGGCTCGGAGGCTGCTTCTCTGATTTCTGTCTTTTCAGCGAAGCTCTTCGCATCGCTGCTCTCTGAGGAAGCCGCCGTCGAAACAAGCGACCAGCACGCCGAGGATCTCAGCCTGAGGACGCCGGCCGCCTTCGCCGCCTTCAGCCTTCCCTGCCTGCTTCGCTATCCGGCGATCATATCCTTTACTGCTCTGTGTTGCATGTGTTTGTGTGTTCGCCCCGCGACACACTTTTGCATCTAAAAGAGCGCGAGGCGTTGTTGCAAATGCCTCGCTCATCCTGTGGCTCGTGCAGAGCCCCGCTCAGCGATGGAGACCGCCACGTGATTTGCGCTCTCTGCCTGGGCTTCGACCACGCAGCCCGCGCCCTCTCCTCGGGCGGCTGCGAACAGTGTGAGGACTTGCCGATGTCGACCCTGCGGGCTCGACTCGCCATGTTTGACGATCCTCCACCTTCCCCGGCTGCCTCTTCAGGGCCGCGTAAGAAGAAACGCCGCTCTCAAAGGCCTCCCGAGCCGGTGGTTATAGCTGAGCGCTCGCCGGAGCCCCTCCCGCGAGCCTCGCTTTCTCCTTCTCCCCCGCCCTTCACCGACGCGCAGCGGCCGGCTACTGCCCGCACTGCCGTCGCCTCAGGGGATGAAGCAGATGACGCCGCTGACAGCTGCTCTCTGCTTGCTTCGGACAGCGAGGAGTGGTCGGGCTCTCACCGCTCCGCCTCCTCGACTCCTGAGTCTAGCAGGTCCCGCTCCAGTGTCGACGCGGAGCTTATCCGCCTCCTCACCAAAGCGGTCGACCGACTGGGATTGGACTGGTCCCCACCCAAGGAGCCCGCGCCTAACCGACTCGACGGGTGTTTTCTGCCTAGCCGCCGCCAAGCGCCAGCCTCTAGGTCAGCACCCTTCCTGCCTGAGCTCCACCAGGAGCTATCGAAGTCGTGGAACGCGCCCTTCTCCGCTAGACTCCGCTCGTCTGTCTCCTCGGCTCTCTCCCAGGTGGACGGGGCCGCCGAGAAAGGCTATACCGGCATCCCTTCCGTTGAGGAAGCGGTGGCAACGCACCTTTGCCCGCCGTCTGCTAGATGGCGCTCAAAGTCTGCCCTGCCGTCTAAAGCCTGCAGGACCACATCAGCTCTCGCCGGCCGCGCATTCGCCGCCTCCGGCCAAGCTGCTTCTGCCCTGCACTCGATGGCTGTTCTTCAGATCCTGCAAGCCGACCTCCTCCGCGAATTGGACGAGAAGGGCTCGGATCATACAGCCTTAACAGATCTGCGCAGCGCGACGGACCTTTCGCTCCGTGCTACCAAGACCGCTGCACAAGCCATCGGCAGATCTATGGCCGCGCTCACCGTCATCGACAGACACTTATGGTTGACGCTGGCGGATATGAGTGAGTCAGAACGCGCTGTTTTCCTCAACGCCCCGCTCTCGCCCACCGGCCTCTTCGGCCCTGCGGTCAGCGGGATTGTGGACCGCTTCTCTGAAGTGCAGAAGGCGTCGCAGGCTATGAATCTCTTCCTGCCTCGCCGCTCGAGCCCAGCCGCAGGCCGCTCTCAAGCTCAGCCTCCTGCGCGCAGCTCCACACAGCGCTCGTCTCGGCCACCAACCACTTCGCAGCGACGCCAGGGCGGCCGCCCTAGGTCGCGCTCGACCAGCCGTCACAGACCGCCGCCCCCCCGGGGTCCGCGTCCCAAGATAACGCTGAAGTCTGAGCCCGCGAAGTCCTCCTAGCACCCGCAGGGAGGAAGAGATGGCTGAGTCCCGCTGCGGCCGGACCGCCATCAAAACGCCCAGCTCTGTCAGTCCCCTCAGTGCAGGCTACTGCAGCAGCTTACACCGCAGCCAACGAGCCAGTAATACCACTCGCTCGCCTGCACACAAACGCCGTTTTTACGGCGGCCCAAATAAATCTCAGAAAGAGTGTAAATTCGGGCTTTCCGGCTCCGGCCGAAGGTGTTGTAAGTGTAGAAAATGTGCCCACTCCCACGTGCTCACTGCTTCACACAAACACGGTCCCCATGGTAAGCGTTCAGAGCGCTCTCTCATAAAGCGGTCACACGCCGCTCGAGTAATAAGTGTAGTAAATGTGCCCACAACTCTGTGCTCACATCTACCTGTAACTCGCTCTGCCACTCTGTTACCCCGGGCAACAGCGGCTCAAGCCGAGGGTGTTATAAGTGTAGAAAATGTGCCCACTCCCATGTGCTCACTGCTTCACACAAACAGGGTCCCCATGGTAACGCGTACAGAGCGCTCTCTCATGAAGCGGTCGCAAGCCGCTCGAGTATTAAATGTAGGAAATGTGCCCACAACCTTGTGCTCACACCTACCCGCTGCTCGCTCTGCCAGCCAGTTACCTTGGGTCACGGACCCTCTAAAGCTCCCAAACACTGGCCGTGTCATAAGTGTAAACCCTGCGCCCGCTCACGAGCACGCGCACTCACTTGTAGACATTATAATCCCCACGCCTCTCTCGCGCCTGGGATGTTTGACAGCAAATCACGCTCCATCCGATGGGACCGAGCTACTGAACGCTGTACAGTCGGCCAATACTGTTTACCAGCCCCCGTGTTCGAGCACCAGCGGCGCGCGCGCCGCGCCTTTCTCTCTGATACAGGCTCCCCATCCCGCGCAGCGCGGCGATCTGAGCCCAGAGATCATTCGACCCCTAGCTATGCATGCGGAAGCATGGGAAGCGATTCAGGGCGCGTCAGAATGGGTGCTGAAAACTATAAAACACGGCTATTCGCTTCAATTCGCTCGTCGCCCTCCGCGCTATACAGCACAGACGGAGACGAGAGTGAGTTCAGAAGCTGCGCACTTGCTTCAAGCAGAAATAGCGAAGCTGCTGCGCAAAGGGGCTATAGAACAGGTTCATCCTTCTTTGAGCGAGTCGGGCTTTTACAGCCGCTACTTCCTCGTGCCCAAGAAGGACGGAGCGTTCAGACCTATTTTAGATCTGAGACATCTGAACAAAGCCCTCATGAGACGGCCGTTCAAAATGATCACAACCAGAAAAATCCTCGCGCAGATTCGCCCAGGAGACTGGTTTATCTCTCTCGATCTAAAAGACGCATACTTTCAGATCCAGATAACTCCCCGTCACAGGCCATTCTTGAGATTCGCCTTCGAGGGTCGAGTATATCAGTACACAGTCCTGCCGTTCGGCCTGTCTTTGGCACCCCGTACATTTACGAAATGCATGGACACGGCCCTCGCTCCCCTGAGGAAACAGGGAATGCGAATACTGAATTATCTGGACGATTGGCTTATTCTAGCGCAGTCAGAGACGGAACTTGTGTCTCACAGAACAGCGCTTCTCAGCCATCTGGAGGAGCTGGGTCTCTCGGTCAACTGGACCAAGAGCTCGCTATCACCCCGTCAGTCAATTTCCTTTCTTGGAATAGAACTGGACTCGGTGGCTATGACGGCCAGACTGTCGGAGCAGCGCGCGCGCCGCATCCGCCTTCTCGCCGCATCCCTCCAAATAGGCAGCCGGGTTCCGCTGAGGACATTCCAGCGTATCCTGGGGCATATGGCCTCAGCTGCAGCAGTGCTCCAGCTGGGTTTACTGCGCATGCGCCCGCTCCAACGCTGGCTGAAAATGCGCGTGCCCCACCGAGCCTGGGCGGCCGGCGGCTTGCGAGTCAGAGTGAATCAGGGATGCATTTCAGCCCTGCAGCCCTGGCTGGCAGCCGAATGGTATCACACAGGAGTGACTATGGGAGTGATTTCACACCGGAAAGTTGTCTCGACAGACGCTTCCAACCTAGGTTGGGGAGCGCTCTTCGAAGGCAGACCGGTCTATGGCCGCTGGTCAGACCAGGAGAATCTCCTACACATAAACTGTCTAGAGATGCTCGCGGTCGAGAAAGCGCTCAAACACTTCCTCCCATTCCTCCACGGTCACCATGTTCTAGTCCGCACGGACAATACATCGGTAGTGGCCTACGTGAATCACCAGGGCGGTGTCAGATCAAAGATGCTCTGCACCCTGGCGGAACGCCTCCTCGTGTGGGCTCAGCACTCTCTGCGCTCGCTGAGAGCCGCGCATGTGCCTGGCCACCTGAACGAGGGCCCCGACAGACTGTCCAGGGACAACGTTCCCCCTGGGGAGTGGTCTCTACACCCCCAAACAGTCCAGTCACTGTGGCGACGGTTCGGCAAAGCGAAAGTCGACCTTTTTGCGTCAAAAGACAACGCTCACTGCCCAGAGTTCTTCTCGAAGAACGAGGACGCGCTGGCCCAGATCTGGCCCAGCGGCCCGTTGTACGCTTTTCCCCCGGTCTCTCTGCTGCCTCAGGTCATCGAGAGAATCAGGGAAGCGCGCCACTCAGTGCTCCTCATAGCCCCATGCTGGGAGAACCAAGCTTGGTTCCCGGATCTAATACAGCTGGCAGACTCAGCCCCCTGGCCGATACCGGTGAGGAGAGACCTCCTCTCTCAAGCACGCGGATCGATATGGCATCCCCATCCAGAGCGCTGGTCTCTGCATGCGTGGAGCCTCAACGATTACACGCTAATCTGCCAGACGGGGTCATGAACACGATCATACAATCTAGAGCCCCCTCTACGAGGCGGCTCTACATGTCGAAATGGTCAGTGTTTAACACATGGTGCACTGCTAAGGGGCTCGATCCACAGACATGTGGGGTATCGCGAGTACTGTGTTTCCTTCAAGAGCTACTGGACGCGGGCAGGTCCCCCTCCACGCTCAAAGTCTATGTTGCGGCCATTTCAGCGCTCTCGGTTTCTGAGCAGGGCCGCGCATTAGGAAGGAACGAGCTCGTCATCCGCTTCCTTAGGGGAGCCAGGAGGATGAACCCCCCGCGACCCCCCTCGGTTCCTATGTGGGATCTCTCTCTGGTCTTGGAGGCCCTGAGAGCGCATCCCTTCGAACCCTTGGAATCTGTGGATATGAAATACCTCACGCTCAAAACCGTTTTTCTGATAGCTCTGTCGTCAGTCAAACGAGTGGGAGACCTTCACGCGTTATCTGTTAACGCCGCGTGCCTCGAGTTCGGACCTAATGACTCCAAAGTCATTCTCAGACCGAGGCATGGGTACGTTCCAAAGATTTTGGGCACTCCCTTCAGAGCACAGGTCATTTCCCTCTCAGCCCTGCCGACGCACGGCAGCGAGGCCGATAGTAATCTCCTCTGCCCGGTCAGGGCGTTGAGAAACTACATTTCACGGTCCGCCGCTTTCAGGCGCTCGGATCAGCTCTTTGTTTCGTTTGGTGGGCGCACCAAGGGTCTCGCCGCCTCGAAACACAGCCTGTCCAGATGGATAGTGGACGCTATTGCTGCTGCTTATGCGTCTAAAGACCTGCAGTGCCCATTGGGCGTTCGAGCTCATTCCACTAGAGGCATGGCCTCGTCGTGGGCATGGTCCAGTGGGATTCCCATTCATGACATTTGTGCAGCGGCAGGCTGGGCCTCCCCCTCCACGTTTGTTAGGTTTTACAACCTGGATGTTCCCGCCTTGCAGGCGAAAGTCTTATCAGTCTAAGTCTCGCGTATGCCAGCCCACTATCTGTGCGCGGGCTACGTTGTGTGATTTAGCTCTACTGGTTGAGCTGCACTATACAGGGAATTGTCAGTTGGGACCGGCCGTGCCGCTCCTAACCCCCTAGAGTGTGCTTATGTACGGCGCTAGCCCTCTTCGGGCTGCCCGGCTCTCCGCTATCACGTTCCCCGGGCTCTCCCTGGGACTCATTCAGTGGAAGCTGGGCGCGCACGGCGTTGACAAGGGCGTTCCCGTAGCGTAAGCAACTACGCAATACGAGAGAACCTCTCGTAAGAGAACGTTTCGGTTACTCACGTAACCTCTGTTCTCTCTAGAAGAGGGAACGAGTATTGCGTAGCCCGCCGTGCTCGCGCCACGAGCTCATTTCGCTTCATGCGACAGAAACCAGAGAAGCAGCCTCCGAGCCCTGTTTATATACGCTAAGCCACACCCCTTTTCGCGGGCTGTGACGCATTAAGCGCGCCAAGCGCGCTCATTGGTCGTGACGTCACGCCAAGGGCTCAGCGGTAGGCTGCTGCAGTTGCCGCAGGGCAGCCAATGGGCACGCTAGTTAGCTTGCCCTAGGTCTGCAGGCTGCCGCACTGCGTTGACAAGATTATAAAAATTAAGGATAATTTTTGGCTTCAGTATCTCGAGAAAGAAAGGCTTTCCCGTAGCGTAAGCAACTACGCAATACTCGTTCCCTCTTCTAGAGAGAACAGAGGTTACGTGAGTAACCGAAACGTTTTGGAAAATTGTTAAAAATACTGAAAAATCTGTCAAAGCAATCGTAAAAAACTGTAAATTGGCTTGATTTCATTGAGAAACTTGTGGATTTCTTAAAAGATGGGGAAATACAAAGCAGGAGTGACGCCCAGACCGCTTTATAACATTTTTAATCGTTTGTTTCAATTTAAACAAACACAAATATGTGTGTAGAGCACAAGGAGAAAAAGCGCGCTCGCAGCGCCCTCTTGTGGCCTTGAGTTACACTTACATATTTATCATCTTCACTAGAGGGGGCACAAACATTGTTTATACAATTTTACTTTCTTTTCTTTTTTTATAATCACTGAGAAACATCCCTCAATATTACTATTGCTTAAACACATTTCTTGAAATTATGCCACCTTTTTTCAAAACTCTAAACACAAATCCATAACTTCACTTCCCCAAACTTCTTGTTTGCAGGTCAAAATGAAACTTTCTACTCAAAACCATTCAAACTTGCTGAAAAACCAAACTTTGCCCTCAGACACGACACACACGCCCTCAAAAACACACACAACAGTTTCACACACTGGTGAGATAAATTCAAAACAATCCTACAAAAAACTGGTAATATGTAGCCTAAGTTATGTTGCTTGTGGATCTCCCCCTGAAAAACCTTTTCACATGATGAACACAACAAAAGACATTACAAATGTATACATTTGTAATTTTTTTATTCCTTAATGTGCTGTACAGTAGAAATACACCAAACAACAACAACAAAAATGACTCTGCCCCAGCATCCGGTCTTTGGTCTGGGACAGGCCAGAGAATCTCGTCAGCATCACAGGCTATATTGGCATACCGTGGACAAGGATATGGTCAACTAGTGTGGCACGAATTTCATCACATTGTAGAAGACTGTATTCAGTGCATCATGAAGTAGAAGAGCAGAGAACAGCAGAGGAACAGGAAGCTCTGGGTGACACTCTGAGCCCCGTTACACAGGTTCCCCTCACAACATGAGATGCCCTCAACATTAGGAATAAATGATGTGGCGTCACAAATGAATTTAGAGACACAGCCTTTTACAACCAATGACTGGCTTCCAAAATTCCCTGAAGAAAAGAAAGAGAACAAAGGTTAGTCTAAGATGGACATTGCTAAACGTGATCTGTGTCAAATATTTTAAACCTAAGACTTTAATCTTCTTCCGTTTCCAGATCCTCACCTGTTGCTTTAATGCAGCGATCTTCAGTCCCTGAACAGCTCACTGTGTTTGAGCAGCTCTTTCCATCACAGTAGTAACAAGACTTTCCATTGGTGGAATTAGAAGGACCTACAGGAGGAAAAATAGATGTGCTTTCTTTACAGGGTCCTGGTCTTATTCTGCACGGTTGCCGGGATTTTGTCAAGACATGGTCCTGGATCAGCATCTTTTGTTGATCCTGGAACAACATTCCTGTCCGAAAACATAGTCCTAACACCCTAAACCTAATCTGACCAATATCTTATCCCCAAAATCAGAGGGAAAGGGATAGGAATGGTGTATAAGCCCCTAACTCTTGTTGTAAGCCTAAACTTGCCATTAACTGTAAACCCACCCCTCAAATCTGATTGGCTGATTGGACTGTTGCTCCAGGATCAATATGGATGTTTATACAAGAACATGTTGGCAAAATCACAGTTACCTGTTGGATCGACAAAATCTCACTGTACCAAAAAAAACATCCTAATCTTTCCTCAACAGTATCGCACGTGATGCAGTCGAGTCTTTACTGGTAAATTACTGTTTAGAGATCATGTACAATGCTGTGTGTGAACAAAGAATGAAGATGTGTGACTTCAGAACGCGTTAACGTAAGATGTCTGTCTTGAGCCGATCGTAAAGTTCTGTAGGTGCTTTTTACATATAGTTCCGCTGCTTTTAAATGTTTTAAATGACCAACAACTGATCATTTTGTGTTGTTGCACAACACTCCGCTCCACCACATCCGCCACATCTCGTGCTCGAGACCCTGCCTTTTCCACGCTTCGGCTCTGCAGTTACCACTGCATACTAGTAAATGAAAGCTTTAGCGTAAGTTCTGCCAGGAAGACTCAACTGTTACCTACTTATTACCTTCCCTTACCTCGCGGGGGTGAGCTGCGCCCCTGCCTTCGTCTTCAGGCAGGAAATTCAGATTCCGTACCCTCGGATTGCGAGCTACGGACGGGGCCTACGCCAAAGAACTTTATATCGCAATGCTTGCTGGGCTGTTAATAAATGTATGCTTGTTACGTTATTTTGCCTCCCGAGTCTTTCTGGTAGAACTGCAGTAAGATATGCGTCTCGGGTTGTTAAAAGTAAGCGATTTCTGAGAAGCGCTGTTGCAAGTGGATTGGATCAAGCACCAAAACAGACTTGTTGCCAATCAGCAGTAAAGGGTGTGTCCACTCATGATGGGGGAGGAGCCTGTGTTGCACAATAGTTTGAGATGAGCAAAATCTGCGCAATACTGATCACCGGTGTTTAGCGCGAGATGCATGCCGGTTAGAAATGTGTCCGAGTGTGGTCCGCCTCGCTCTGATGTCATGCTGACGTATGTCAAAAATCTCTCGCGAGCACAAGGCGGACGTGTCGGATTCTGCAGTCGGGCACAGTTGCTCCACTGACGCTGAAATACGTAATTTTCCTTAACAAAGCAAAACTCCTTTTCTCGAGAATACTGAAGCAAGAAAATTATCCTTAATTTTCCAGAATGTAAAACGCATTTGCTGCATCAGGCAGACATAGGCGAGACAGCTTGCGCAACTGCTGCAACCTATCAGTGCATCTTGGCTTGACTCCAGCGCCAATGGGAAGCCACTGATCAAAAGCATGATGGGAAACGACTTGCTGACGACACAGCTTAATGCTCATTGGTTTAAACAACCGTGATGTATTGTTCTCTTTTAAAATGTTTGATTTTAAAACTCTGATATCATGTTTTATGTATATACGTTATGTGTGAATATTCCCAAACTATCTGACAGTGCGATCTCTATGGGTTATGCAATGTAATTTTTATTTAAAAACAAAACAAACAAAAAAACAACAACACATATGTCTGTATTAAAGAAAAAATGATTGATAAAACTAAATGGAATGGAATTAAATAACAAGTACTTTGGGTGTCTTGTTCATTATATTTATTTTCATATAAAAGCAACGGAACTTAAATTACATCCAGTTTATTAGCAACACTGTGCACGAGCGTGAATCCATCTTTGATCTCACAGGTGTCAGATCCACTGCAAGAAGAGAGAACTGTCCGTCTTGCCTGCGCTTGTTTCACTCCTCCTCTCACTGCAGCCGCCTACGCTCGCATACATTTCAGGCGAGGCTAGGCGCATCTCAAACAAGCCTAGTGTGTTTATGACTTTGGGAGGGCGGAGCTATCAAGACGGGTCTGTCTGTCCGCTCATTTACTGGGATTAGCTATGCCTGGAAAGGGCGTGGCTAATAATACATAACAGTTTGTGCTGCCTATAAAGCAACATTCCTTTACAGCTAATGTCACAATAGAAAATCAAGTTCCATTCTTCTTTTTTTCTGTAAACTGGTAAACTGTAAACTATCATACTATGACTGTAAAGTATGATACCTGGAGCATCTTGGGTGTTACACAGGTCTGTGTTACAGCAGTAAGAAGAGATTTTTCCAATGCCGAGGTTAATAGACCCACTTGGACAGACAAGTGGAGCACAAGTTTTCACGGTCACTTTAGTAAAGTTGACTGAAAAACAAACAATACTGGAATAAGCAGTTAAACTTGTGATGGAAAATGTATTCAAATAAATATGTCAAATAAATTCACATCCACTAAATTTACTGCTTTAGAAGTATTTTTCACATGGAGCCTTGAGCGTTAATGAAAATGCTTTATAATATTAAAATTACATTATCAGAATAACAATTTGATTGAAAAGAACTGAATTTCAGCAAATTTATATAGAACATTCTGTGCTTGCAATTGTGTCAAATCTTTCCAGAAAAACAGTAGCAGTTCTTTGATGAGTTCAACATCATTTATGTAAACTCTGTTGCTGCACCAGTAAATTTCAATCCATCAGACTGGACTTACCAACATCTAGTGTTGCACCTAAGCAGTTGGAAAATCCATCAGGACATGTTGTCTGGGCACAAGAGCTCGACAGACTTGTGCACTGATAGCAGTTGCGAGACTGTCCTTTAGTAATTAAAAAGAGAGAGAAAGTATGAGAGAGGGACATTTATGTTCTGTATAATGACCCTAAAAACAAACACTATTTGTACCTGCAGTGAACAGAATGAACAGAAGATAAACTGAGATTTGCAGATCCATATTTGATGAGCAGGTGAATGAAGTAACAAGCCTGTTTCTGCACTTATTTTATAGCTTAACAAAATGGGAGGGTCTTCATGAGAAAGTGAAAGTTTAACAATAATGAAACCAGTAGATGTATATTTTCTTGCCAACTAATTAGAACATTGATGGTCTAATAAGGAAATTAACTTTCCTCTTTATTAAAAATGTATAGTTCATCTGGAAATTAATATTCTTTAATTTTCTCATCCACGTGCCACATTTACTTTCTGCATTCCATATATTGAAAAGGGTCCAGTGTTGTTCATACAGGTCAAACTTGTTTAGTTTTTAAGTTTTGCTTTTGTTTTCAAGAGTTTTGGCAAATCTTGACAGTCAGGTTACTACATAAGTATTGCTTAAGGTGTTAAAGGGATAGTTCGGCCAAAAATGATATTTAACCCATGATTTACTCACCCTCAAGACGTTAGAGATGTATATGTCAATCTTTTTTCAGACGAACACATTTTCAGTTATTTTAGAAAATGTCTTAGATCTTTCAGTGGTTATAATGTGAAGCAATGGGGTCCACCTCCTTCAAATCCCAAAATGTGCATGCATCCTTCATAGAAATCCATCCGGCTTCAGGGGGATAAACGAAGGCCTTCTGAGGGTAATCCGTGCGGTTTTGTCGTAAAAATATACATATTTAAAACTTTATAAACGAAAATAACTGGCTTCCGGTAGCGGTCGACGCGCGTTCATGGAGATGGATGCTGGCGGATGACCTAGGACGTAGCGTAGGAAGCGTTACGTCCTAGCGTAGGAGCCTGGAGCCGTAGCGTAGGAAGCGTCGTGACGTAGAACGAATGTGACAGCGCAGCCAGAGAGCAGAGCAAAACAAAACTCTACGTTCGCTCTACGTCACGACGCTTCCAACGCTACGTCCTACGTCATACGCCAGCATCCATCTCCGTGAACGCGTGTCGACCATTACCTGAAGCCAGTTATTTTCATTTATAAAGTTTTAAATATGTATATTTTTACGACAAAACCGCACGGATTACCCTCAGAAGGCCTTCGTTTATCCCCCTGGAGCCGGATGGATTACTATGAAGGATGCATGCACATTTTGGAATTTGAAGGAGGTGAACCCTATAACTTGACATTATAACCACTGAAAGATCTAAGACATTTTCTAAAATAACTGAAAATGTGTTTGTCTGAAAAAAGATTGACATATGGATCTCGAACGGCTTGAGGGTGAGTAAATCATGGGTTAAATATCATTTTTGGCCGAACTATCCCTTTAAGATGGAACATTTTTAGGAATCCATACATGTCAAGAATAGTTTCAATTCATGTTTCACTCAAAGAGACTTTAAATGATACTTTAAATTATAGAAAAACGAGTTTAGGAACTTACAACACTATGAAAGGGCATGGTGATGTTTGAAATCATGAACTGTCTTTTAAAAAAAAAAGTCTTACAGATAATCCACATGCAAAAAAACATAGCTTTACTATCAAAATGATAAAATTCTAGAGCACTTCACTAAAATAATTGTGTAAAATAACACCAGCCTTGTGCAAAAGAAGTATGCTTTAGAATAGTTTTAAAATTTATTACGAACAAAGACGTATATATGTATTCTTGCTATACGTTAAACCATGACAAACTATAATGCTTTTATGGTATGTCTCCCAAATGCATGCTAAAGTGATTTAGAACAATGTAATGATTTTAAAAGTACTCTGTACACTGATGAAGAGCACTGTCAAGAAAGTTATGTAGAAAAGTGACATTCTTCTAGATCATTTCAAACAACAGGTGCTGCTTATGAAATGCATAGCTTATAGCACTTTAAAAACTTGGTTTTTTTATTTATTTTTTTTATTATTAATACAATGAAGACATATCAATACAGCACAATTCTGGGGAAAAAAAAGCATTGAGCTATACACCGATGAGCCAAAACATTATGACCAGTCACAGGTGAAGGGAATATCGATGATCAAGGCCACATTTTAAGGTCTGGGTAGATTAGATGTTTAGCAAACAACCAGTTCTTGCAATCAATGTGTTGGATTCCCCTTACAAAAAAAAGTACTTAAAAAGTATACTTAAAATTATTTATTTTTTCCAGTATAATTTATGTAGTAAGTATACTAAAATCAATTTATTAGTGTACATTTTCAGTACTACTCTTTGATGTATAAAATTATACTTTTAAGCATTCTTTAAGTGTAACAGTAGAAAACTTTGAGTATACAGAACTAGTTTACAACTAAGTTTATCATTTGAACTGAAACTATACCACAAGTGAACTTATAGCCTATAGCCTACTGATGGTTTACAAGTCAAATACTTGTAGCACATTTTTTAGTTTATAAAAGTTCACCTTGTAGTGTACTCTCAGCACTAATTTAGTAGTTTTACTGCAAGTATACTTGTAAGTTGAGTGAGTTTTAAGTTTAAGTGAACTTAACATCATACTTATAGTTCACTATTTATGAAAGAGCCTCTCTGAAATCAGCCATCTAAGTATACTTAGAATACTTCATTATATTTTTAAGTATATCTCGGTCAAAAGACTAAGTACAAGTATATACCTCGAATATTTTGTCAGTATAAGTATACTTAAGTGTAATTGTAAGTACATTTCTGAGAAGTACATAAAAAGTAGACTGAAAGTGTAATTTATTTTTATATTAAAAGAAGTATACTAATAGCACACTTGAATAAACAGGAGAATTGGGCAGAAATAAATGTTTGAGCGTCTTTGACGAGGGCTGTAAGACTGGAAAAACTGGAAGAAAGAGAGCTACTCTCTGAGAGAACAAAGGAAAGTAACATTTGAACTCACCATTTGAGACGCAAAATCTCACCTCAGAATACATTTCTCCCCCTCTTCCCCACTCCCCCTCTCTCATGCTGAGACCACATGAAAATTACCCAAAAATACATATGGTTTGATGTGAATAATTATCATATAATATTATACATGTTTGGAATCATTTGAAATGTCTCAGTGCGACTGGTACAAATGTCTCATTTCCAAATAAGTAATACAAAAGGTAATAAGGTTTTTAAGAGTTTAGGGATAACTGGCACACAAAGGAAGGTGGTCTCTAGACAAATGGTCTCCCTACACTCAAAAGGTGTCAACTCTGAATGTACATTCCCATTGTTAGCACATGTTTCCATGTGAAAGAGGTTCTGTCTATAATATGGAATGCAGCAAAGGGTTCGGGCCTTTCTGTACCTCAGATTAGCCCGTGAGGCTGAGAATGAGACTCTCAGCTTCATGTATTTCTTAATGTTGGGTTCGCATCTCTTCTCTTTATTCCAGAGCATTTGATGTTTTGTATCGATTATCTTTGAATTGATTATGAAATTGGCATGTTGTTTACCTGACATAATAAATTGTTACATTTGATTATTCTAACCAACTTGGCATTATTTTCATTAAAGAGGTAAAAAGAATAGTCAAACATTCGCTCACATTTAATGATGCACAGATATCATTAAAACCTTTTCATTTATGGAGTCAGATGAAATAACGAGAGAATACATATTCAAATGTTGCATTTAATCAAAAAATACTTTGCCTCGAGAAAAGGACAGTAACACGTAAAGACCTTCCGCGCTGGTCGGATGCCGGCTTTGGGCCGATCGAGCACGAACCTTACAGGGCCAAATTGTTATGTCATGGTGACCTGGTCTGCTGAGAATTTACTAACAGTGATCTGTGGGTGGACAAACACCCGCAATAGGATGTTGGGCACCCAAGGCTCATCGATGCACAAGGGCATGAAAGCTATCCCGTCTGGTCCAAACAACAGAAGGTCAACTGTGGCACAAGTCTCACAAAATTTTAATGATGGTTATGGAGGGAATGTGTCACAACACTCTGATGCAATACAGCCACAGACCAACCAGAGTGCAATGATGACCCCTGTCCATCACTGAGAGTGCCTATGGGCACACGAGCGTCAGAACTGGACCTTGGAGAAGTGGAAGAAGATCGCCTGATAATGGATGTGTGCAGTTTACCTGGGGAAGTGACGGCACCACCAGGATCACCGTGGTAAAATGACCAGCCAGGGGAGGGAGTGTGAGGATCTCGCCAATGTTCTGCGGGAAACCCTGCTCTGTAAAACATGATTGTGATTTTAACAGTAAAAGACGGTGCTACGGTGAAAAACTGATAATTAGTTAACAGAAAGTTTCCGTACTATATACTGGGAATAAAATACAGTTTTTGGAATTGAAAAAGAACAAGTCATTGTATATTTTACAGTGAAAAACCCACAATTCCTTGCGTGACACTCACATTTGTACATTAAGGGTTACATCTAATGTTGTTGAATTGATGTTTATTGCATTTTTTTAATGTCATGTGTGTTACCATGATGGTGTTTAGTGTTTGTCTGAATGACGATGTGCACCTTCTAAATATATTAATATTTACCTTCTCAACTTGTGGAAAAGCTGCTTGTGATGAGCTTTGATTCATCATGCGACTCTCACATGTTGAGGTGGGCATTACAAAGAGCTGTCTTGCAGGATATCTGAAATGCTGAGGTTCATGGATATATTTGGACAGCCAGTTGGTGAAGAACAACTTTTAACCTTGATTGTAGAACTAGTATTAACTAAAAAAATAAAAATTAACAGTTCAACTGCACATTCTTGTGTAACATCTACTGTATTTATAGATATATCAAAGTAGAAAGAAAATATCTTTGATGTAAAATGATCTCCTATGCAGTAAGGTCCAAAAGTTGCCTGCTGAAACTGTGAGGTAAATTAAATGTGTCTGTTTCAGCGCCCTTTAGCTTACCAAAAGGGTGAGGGTCTTTATGATAAAAAAAGTTTAACAGAAGGAAAATAAAATAAAAACAGTAGTGATTTACTTGCAAAATCCTGTGTAAGAGGTAAGATCGTTAAAGGGACGGTACACACAGAATCAAACATTGTCATCGTTAACTGCATGACATTCTTCTGTAGAACACAAAAAGCACTGTCAATCATCAGTGAAATTGAGATGTTTCTGTACTCTCACACACAAAAAAGGCACAAAACTTGTTTCCTTAGAGGATCAACAGCTTGTCACTGGGGCAATACCTTTAAAGGGACATTTTTGTACCATATTTACACACTGAAGTTCTTTAACCCTTTCAGGCTCAAATTAAGTTTTAGTAACAGGAAAAATCTGATATTTGGGGGAAATTATCATATGGGGTAGTACAATAGAATCCTGACTTTTTTTTTAGAGAGACCTTCACATGCAAGGCGTTCTGGGATGTTGCAGATTTGCAACATTGGCCCAGTGTGGTAATTAGACACTGACAACTGAATATGATATGAACAATAACTTTTTATATACAACTTTTCAAACAAAGTGCTTTTCAGTGGCAGAACAACAACAAAAACAATATGGGATCCAAATCCAATATCTCAAATCCTCATTGAGTAGGGCATGTTTCCAAGTCACTTTGTCGTGTGGTACTCCAAGAAACAGTTTTTGTCTTTTGTAAAGCACAGAAGTACTTTGCACTTCAGGCAGGCCATTTGCGTGTAGCCACTCTTGCACAGTCTGCATCGTCCACGTTTCTCAGCATGGATGGGGAAATGATCGCATCGGTCTAATCTGACATCAACCGATGGTGCAGAGATCCTCTGAAGTGGAGGTGGAGGTGGGGCAGCCTGATGGGCGGTTGGATCATCTTCCAATGACGGTCGTCCTCTTTTCCTACTGTTCAAGTCAGCCTGTTTGCCAACCTTGATGAGGGCATCTGCAACTTGAACACGGAAGTCAAGAAGTGGCATATACTTCTTCTCCTGCTTCTGGGTGAGATGACGGCGATAGAGGAGCCAACCATTGACCAGTGATGGCTGGCTAAGGTTCATTGTCATCTGGGACCTCAGTGTCACTGTCTGCATGTATGTTATGAATTTCAACATCAAGGTGGTTGAGATTAGCGTTTGCCAGTGGCTCATCATCATCAAAGCTGGAGTCAGACTCGTATGCTTCAGGAGATTCCTCAAAATCTGGATCAGCAATTTTATCATCTGGAATGGATTCTGTGTCAGATAAAGCACCATCAGGAAGGCAAACGTACTCAATGACTTCCTTGACTGAGTAAATCTTTCGTCTGGCTGCCATAACACACTGGAAATCCTGCATAGAGAGTATTCTGTAAGGTAGTTTGCCAAAAAATGCTTTGACACAATGATCTGTACTAATAAAAGTGCCATGGAATTTAGGCTACATCAGTTTTCCTCACTGCACAGTCAAATGAACATGGTATTGTGCCATTGCTTTTGATCAAATCTGCCTCTGATTGTTTGTAACTTCACTCCAAATTATAACATTTTCCATATAGGAAAATAACCCTAGTATAAACTGTTGCTCAAAATATAGGCAAACTAGTAGATAAAGCATGTGGTATCCAGTGGTACCTATCTGGCCACACGTTGCAAATCTGCAACGTTGAAATAGAGCTGCACCAGGTGAAAAATCCAGAAGAGATCAAATCTACTAATTGGCATTTACTGTGTCTATATACACTTATGACTCTTCTTATGCAGTTTTAGTTTCAAATTAATGGAGGTTGATAGTGATACTTACACGAAATTGATGCCAAGAAAATCAGTTTCAGGGAATCCATGGAAACAAACATGCTGGAAGTGAGACTACACTGCCATCTGGTGAGCAAGTGGGAAACTGTTTGTTGCTAATGGACAACCAAGTCCTGCAGTGGTACTTCTGAGTAAAAAAAACTCATTAAATATGTATCTGGAAAAATAAGGTAGTTAATTTTTAACTGTTGCAAATTAGCAACGCCTGCCTTGAGAGGGTTAAGGGTTCATATTACTTCTCTAAGGTACTAAAATGTGCCTTTTAAGGGCTGAAAAGGTTCCAGAAACAAGTTGTTGTGCCTTGTTTTTATTTATTTATGTATGTAGGCTATGTATGTGTGGCTTATGAAGCCTGATTTCTTCAGTTGTTCAGCTTGTAGTTTTTTCCATTTTAAAGATAATGTTTTACGTTTTTACAAGCCTTCTTTTTTAACATAATATATATGAAGTTCCTAAACGTAAGTTAGGGAGGAGTGAGCCCATCTAATCTTTCAATCAACAGCCTGAGTATAAGCAGCCGCTTACCTATAGCATCAGCTGTTCCAGTATCCCTCCACCTCCCCAAACTCCACCTTCATCTCAGGTTCCTTGCCCTTCAATTATTATATCCTACATTTTGCCACTTGGGGGGGTATATCAGAGCTCGAGTTGAAGCTGCTTCATCGAGCCCCTCTTCAGTGGACAGCAAGCCAAATAAGTTTAACCTAATATCTTAAAGATTTTATGGGTAAACAAACTCGTTAAATATCTTTGCAGTCTCCACTGCGTGTTTGATACAGTAAGTTAATGCAAATGTCTATAGGTATAGGCTACACAAGACTATCTGCTGCCATCTGCTGATAAATTATGCTAAATACGGTTTTGAACTAAACTTACTAGTTGACACATTTTAAAAGCAGTTTCAAATAGAAAAGTACATGTTCCCATATAACATTAATTTAGCAATGCATCAGAAATGTCAAATCGAATTGCAGTCACTCACATGGTCTTTCTCAAAGATTCGAAAGATGAACTAATCATTTGTCTTTCCAGTACTGACAGCATAGTCTCCATGGGACTGACAGGAAGAACGAAAGACTCGGACCTGGCCGAACCCGAAGACTGACTCGAGAGAGAGAGATTAACTAATCGTTTCTCTTTCCGAACCGGTAGGCCTACTGCAGCAGCACTGCAGTCACACGGCCCAGATCAGACACACGAGAGGCGGGGAACAGACGAGATAAATCGTGATAAACAGAGTTGCAAAAGAAAGAACGTCTTGGATCAGGAAGTGAGGTGAACTAACAGACTGAAATTAAGACCCAATTAATGAAACACTTCGGTTTTCTATAATTTTAAACTTGGCTGCAAGTTTATTTATTTATTTATTGTAAGTAGGCTACTAGATGTGTTGGGCTATTTAACATGACATTTTAACTATATTCTGCAGAAATGAACGAAATGACTCGAAAAAAGATTCGTTCATTTTGCTGAACGAGATTCAAAGAACCGAGTCAGTAAAATGATCTGAACGTCCCACTACTATTGTAGGCCTATATCTGAATCGAATCGTGAAATCTCGATCAATATCAAGAGCTAGACCTTTATCACATAATGTATTACAGTTTAACTTTATACCTCTTCTGCTAGCTAGTTTAAACACTTAAAACAAAAAAGTATTGAGCAAAAGTATAGGCCTATTCAGCCAAACATATATTTTTTTATTATTTAGTGGAAATTTTGTTTGTAGGACAAATGCAAAACATAACAGGTGAAAAATTTCCTTTTTGAATAATTAAATAATGATCATAGGCTTTTCTTGTTTCTTCTGGACATGATTTATTCATTTTTTATTAAAGAAAAAATATATCGCATTTTCTTTTGAACTTTTTACATCATGAAGATTTAAAAAAGAACCCTGAAATAAGGTGATGAACATTTTCCTGTATAAATTCAGTTTATCACATCTGAACACAGTCTAGTACAGAAAAATACAATATTCAGTAAAGAGTGTCTGATTGTAGAATGTGAAGATCTGCTGTATTCAGTGCATCATGAAGTAGGAGAGCAGAGAACAGCAGAGGAACAGGAAGCTCTGGGTGACACTCTGAGCCCCGTTACACAGGTTCCCCTCACAACACGAGATCCCCTCAACATTAGGAATAAATGTGGCATCACAAATAGATTTAGACACACAGCCTTTTATAACAACTGACTGACCTCCAAAAGTCCCTGATGAAAATAAAGAAAACAAAGGTTAGTCTAAGTTGGACATTGATATATGTGATTTGTATCAAATATTTAAATTGATGGTGGAGAAACAAAAATAACAACAATCTTTGTCCTTTTCCAGATCCTCACCTGTTGCTTTAACACACCGATCTTCAGTCCCTGAACAGCTCACTGTGTTTGAGCAGCTCTGTCCATCACAATAGTAACATTGCCTTCCATTGGGGATGTTAGAGGGATCTACAGGAGGAAAACAAGTACTAGTGTAAGATAATGTAACAAGCTGCTCCATTCAGTCAGTTCACAACAGAAGAGCCACGCCCTGTATTTTATTTCCTGACTGAATGCCCTTTGCAAGTAAAATGAATGTTGACTTTAAAGAAGATAGTCATTTGCACAAGGTCAGGAAAGCACAATACCTGGAGCATCTTGGACGTTACACTGGTCTGTGTTACAGCAGGAAGAAGACACCTTTGAAAAGCCGAAGTTCATGGACCCACTTTGACAGTCAGCAGTACAATCTTTTGCCTTCCCTTTTACGCTAATTTGACCTAAAATATGAATTAAACAGAAAAGACTAATACATGTTATTTTGATGGAATAATTATAAATATATATCTAAAAAAAAATTAGCACAACAATCTGATTATTAAACAGCAGAACTAAACAGAATATTCTGTGATTGATTCAGTAAATTCTGCCAAGAAAACAAGTTTTATGAGAAGTTACATTTACACCACTCGATCTGTCATGCTGGTCTTACCTTGTGTTACCGCTGTTAAACTCATGCACTTGGAAGATCCACTGGGACATGTTTTTAACTTCTGATCGGCACAAGAACCTGTCGAACCCGAGCACTCATAACAGCTGAGAGAGTGTCCTTTAGTAATAAAACAGAGAGACAGTGAGAGAGAGATCCAATGAAAAAAAAAATATATATATATCACAAACACTTTGTCTGCGTACCTGCAGTAAAAAGAATGAAGAGAAGAAAAAATGAGATTTGCAGATCCATCTTTGATCAGGAGGAGAATGAAACAACATGCCTGTTTCGGTGCTCATTTTATAGCTTATCAGAAGGGGAGGGTCTTTATGGGAAAATTAAAATGGAGAAGCAGATTTGTGACCATTTGGGGAGGAGGATGGAAAGTTATTGAGAAACCAGTTTAAACACTGAAGGATTGTAATAACCATAAGTTTGATTTCCTCTGAAATCAACAATCAGACCTGAGACATTATGAAACACAAAAACAGCCTTTAATGATCTAGAACATCAGAGCTTCATCAATTTGATCACGTTTTCAAGCACATGACTAAAAGAAATAATCCATGCATTTCCCAAGCTTCATGTCATCTGTAGGTTACAGGGATGCTGGAGGCTATTGGGTAAACTTTCTTTTTCTTTCTTTGTTAATATCTTATTTGAGGTTTTTAACAAGTAGGATGAAAGCAAGAACAATAGCTACTTCAAAATAAATAGAAAAATTTAAGAACAGTGGGCTATAGCATAAATAAAGCACAGAAAGAATGATTTAAAAAAAATTTATTTCTCAAAAGTATAGACTCTAGTTGTATAACATGAGATATTTCTATTACAATATTCATTTATATAAATGTATATATTTGCAAGGATCATACACAGCGATTATATATTTCACTGCGAGAGCAACATCATTTGTGTGAAAGATGTGGTGAACTCTTCTGGGAATAGTGAGATTCAACATGCAAATGCATATTGCAGTGACAACAATAAAATTTACATTTTTAATTCAGACCTAATGAATTGTTAGAGCTGCAGAAAGATGGTCTGAGGCAAATGTTGATGAAAGTAGTCTTTTTTTTATTGTGATGACCTCCATAAATCTGCAACATTTCAACGATTTATACATGTTAGATCAGATGGTCTCAGTCAACCTTTTGTCATTGCATGCAATATTGCATTGCGACACACTGGTTTAAAGAAGTATTGTGGTTTCCTTTTTTACAGTTACTTGTTTTGCAAAAGAAAAAAATCCGTTGACCTCTGAATGTTTTAGCATTGTTGTGCGCTGATTGTAATTCGGTCAAACCACAGTAGAATGAATTGAAAAGCTTATGACATCAAACTGTGTATTAATTTACAGTTTTTCTCAATCGATTTGACACATTTCTCCAAACTCAGGTCACTGTTCTCAAAACAGTTGACAAGGTGATCTGAACACTTTGTAATTGTCCTAAACAGGTTGTAAAATTTCCTTTATTTGATGCAGATTACAAATCACATTCTCAAATGTTTTCACATTAGTTCAAACAGCCAACCAAATCTTTAATATATCAGGAAAAAAACTATTGCAGCTCTTTTTATTGGTTTAAATCCCAATTTTTCCAAACACAACAAACAAAACTCTGATATTTTTTTAATTCTCAGTTGCACTTGTAATGTTCTCAGTTAGCCCCAAATAAAAATCTACTGAGTTAGTACCATAATACTCACAAACACAGGTGATGCAAATTTCCTAATTGTTTACACAGCTGTCTCAATTAAACTATAAAAGGGGAAAAGAATAATGACCCCCCAAAAAAAAGAGGAATGGGAAAAGGAAGAAATGTAAGAGTGAAAGATTTTGGAGAGGATAGAATAGATGAAGGGTAATATTGAGAGGGAGAGGAACAGTGGAGGAGGTAGAAAGAGATGAGGGGAAAGGAATATATGGTATAGGAAGAGGAGATGGAGCAAGAAGAGTTGAGGATTTAGGAGAAGCAAGAAGAGATGAGGATGTAGAAAGAGGTAGAAGAGATGGTAGAGTGGACGGCAATGATAATGTATTAGTGGAAAGAGTCTTGTGAAGAGTCCAGTGTCTTGGAGCCGCACAACACAGAAAGGCTTCTACATTTAACTTCCTCAATGAAATCCACTTTCCGCAGGGTGATCAGGAGCAAATTGAGTGAAATTGTGTAGTTGTTTGGGACTATTTCCAATTTCACCATTCACCACTGGTGCAAGAGGGGTTTGAGCATCACCCACATTTCAGGATGGTGTTCCTTCCAGCATATTCTGCTCTTGGAGATGGAAGGTATATGATCACAACCATTACAACCAAGTAAGTCTTCTTCAAGCGATGGAAGAGGCCTGTGGAGAAGTTGAGGCCCACGGATGGATCCAGCATTCAAGGCTTTTTTCCCACGATCCTTGACTCGTGAAAATATACTCTGTGATGTTGATGAAATTGTTGACCAGGGGCTCGTTCTTCGTACGTTGCTTATTACATCCGAGATCAAATGACACATCCAGGATGATATCATCGTGCTAATCATGATCCGGCTAATTGGGTTCTTCGAACTCACCTGTTGTTTATGATTAGTATCGCTGGATTGAGTTATCTGAGATAATTGCGCGTTCATGCGCTGGCTTAAAAGGGGATATGTATCGATAGTAGAAACAATGATCAGCAACGCTGTTATTGGCTGTTCAGCATGGCCAAAGAACGTGCCCAGTTTTTCTCCCAAGCAGAACAAGAGCTTTTAATGGAAGGTTATGCCGAATTTGAGTCTTTAATTAAAACGACAGGAAACACCTCAAAGTCTGCAAAAGCCAGGAGAGAGGGCTGGCAAAAAGTAGCAGACAAATTAAATGCGTAAGTGCTGTCCATGGTAGATGTTTCTATTACTTTCTACAGTATGTATTTTTGCATTTTAATAATTTAATATTTACTTTGTTCTTTTATGTCAGAGCCACCATGGGACCCACTAGAACATGGGGACAAGTAAAAGTGAAGTACAAGAATATTCTACAAAATGGTAGCCTTTAAATTCTTATACTGTCTTTATTTTAAAAAGCCACTTTTTTCCTTTTTAAAAGCCACTGTTAAATGTGTTTGTCTGTTTATAACAGCCACCAAGAAAAAGGCTGAAAAAAAAAAACAGGTGGTGGTCCTGCACCGCCACAATATACCCCAGCAGAGGAGCTGGCCCTTGGGTTGAAACCGAACCATTGTGGAGGGCATCCCTGGGGGCAGCTCTTCCTCAGACCCAAAGCCAGGGACCAGTAGCAGCAACACCTTCATTACTGGTAGGCTAAATGAGCTTTCAATTATCTTAGTACACTGTAAAATTATTTCTTGCTGCATTAAATGAAGTATAATCCAAATGGCTGGTACAGTCATTTCAACCATTTGTGAAAGTGAAAACTTAGTTAATATAAAATGTTGCCATGAGTTATTGATCACATATTTTTTACAGTGTAGTTAATTGTAGTGACAATTTTTTCCCCCCTCTTTTGTGCAGTTTTACATAATACACCAACACTTTTACCTGTTCCCAAGCAAGTGGTGGCTGAAGCATATGCAGTAAGTTGTGTACTTTTTCAAACTTGCATAAAGGGAAGAGAGTGCAACACTTTGTAATACACATTTATTTCCATTGCACAGGACAGTGAAGAAACCCTCTCAGATGACTGTCCTTTGGAGGAAGAACCTGTAAGTGCATAAATAACTTTACACTAATTTGTATATACTTGTGTACCTATTCTTTCTGTCTGCTATGAGTTGCAGGAGTCCACACCTAGAGAAAGGCCTACAGAAAGGCTTGCAGAAGAGTCTGCACAAAGAACTAATACAGAGGTGAACAGTGTTGTACTTTTACTTTTTACTTTTGTTGCATGGGGCATGTTTTGACCCTTTTTTTTTTCTTTCACAAAATGACAGGGTGACATCCGTTCCCTATATAAACGGCATCTTCAACAAAAAATTGAGTATTTTGACCTGAAAAAAACTCAAATTAAGAGGAGAAATTGAACTCGACAACTTGAAAAAGAGAAAAATTGCTCTAGAGATAGAGTTGCTTCAAAAAGACCTTCAGAGTAAGTGCTAATACACATTTGACACATAGTAGTATTGCTGACTTTACATAACTATCTCTTATTGCAGGCAAAAGATGACTTGCTGGCTTTTCTTTATAAAAAAAGTTTAAATAAAACTCCAGGAACTAAGCATATTTGTCTTGTCTTTTATTACTTATTCAAAAATGGTGCTCCACAATTCTGTCCCGTGCAGCTCTGCCAAGGTTCGTCCAAGTGCACTGGCTGGAGGTCATCATCAGGCTGCACCTCCACCACAGGGGTCCTCTCCTTCCTGATGGTGGCAATATTGTGGAGGATGGAACATGCAACAATTATGTCACAGGCCCTGTCAGGTGCAACCCTCAGACCCTTCAGACACTGAAATCTTTCCTTTAGTTGCCCAAAGGTCATTTCAATGCGTGCCCTTGTCCTGGCTAGAGCTGCATTGTAACGGGTTTGTGGTCCAGGGTTTGGGTCAGGGAAGGGCGTCATAAAATACTGCCTGCAGGCATAGCCCCGGTCTCCAAGCAGGATCCCGTCAAAATCCCCTGTATAATGGAAAAATGCAGTTTTGTTAGGCTCCGCATAAGTGTGTGTAATACTGTGAGCTTGACATTTATATGTTCCCTTACCACGTTCAAATAATGTGCATAAATGTGACTCTCTGAAAATTCTTGAGTCATGCACAGTAGTGATGCGCGGGTCGGCTTTTTTTCCAACCCGCGGGTCCCGCTTTTATGAAATTATTTGGCCCGCCCCAGCCCGCCCCGCACCACTGTATCTATTTTTACAACCCGCCCCGCCCCGCACCCGCGAACATTAAATAGACATATTAGGCATTGTAATGTAAATGAAAACAGCCTTTATTTCAGCCTGAAAGTGCTTGGAAACATCGCCAACTGGCAATAACAGACGATTCTGAATATGAACCATAAATCAGGTCATATTAATAAGATAATGATTTAAACATTTTCAATAGACCCTTTTACAGTTGGTAAACACGGTGACGTATTTGTGTGGGCAGAGCTTAGCTGGAGGCAGAAAGATCCCTCTGGCCGCTTCACTAACGTTAGTTTGCAAGTTTTGTTAGCTTGTTTTTTAACAATGACTGGAGAAAATCCGATTTTGTCTTAATGTGCAAGGTCACTCACTGTCCAGGATGCCGATTGTTATTTGCAAAAGTTAATTTTAACGGACGGAACCAGATGACCGTACACGCTCAGTCAATGGACGAACTGACAGGATTAATGTTAACGCTCCCTCCGGTTGAGTGGCCTGACTTCTACACCTACCCGATAGAGAAACTGAGGGTAAAGAGAAACTGAGGACATATAAATATATTTAGATGCCTATAATAATATAACTATGTGTTGAATGGTCATGTAAAGACTTGTGTGGTTCAATCCGCAGTTCTGCCTAGCCAGCGCCAAGACGACAATGTAAAGAGTGACACTACGGTGCAATTTTAATGATATGAATATTTTCTAGAAATAAAAATTCCAGATACAGCATACTCATTTTTCATTGATTCTTGCACCCAAGAACACAACAAGATGACTTTTAATAATAAAAATAATAATTTAAGCTCCTTATTATGTAGCCGAATCTGTGCTGGTTTGTATTGGCCGCCTCCAGTTTTCCGTTTGTTTTGCCTCCAGCTAGCGCCGTGACGTAGGCGCAAAAGGGGTCTATATTTACAAAGCAGCGTTTGTATTCATCTAATTCATCATTCACCTTTTTTTCTTTTAATTATGTAAAATCCCGACCTCAATTTCTCCCGCACCTCATCTTCCATCTTCACTTTTATTTCTCCGTCTTTGTTGTTGTGGCTGGCGGCGGGAGCTGCTTGGCGCCAGCTGCTTTGCGCGAGCTGTGTCACGTGACGCCAAAGGTTTGGGGAAATCACGCAAGTTGCATTGCTACGGCGTTATCAAAGAACCTACTAAAAAATATGATTAGATTGATATTCCCAAATATTTAATATGGGCTGGACATTGCATGCAACATATATGGATTTTTATTTTATTTTGTTTTTAATGACCCGCCCCAACCCGCCCCGCAAATAAAGTGACAATTTCTTTACCCGCCCCAACCCGACCCGCGGGCTACCCGCGGGGCCCGCGGGTTATGAGACGACCCGCGCATCACTAATGCACAGATCCTGGCCATTTTGCTTCCACATTTGTTATATGGAACATAGTCACACACCATCTAAGAGATTTTAGTCAGTCAACTGCATACTTTTTGATCCATTTTTTTTTTTTAATGTAATATATTACTAATCTGGAATATTGTATATTGTAATAGTAATTTACCTGCACATTTATACTGTGAACCCCCTTCCTGTTCACAAAATCCCCTTCATTGGGGCCTGGTGGGGCCTTGATGGGGATGTGTGTGCAATCTATGGCACCAATCACGTTAGGGAAGCCTGAAGGACACATACTGTTAGTCATACTTTTTGACATGGTCATGATTGCATGTCATTAACAATTATAAATGTACCTGCAATAGCAAAAAAATTCTGCTTTACCACCTGGGGTCTTAAGTGGCTTGGAAATGCCACAAAAACCCTTAAAAAGTGCTTGAGTGCCAGGTAAACTTTTCGAATGGCACGACAGACAGCACTTTTCACTAAGTTCTCGGCATCTCCAATAGTGTAAAGGAAAAGTGCCACTCGTAAAGAATCTCAGGGCAATGCACACAGTCTGTGCAGTTGTCAAAGCCCGACTCCTCCGTGTTGAACACTTAATGTGTGGTTCCAACAAATTAATGATGTAAATTACACCCTCACAAGAAAAACGATATCTCTCAACAATTACACTTTCGCGCTGTGCTAAAGGATCCTGTCTATCCCGCAATACGCGATTAATTCGAAAAGCTCTGCGAATTATTCTTGCACCTTCCGCAACAGGTTGCTGTCGTAAAAATGGACAAGACATGGCTGCGACAGACTTCCCTATCTCCTCCGCTTATAAAGCTGCGATCTAATCCTGTTTACATGAAATAAGCCTGCTCCAGAGCAGGTTTAAAGGCCGTGTTGCAGGTTTTTTTTTTCATCGAATTTGTGCTATTTACTTGTTGGTAATAAACATTTAAACTGTTATCCATTGTATTTTATGTCGTTGGGTATCACAAAGCGGAATATAATACGAAAAAGTAGAGCGGTTTGCAACGACTCTCCTTTCCCCCACAATGCCATTACGTCACGTTGGGGAGAGAATTTACCAAAGCCCGCGGCCCGCATTGAGAGTGACTAGAGAGACGAGTAGCAGACGAGAGTATTCAGATAACGTTAGCGCAGATTATAGATAAATAAATAGATATAGATAGACAGACAGATAAATAGATAGATAGATAGGCTAGTATAGAGAGGTAGGCAGACAGCCAGATAGCATAACATTAGCAATAGCATAGATAGCTAGCAGCTAGATAGATAAATATATAGAAATATATAACGTTAGGTATATTGACAATGGTGAACTACTGTTTGTGCTGGGTGTAAAAACTCTGGATGCTGAGTGAGGCACGTCACATCTGGTGCGAGGTGAGCTCCTCGACCAGCGACCAAAACACACTCACTTCCCTACAGCACAAGCTTTCCAGCGCAGTTTCCATGGGACGGCACCGCCGGCGCCCAGACAAGCACCTGCCAAACACAGCGACAGACATGCGGCGGCTACGTTTGCAACAACATTTTCACCGGAGGAAGAGATAAACGCTTAGAAACACCCATATAGCTAGCATGATGCCTTCTATTTCTAGATGAAAAGAAAAAAAAAGTGTCGTTATTGTGCACTGCTGCTCGTAGACTAGCTCCAGTGCTCATTGCTGCGTTGTTAAATGATAGCAACTCACCAGAACACTTCACCAACTCTCCACTCATTCTCCTCGGACCATGCATTTAATTATTAAGTATTTACGACATTGTGGTGGCATTCAACTCGTAAATACGATCTATACGAGATGACTTTGAACGCACCATAATACTAGGCTGAGGCTACCTTTCCTCCACTTCTCCCCAACGTGACGTCATCACCGAGTTGCGTAAAAAAAACGTTAATACCAAAAACGTAAAAAACTAGGCTTTAAGGCCATTTTTGGGACATTTTAAAAATGATATACATATCTTGAGTGATTTATGTACCCATTAATCGACAGTGGTTGTTAACCTGCAACATGGCCTTTAAGCTTGCGCACCTGTTGCTATGACAGCAAGTCCAGGATCAGCTTCGAAGAACCAAACAATCCGAGATCATGCCAAATCGTCAACAATCAAATCCAGCTAACTGAGTTAGCGACGTACGAAGAACGAGCCCCAGATGAGGCAAGATCTATAAAGTTAATTGATTTAATGATTGCAGTAAATTTATATATTTATGTACTGGTTTACAAAAATTAATCATTATACAACTTGTAGTAGACATGAAAGCGTTAATGGTTTTGATTGTCACGTGATCACGGTGTGGGGTCACGGGATTATGTAGGAATGTGAATATTAGTCACCTGTTCACTGATTGTGATAGGGAGAGGGGGTGAGCAGGGACGATGTATTCTTTGTTGACCACTAAACTTCGTACCATCGAGAAATATCAATCTGTGCAAATGCAATAAACAAGAGCAAGAAAAGTGATTTTCTTCTCCGATGTTTTATTTGTGCGTCATAAGAGCAAAAGTCCTTGCTTAGTCTCTCAGCGGCTTAATCATTGGATTGAGTAGCCGCTATACAACTAAACTCGTCATTAAAGCAACACCATGTAAGTTTTGCTCACGGGGTCCCCCTACAGTTGGGAAACAGTATAGTCTTCTACTACTGTCGTAAAATCTGTCATGTTACATCAGGGGATACACGTGCATTTGTTGACAAGCCGATACCCCGAACTCTGCAGAAGGAGTTCTCACGTCTTGGGCAGACTGCCTGCGTTGCCTGTGAAATGTCTTCATCCCAGGTACAGTGGCATATATTTTAGCATGTCATATGAATATAATTTCATGGGTTTTATTTTTTTCAAATGCCAAAAGATTGCGTAGCTCACGTTTACAAGCCAGCATTAATTATTTTAATGATTGTATTCAACTGTTCTTTATTTATTGTTAATGAATTTGATAGTGTACCAATTTACACTGTTCGCAGCATTAGTTGAGAATTTTTTCCTTTAGAATAATTGACGTAACGTTATACCTGAAATATTTCCAAATTAATCAATATCGAAATGAAGCTAATGGAGATTCAGAATAAAAACAAGACCTTGTGAATCTGAATTGAATCGTGAAATCTGGACCAAGAGCTAGACTTTCATTGCATGATGTATTACAGTTACATTTCATTTCATTTCATTTCATTTATTAAGATCCCCATTAGCGCCTGAAATCTCAGTTGCTATTCTTCCTGGGGTCTCCTCTTCATTACATCACAAATTTACATAATTCATCATTTTATACATAATTCACACGCACACTCACCCACTCACACCCATCACAAACTGGACATCATCTACAATAGCCCAATAGCCCACTACATGATGTAGTGCTAGCTAATTACACACTTAAACAAATATTATTGAGCAAAAGTATTCAGCTTTTTTTTTTTTTTTTTTTTTTTTGCATTAAGTGGAAATTTAGTTTGTTGTAAAGGCTCCTTTAAGAGACTACCTTTGTTGTGACATTGATTCGTGCATCATCTTGACTGCGCTGAGTGCGCTCCCTTTTGAGTGAAGCTGCCTTGCCGTTGCCTGCTGAACTGTTGCGTCGATGGTTGAAAGGACATTTATTCCTATTTATCTGTGATATTTTCTAAAGACGTTACATCGAGGTGTTAGACATTAGGCTACAAGTAAGCCTGTTTGCCTTATGTTTGTGTTTATAGATCGATATTGAGTTATTTATAACTGCGTCACACACGCATGTCCGGACATGCCCGCAACTGTTTGTTCTGTAAAGGCCTCATTATACTTCTGCGTCGGACCTACGCCGGAGCCTATACGCCGTAGGCAACGTGTTGGTTTTAATTTATACTTCTGTGTCGTTGTCCGCGTTGACGCGCACCTAGGGAGCATGTGAAACCCCGAGGGAGGGGTTCTGGCAGACCAATCACCGCGCTTGTGTCCGCGTAGAATTGACGCGTTGTTACATTTTTGGAGAGGTGCACGTCAGGGTACGCCGTAGGGTACGCGCGCTACACAAAGCCTACGACGTAGCTACGGCGGCAGTTCGACGCAGAAGTATAAAACAGGCTTTAGTCTAGCTTTATGACGCTGTTACATATGTGATTATTTCTTCTTTATTGAGATGTATATCACTGGTTTGGTTTTCGATGATTCCTTTGTGATGTGATTTTGATATTTTGAGTTGTTTATACAAAACGAGCGATTACAATCTGATGTGCTGCGTTATAGAGAGAGTGATGTTTATCATGTAGGTGATTATGGTGATCTATAATGTTTATGTATGTAATATTGATTTAAAAATGAGTTTGATTTAAAAACAAGTGTATTGCTTCCGCTATAGAAAATAGTCCGTTCCGTCTCTACGGTTAATCCTGCGTCCATAGCAACGCTCTGTTTTTCCATGACAACGGTATGTTATACTTAGCAGCGGTCTGTTATCAAGAAATAACAGACCGCATTCTACATTAGAATTCAACCAAGCCATGTAATAATTCTTGATAACAGATCGCTGCTAAGTACAACACACGGTTGCCATGAAAAACAGAGCGTACATATATGCCCAGCTATTTTTGTTATTCATTAGCCTTTATTTTATTTCTTGTTTTTCAGACTAATGTCTCTGCCTTTAATTGATACCTGAAATACCTGTTCCTCTGCAGCTTATCCTTTATCAATACATAATCTAAACTTGCATACCTGTCTTATCCTTATATTAAACTGTGCTCGGACAGGCACCCTGAGGGGTTCACTTATTTACTAATTTAATTACGATTCAGATCCAGGCAGTCAAAGTCTCCCAAACATAGTTTGTGGGACAAATGCAAAACAAAGCAGGTGAAAAATTTCTTTTTTTATAATTAAATAATGATCATACTATTTTTTTCTGGACATGATGATGATTTAGTACTTTTTTATTTAAGAAAAAAATACTGCACTTTCTTTTGGACTTTTTACATCATGAAGATTTATAAAAATGAACCCTGAAACAAGGTGATGAATACATACATTTCCTGTATAAATTCAGTTTATCACATCTGAACACAGTCTAGTACAGAAAAAAAAAACAAGTTATTATTAAGTTATTATATTCAGTAAAGAGTGTCTGATTGTAGAATGTGAAGATCTGCTGTATTCAGTGCATCATGAAGTAGGAGAGCAGAGAACAGCAGAGGAACAGGAAGCTCTGGGTGACACTCTGAGCCCCGTTACACAGGTTCCCCTCACAGCATGTGACGTTCCCAACAGAAGGAATAAATGTGGCGTCACAAATAGATGTAGTCGCACAGCCTTTTACAACGGCTGACAGGCTTTCAACAGTCACTGATGAAAAGAAAGAAAACGTACTCGGTTACTAACGTAACCTCGGTTCTCTCTAGAAGAGGGAACGAGTATTGCGTAAGTAGCTTACGCATCGGGAAAGTCTTCTTTCTTCGAGATCTGAAGCCAAAAAATTATCCTTAATTTTGTATTCATTGTCAACGCAGTGCAGCAGCCGACAGACCTAGGCAGGCTGTATAAGCGTGCTCATTGGCTGCTCGGCTGCAACTGCTTAAGCCTATCGGTGAGCGCTATGAACGCGGCAACCAATGAGGGCGCTTCGCGCCCTCCGCGCCCTTCTAACCGTCAGAATGGGCGTGGCCAGCGTGTATATATTCAGCGCTCACAGGCTAAAATTCTGGTTTTCGCAGTCTGAAGCGCAAAAGCTCGTGGCGCGACACGGCAGGTTACGCAATACTCGTTCCCTCTTCTAGAGAGAACCGAGGTTACGTTAGTAACCGAGTACGTTCTCTTACGAGAGGTTCTCTCGTGTTGCGTAAGTAGCTTACGCATCGGGAACCCTTTGTCAACGCCGTGTGCGCCGAGCATCCAGCCCATGAATCCCAGGGGAACCGGGGAAAACACTCTGCTGGAAAATGTGGCCGGTCGAGAGACGGGCCAGCGTAGTACATGCACTTCATGCAGCATATGAAATAGAGCGGCGCGGCCGGTCTATAAACATAGCAGTACAACAGTAGGGCCGGCGGAGCGAGCCCAAACAGTACATAAGCACTCATAAGGGTAGGAGAAAACGACATAGTCGGTCTCACATGAAGAGAAAAATTCCCACGCGGCAGAGAATAATGGGGGCGGCCAGCAGCGCGGGCCAGCACCGATAACAGCGCGTAACGGGAAATAGGAAACAGAACGGATCAGCCGGTCTGAGTCAAACACTTCACCCTGAGTAGTTACCAGAATAGCGCCAGCATATGAACGTAGTCTGCACACGGGAGCTGGGCAGAGCATACATGTCACTTATACTGACAATATTTTTGCCTGTAGGGCAGGAACTTCCAGGTTATAAAACCTCACGAATGTAGACGGGGAGGCCCAGCCCGCCGCCATACAAATGTCGTGGATAGAAATTCCGCTGGACCAGGCCCACGACGAGGCCATGCCTCTAGTGGAATGGGCTCTGATGCCCAGAGGGCACTGCAGGTGTTTGGAGGCATAAGCTGCTGCTATCGCGTCCACTATCCACCTGGACAAGCTCTGCTTCGAGGCGGCAAGACCCTTGGTGCGTCCGCCGAAGGAAACAAAGAGCTGCTCTGAACGCCTGAAAGCGGCGGAGCGCGTGATGTAAACTCTCAGCGCCCGGACAGGGCATAGGAGGTTATCGCTGTCCCCACCATCGGATGCTGGCAGAGCCGAGAGGGAAATAACTTGTGCCCTAAACGGGGTTCCAATCGCTTTGGGGATGTAACCGTGCCTCGGTCTGAGAATGACTTTCGAGTCATTCGGCCCGAACTCGAGACATGCAGGGCTAACAGATAGCGCGTGCAAATCACCCACTCGTTTGACTGAAGACAAAGCTATCAGAAAAACGGTTTTAAGCGACAGATACCTTAGATCCGCGGATTCAAGCGGTTCAAAGGGAAAAGCCTTTAGGGCCGCCAGGACCAAGGACAGATCCCACGAGGGAACCGAGGGGGGCCGCGGGGGGTTCATCCGTTTAGCTCCTCTGAGGAAGCGGATAATGAGCTCATTCCTTCCCATTGCCCGGCCGAGCGTCGTCTCAGCGAACGCTGTAATAGCGGCCACATATACTTTGAGCGTGGAAGGGGATCTGCCCTTTTCCGACAGCTCTTGCAAGAAGGAGAGCACCCGCGGAACCCCGCATGCGCGCGGATCCAGGTTTTGAGTAGCGCACCATTTAGAAAACACTGACCATTTAGACGCGTAGAGCCGTCTCGTGGAGGGGGCTCTAGACTGCGTGATCGTGTTCACGACCCCTTCTGACAGGTCAACGGGTATCCGTTGATCACCCATGCATGCAGCGACCAGCGCTCTGGATGGGGATGCCAGATCGATCCAGCGGCTTGGGAGAGGAGATCCTTTCTCACCGGGATCGGCCATGGGGGTGAGTGCGACAGCCTCACTAGCTCTGGGTACCAAGTTTGGTTTTCCCATCGCGGGGCTATAAGCAGCACTGAGTGGTGCGTTTCTCTGATCCTCGAAATGACCTGTGGCAACAGGGAGATTGGAGGAAAAGCATACAGCGGGAGGCTGGGCCATGTCTGGGACAGCGCGTCCTCGCTCTTCGAGTAAAACTTCGGGCATTGAGCATAGTCTTTCGACGCAAAGAGGTCGATTTCCGCTCTGCCGAATAGGCGCCAGAGAAACTGGACTGTCTGGGGGTGCAGAGACCATTCTCCCGGGGGAATGTTGTCCCTGGACAGTCTGTCTGGACCGACATTCAGGTGGCCCGGCACGTGCGCGGCTCTCAGCGAGCGCAGCGAGCGGTAAGCCCACACGAGGAGGCGTTCTGTCAGCCTGCACAGGTTCCTGGATCTGACACCGCCCTGTCGGTTCACATAGGATACCACGGACATGTTGTCCGAGCGGACTAGCACATGGTGATCCCGTATGAATGGGAGGAAGCGCCTGAGCGCGTTCTCGACCGCTATCATCTCCAAACAGTTTATGTGGAGGCATCTTTCCCGGTCTGACCATAGGCCAAAAGCCGGTTTGCCCTCGAACAGAGCGCCCCAGCCTGAGGTGGAAGCGTCCGTCGAGATAACTATGCGGTGTGAGATAGCTCCCATTGTCACTCCCCGCTGGTACCAGTCGGCCGCTAACCAGGGCTTCAGAGCTGAAACGCAGCTCTGAGTCACTCTGATGCGAATACCGCCGGAAGCCCATGCTCTGTGAGGCACTCGGGCATTCAGCCAACGTTGTAGCGGGCGCATTCGTAAAAGACCCAGCCGAAGCACTGCTGCGGCTGAGGCCATGCAACCCAGTAGCCTCTGAAATGTTTTGAGAGGTACGGTGCTGCCCGGCCGGGGAGACGCGGCCAGGCGTCGAATGCAGCGCGCGCGCTGTGTCGACAGGCGGGCCGTGTACTGATATACCTGACCGTCGAAGGCGAATCTCAAGAATGGCCTGTGACGGGGTATTATCAGGATCTGAAAAGCACGCATCTTTTAGATCGAGAGATATAAACCAGTCCCTCGGGCGAATTTGCGCGAGAATTTGTCTGGTTGTGAGCATTTTGAACGGTCTTCTCATAAGAGCCTCATTCAAACGTCTCAGATCCAAAATTGGTCTGAGTGCTCCGTCCTTCTTGGGAACGAGGAAATAACGGCTGTAAAAGCCCGACTCGCTCATGGAAGGGGAAACCGGTTCAGAAAGTGTATTTCTGCTCGAAGTAGATGTGCTACTTCCCCATTCACTCTGGTCTCGATACGCGCTTGAAAGCGCGGAGGGCGGCGAGCGAACTGCAGAGTATAGCCCTGTTTTACTGTGCTTAGCACCCGTTCTGATGCGCCTGGAATAGTTTCCCACGCTTTTGCGTGTGCAGCCAGGGGCAGAATGGCCTCCGGGCTCCGATCGCCGCGCATCGCGGGCTCGAGAGCTCGAAACGGAGGGGCGGGCGCGGCGCGCGCGCTCTTGGTACTTAGATACGGCAGATCGCACGCAGCGATAGCTGGCCGTTTTACACACAGTGTCCCGGTGGCTTAAGACGGGGAACATAAAGTGTGAGGCGCGACGCGCGATGGCCGCGTCGGGGCGAAAATGTTCGTTAGTATGTGTGAGCGCTCGAGGGCGGGCACAGGAGTTACATTCAGGGGCGGGCGCGGCGCGCGCGCTCTTGGTGGTTAGATACGGCGGATCGCACGTAGCGATAGCTGGCCGTTTTACACACAGTGTCCCGGTGGCTTTGGACGGGGAACATATAGTGTGAGGCGCGAAAATGTATGTGTGAGCGCTCGAGGGCGGGCACAGGACTCACATTTAAAACATGACCGGTCGTGCAAGGCCGTGTGACAGAGCGGGCAGTGAGTAGGTGTGGGCACGGAGAAGTGGACACGTGACCTACTTTTAACACTAAAGCGGCTTTTGCCTGCTTCATGAGAGTGGGCTCTGTGAGAGACACGGGATGTATAGTGCTTGTGTACAGGGGTGAGCACAGAACGTGGGCACATTCACTGTACTAGAAACACATACGGCGTCAGCCGTGCAACCAGACATTATGCTCTTTTGACATTTTCTGGGTTGCCGTGAGAACGGCGGATGCGCGCAGGCGAGCGAGTAGATACCGGCTCGTTGACTGCGGGGTAAACAGCTGCAGTAGCCGTGGCAACGGGGACTGACAGAGCGTTAAGCTTCGACGGTGGTCCAGCCGCAGGGCTGCGGGATTTAAACGTCTTTTCTTCTCTCGTGTTTAGACGCTCAAAAAATACTCGAGCACCCTGAGAAGGTGTGGTGCGAGGGGCGGGTTCGCTTTCTGTAAGTAAGAAAGACTGGCCGCGAGCTCGGAGAAGCAAGCAGCATAAAATTTTATTTTCCCCGAGAGCTGGGATCGAACGCGGGTCTCTCGCATGAAAGCGTATGATTCTGCCACTGAGCCACAGGGGAATCACATAGGCTTTCAGTTAGCGCGAGCATATAAAGAGCATTGACCTCTTGTGTCGCGTCGGCGTTCGTTTGCAGGCGAGCGTGTGTTTAAAACAGGCTCGTTTACTGCAATAGTAATATTTCCAGTCGCCTGAACTTAAGAGGGGACTGAGAAATGTGTGAGGATTGGCGGTTGTCCAGCCGTAGCGAGACTAACACACTCTCTTCTCTTTTCGCCGGTGAGTGAGGCGCGCACGCTGAACGCTGCTCGTGACCGTCCGCTTTGTCATCCCTTGAACGGCGCAATCTGCACGGCCCAACGAGGGAGAGAGCGGGCTTGTTTTCTGTATGTAAGAAAAACTGGCCGCGAGCTCGGAGAAGCGAACAGCATAAACTTTAACTGCCGCGAGAGCGGGGATCGAACCCGGGTCTCTAGCTTGACAGTCTAGGATTCCGCCACTGAGCCACAGGGGAGAATACATTAGTACGCGGTTAGCGTCATCATGTCTTGTGACAGCGTTTGCCTGCAGGCGAGCGTGTATTTATAACAGGCTCGTATACTGCAATAGTAACAATTCCAGTCGCCTGAACTTAAGAGGGGACTGAGAAATGTGTGAGGATGGAGGTTATAGTCCAGGCCACGGTGGGACGAAAACACTCTGTTCCCCTTTCACCAGTGACGCGCGAGGACGGATAGCTTTCTTGTAACGTAAAGAAAGCTCAGACCGTCCGCTCCTGCCATCCCTTGTGAGCGGCGCAGTTTGCGCGGCTCGAACAGAGGGAGAGGAAACTCGCTCCGAGACCGTCCGCTCCTGCCATCCCTCGTGAGCGGCGTATTGCACGGCTCGAACAGAGGGAGAGGAAACTCGCTCCGAGACCGTCCGCTTCTGCCATCCCTTGTGAGCGGCGTATTGCACGGCTCGAACAGAGGGAGAGGAAACTCGCTCCGAGACCGTCCGCTTCTGCCATCCCTCGTGAGCGGCTCAGTTTGCGCGGCTCGAACAGAGGGAGAGGAAACTCGCTCCGAGACCGTCCGCTTCTGCCATCCCTTGTGAGCGGCGTATTGCACGGCTCGAACAGAGGGAGAGTACGGGTATCTATCACATTCACCTCATCTCCTGACGCGGCGGCGGCGCGGGCAGAGCCGGCGGTTGAGCGGCCGGGAGGGAGAGGGCGAGAGAGAGCTCGAGGGAGAGGTTCCGGCGAGCTCCTCAGTCACAACAGTCTCCGGTGGTCGCTGCGAGCGGCGCTTCTTATTGCGCGGCCCGGCAGGGACAGGCGGAGCGACAGCTTGGTCGAAAGCTTCAAGTCGAGCCCGCAGGGTCGACATTGAAAGCTCTTCGCACTCGGAGAGTGCGGTGGCGGCGTGCCCGCGGCCCAGACGGAGAGCGCAGAGAGGTGGCGGTCTCTGTTGCTGAGCGGGGCGCGGCACGAGCCGCAAAAACGAGGCGTTTTTACAAAAACGCCTCGTGCTCTTTTAGAGTACACACAGAAACAGTAATAATGTAAAGGATATGTCGCCGGATAGCGTAGCAGGCACGGATGGCTGAAGGCGGCGAAGACGGCCGGCTTCCTCAGGCGCTGTCCTAAGCTTGCTGGTCGCTGGTTTCAACGGCGGCGGCTCTCAAGATCCAGCGATGCGAAGAGCGTCGCTGAAGACAAGAAAATCAGAATTTTAGCCTGTGAGCGCTGAATATATACACGCTGGCCACGCCCATTCTGACGGTTAGAAGGGCGCGGAGGGCGCGAAGCGCCCTCATTGGTTGCCGCGTTCATAGCGCTCACCGATAGGCTTAAGCAGTTGCAGCCGAGCAGCCAATGAGCACGCTTATACAGCCTGCCTACACTCTAAAAACTGCTGGGTTAAAAAATAACCCAACCTTAACCACACTGCTGGGTCACTATTGGACAGAACACGCGCTGGGTTGGTTTGACCCAAGTGCTGGGTTTTCCCATTTGACCCATATTTCTGGGTCATTCATTTGACCCAACCAGTGGGTGAAATTAACCCTCTTGCTGGGTTAAGTCTTACTCATGTGCTGGGCTATTTCTTGTCTCATTGCCTTAATAAAATTAGAAACAAATATTTGTTATATTATGAATTTAAAATAATTATTATCTCTGTAATACAATAAACCAGAGAGGCCACTGTATGATTTCAATCTCATTTTTTATTTTATTTTATACATTTCTTTAATACTTTTCTTTGTTAATGTTAATCAATGTCAAAGGTCTGGCATGTCCCCCTCATTTCATCCCTGAGGCACAAAATGTGCAGCAATTAACCAGTCATCTCATTTTGTAAATATTCAACCATGTTGGTCCTCACCTGTTGATCAAGTCAAGTCATCTCAATTTACAGATTGTATCAAAGCAGCTTCAGTGATACTGTAACATGAATATAATACAACAAAATTTGTTTCTAGAAGAAAATTGCATCATCGTCCACCTTAAGGCAAATCAATAATATTGTTGAACATTAAATGTCCCCAACTAAGCAAGCCAAAAGCCAAGGCAACAGTGGCAAGGAACCAAAACTCCATCAGTGACAGAATGGCGAAAAAAACCTCGGGAGAAGGTTCAGGCATTCAGTTCTCCTCTGGCTATCGAGCGAACAGTGTATGATTATGATCCAGGCAGCATTACAGGTCAGAGGTCAGATTGAATAAGAACATTCAGAATATTATCCAGTTCATTTGGTTGAAGATTGGAGTCATCACTCGCATATGGAGACGGGTTTGTTGAGGATCAGTCGTGTCGATGAGGCCTTCAGAGGGCTGATGAGGCTGGCCCTTCAGGGATGCGTCATGGATGGGTCCAGGCGCAGGTCCACCATCTGATCTGGATACGGCCTGGATCCGCCTGACTTCAGTAAACTTTAGAATGAACAGAAAGACATACATTAGCATACATGCCATTCTTCTTATTAAATAATGAATACACCAGGTGTTATAGGAAAGTGTCCCCGGTTCCGGCTGACCTATGCAGCCTAATAATCATTTAACTGATTTGAATAATAGAAATGTATAATGTTCTATATTAATTCCAGGTAAAAGAGATGCGTTTAAGTTTAAATTTAAACTGACAGAGTGTGTCTGCTTCCCGGACAATCACTTAGAGTGTTGCAATAAAACTGACATGCAAGTTAAGCTTTTTTTGTGGAAGTATCAATTTATTATTGAATATGCAATTAAAATTATTGCAAACATTACCAAATGACCAAATGTGCAAAACAAACAAAATGTCCTATTGCAAACTGAATAGTAATAGTAATAAAAGAGTAATTTTGACAAATATTATCAACATTAAGGCATTAAAATAAAACATTATTTTATTAAAAGTAAAATATTACTGTAATGTTGATACAGTGTCAACATTAAAATTCACAAACCCACAAAGCTGCTCGTTAATCTCCTGACTGGCAGCGCTGATGATCGCCTCGTTTAGATGTTAACTTGCACACAATATAAAATGAAAGATGACATGCATGGTGGTAGGTATCTATAGGCTATCATGTAAGTTTACATTTTTTAAGTTTTAAATATTGACGATCATTCGTTCAACTAAACGGGTATACTTTTCTTCTCAAAACTGGCGCTATTTCTCCTTTCCTCAGTCGATGTTTATAAAGATTGCAAGTCATACATTTACTAAAAAAGGCTATATCAAGGCTCTTGAAAGCCTTTTTTTTTTGGCAGAAACGATGGTTTGAGACATTACAGAAGACACACGCAGACTGTGCTGGAACTTACCTCAGTCACTTCTTCAGACGAGTATTTCTAAAACTACGCCAGCAGACTTTTCACTCACAACTCACTTGCTAGACTAACGTACATTAGAGACTCGTTTCCCGCTGATTTTACGTGCGAGCCCTTGTGAGGGAAACTGCGCGTATGGATTTCATACAAAAGCTTTTCTCACTTTTAAATACGCAACGTCCACAATGAATAGGCCTACGATAATTACATGATGAATTTAGAATGAAATTTTTCAGAAAGGCTGCTGATATATCTGGTTTAATTTCAACTAAGGATTTAACATGCGGCATTTTGTCAAAAATTCTAACCAGCTAGCTGTGGCTAATTAATGTTTCACAGAATAAATACCTTACCCCTCACACTTCCATATCAAAGACTGTATGTTGAACAGTGAAATTAGCTTGCTGCTACCACCACAACTTATTAAAAATATAGGTAAACATATTAACTTACCATAAAACACTGCCTGCTCCGAGTGGCGTGCTCCTCAAGTCAGAAGTGAAGAATCCAGAAAGTTCCACAAAGAATGAAAAAAGTAACCAGTTGCTGGGTCAAAATAACCCAACCAGCGGTTTATTTGTGAATGACCCCCTTACAACTCATTTGACCCAGCATGAGCAACCCAATAATGTGTTTACAGTACCCCAAACAACCCAACTGTTTGACCCAGCACAATCAACCCAACAATTTGTTTACAGAAACAACCCAGCATTTTTTAGAGTGTAGCTCTGTCGGCTGCTGCACTGCGTTGACAATGAATACAAAATTAAGGATAATTTTTTGGCTTCAGATCTCGAAGAAAGAAGACTTTCCCGATGCGTAAGCTACTTACGCAATACGAGAGAACCTCTCGTAAGAGAACAAAGGTTAGTCTAGGCTGGCAGTTGCTGTATGTGATTTGTATCAAATATTTAAAATAAATGGTGGAGAAACAAAAATAACAACAATCTTCGTCCTTTTCCAGATTCTCACCTGTTGCATTAACACACTGATCTTCAGTCCCTGAACAGCTCACTGTGTTTGAGCAGCTCTGTCCATCACAGTAGTAACATTTCCTTCCATTGGGGATGTTAGAGGGATCTACAGGAGGAAAACAAGTACTAGTATATATAATATAATGTAACAACACTCCTTTAGCTGATCCATTCAGTCAGTTCACAACAGACGAGCCACACCCTGTATTTCATTTCCTGATTGAATGTCCTTTGGAAGAAAAATGAATGTTGACTTTAAAGAAGATAGTCATTTGCACAAGGTCAGGAAAGCACAATACCTGGAGCATCTTGGACGTTACACTGGTCTGTGTTACAGCAGGAAGAAGACACCTTTGAAATGCCGAAGTTAATGGACCCACTTTGACAGTCCACAGTACAATCTTTAATCTTCGTTTTGAAACTAAATTGATCTAAAATATGAATTATACAGAAAAGACCAGTACATGTTATTTTGATGGAAAAATTATAAATGTTAAAAATTTATCCGTTTTCTTATTTCAAATGTTTTTAATAATACAATTGCCATTGTTAGCAAAACAATCGGATAGAAAACAAACAGCAGAAATAAATAAAATATTCTGTGATTGATTTAGTAAATTCTGTTATATGAGAAGTTACATTTACACCACTCGATCTGTCATGCTGGTCTTACTTTGTGGTATCACTGTTAAACTCATGCACTTGGAAGATCCACTGGGACATGTTTTTAACTTCTGATCGGCACAAGAACCTGTCGAACCCGAGCACTCATAACAGCTGAGAGAGTGTCCTTTAGTAATAGAAAAAGAAGGAAAGAGACATCAATTATCTGTATTTGTACCCATAACATCACATACACTATTTGTCTTCGTACCTGCAGTGAAGAGAATGAACAGGAGAAAAACAGAGAGTTGCAGATCCATATTCGATCAGGAGGAGAGTAAAATAATGTGTCTGTTTCAGTGCCATTTTATAGCTTATCAGAAGGGGAGGATTTTCATGAGAAAATGAAAGTAGAGAAGCAGAAACTTAAAACTACACAATTTACTTCACACTTAACAATATTGAAGTTTGATAAGGAAATTACAAGCGCTTTGCAGGTCTACCTAAACCAACCTTTATATTCACCCAAAAATCATTCACTCGCCCTCATGTCATTCAAAACCTGTATGACTTTTTCCCTCAGTAGAACATAGACATGTTCTAGAAGAAAGTAAAAGGTCTTCTTGTGTTCTGCAGAAGAAAGAAAATCATATTTACATATGCTTTAGGGATTTGTGACCATTTGGGGAGGAGGATGGAAAGTTATTGAGAAACCAGTTTAAACACTGAAGGATTGTAATAGCTGCAGTTACAGTAAGTAGTATATGATCATATATAAACGTCCTGATCAAACAGGACCATAAGTTTGATTTCCTCTGAAATCAACAATCAGACCTGAGACATTATGAAACACAAAAACAGCCTTTAATGATCTAGAACATCAGAGCTTCGTCAATTTGATCACGTTTTCAAGCACATGACTAAAATAACTAATCCATGCATTTCCCAAGCTTCATGTCATCTGTAGGTTACAGGGATGCTGGAGGCTATTGGGTAAACTTTATTTTTCGTTCTTTCTTAGCTAATATCTTATTTGAGTTTTTTTTTAAAAGCAAGGAGTAGGTTGAAAGCAAGAACAATAGCTATAGATAACTTCAAAATAAATACAACCAATTTAAGAACACATAAATAAAGCACAGGGAAAAAGGGTTACAAATTGTTAATTATTAGAAATTTCTCACATCATACAAATGGAGTCTGTATAATGTACCCTTACATAATGCAGGCTTCATTCATATAGGCTAACGTGAGATATTTCTATTAAAATATTAATTTATATAAATGTATATATATTTGCAAGGATCATACAATCTCTTTAAAAAATGTTGCAAGTGCAACATCATTTATGTGAAAGATGTGTGGTAAACTCTTTCTGGGAATAGTGACATGCAACATGCAAATACGTACTGTAGTGACAAAAGTCAAATTTAAAATTTTCATTGAGACCTAATAAATTGTTAGAGCTGCAAAAAGAAGATGGTTTGAGGCAAATGTTTAAAGTAAATGGTTGTTGTTGTTTTTTAAATACAATTTTGTATTTTAATTGTGATAACCTCCATAAATCTGCAACCTTTTAAATATTACATGTTAGATCTGATGGTCTCAATCAACCTTTTGTCATTACATGTGTAGCAGATCCATTTCTGTAGGCTACATAAAGAATTCCAGACAGCAGGATGGCTTCAAAACGACTGCATTTATTGACCCTGGAAACATTGAACATTGAAATAATATCCGTTGCGCCAACCTCTTCCCACGTTATACACAATATTATCTGGGAAGAGTGAGAAGTAAACATGTGCGTCACGCACCGCCAGCGTCCATTTGCGATCTGACTGAGGCTGACTGACGTAACCATAGAGGACGTAACTCGCGCACTCTCCAAAGGCATAGCGTGCAACACTCATTAGCGTCCCACTTAACGAAACAGCTTAATTAATTGATAGTTCCTAACCACAATAACATTGCATGACTCACTCGTATAAGTACTTAATACAAAATTAAACCGAAAGTCTTTTACTTCATAGGAAATTTGTTTTGGGAAGTTCATCCTATAAAAATAAAATATTATACAATGAATATTTCTCTCTTCCCAACTTGCTACACATGCAATATTACATTGCGAGAAACGTGTTTAAAGAGGTATTATGGTGGTTTCCTTTTTTACAGTTACTTGTTTTAGAAGAGAAAACAAAATCCGTTGACCACTGAATGTTTTAACACTGTTTTGCGCTGACTGTTATTCGGTCTAGAATGAATTGTAATATTTATGACATCAAACTGTGTATTTGTAGTCATTTATATTCAAATACTCTTATGTATTGTTATTCATATGTTTTATTGTTATTGTTGGTTACCATTTATTAAGTAGGCTATAGATGTCTATTTAAAGGGTTAGTTCACCCAAAAATGAAAATTCTGTCAGTAATTTCTCACCCTCATGTTGTTCCAACCGCGTAAGACTTTCGTTCATCTTCGGAACCCAAATTAAGATACTTTTTATTAAATCTGAGAGCTGGCTCACTCCTCATTGACATGAAGAAGTCACACTACCAGCTATTTCAACACTGCGAAACAAAAACTAATTTATTGTTGTCTTTGATGAATTTTCAGACTGTATACAGCGTGTGACAGAAATACAAATGATATTTGCCACCAGAAAACACAGCCTCTTCTGTGCAAGTGCAACATATTCATTTAAGATGAAAAAGCTTCAATACTCGAGAACATTTTATTAAGCATATATGTCACAGTGTTGCTTACACAATTTCTGAAACTATAGCAATAAAAATTTAAATACACACAAAACCACAAAACTCACACACAACATGCAAAACATCAGACATTTCTTGCAAAAGCAAATACATAGGATTTTAACTCTTTCAGAAAATGGTGTTTTTGCGTAGGAACTCTACACACAAACATAAAATGATTAGCCACATGCACGCCAAATTACACACAAGTGAAGCTGCTGTGAAACAATCTACAGCTTGTACATTCAATATTGTGATCAGAATTATTGGAACCCCTGGTAATTATGATCAAAGATTGCTGTAAAAATAAACTTATCCTTTTGATCTTTCATTCAACAGATAAGGAACTCCCGCACACTATCATTACTTGCAATTAAATTGAATTTATTATCAACGTCTGTTTTCATAACTTAATGGAAACGTTCTCTCAAAGTTCCTCTAACATATTTTTGTAAGAAGAGATGCTGCACTTCTCTTCATAATTTTGAATCAACTGCTGATTTTAAGTGCATGTGCTCCTCAAGTTCACACACTTGAAATCTTTCTTTAAAGGAGCTGTATGTAAGATTGTGGCCAAAACTGGTACTGCAATCACTTTCAAATTACTGTAGAGCAGTGTATCCGCTCCCCCTCCCCCCTGACTCGAGGTTGCCAGATATGCTGCAGGAACGTAGGCTGCTACAAGGAGCTGCAGCTGTGGTAAGAGCAGCAGAGCTGGCAACCCGGATGCCGAAACACTTCTGACTTCGTGATTGGTAAATAGGTGGAGGGTGGGGCTTCAGGCCAAAACACAAGATGACAACATCAACATCAGTTGAGGGCTGCAAGTTCACTTTTTAAATGACAATATCCTGGCCGTACTACTGTTGTCAGTGATATAAGTATTTGAAATGAACATGATTTCTTAATGTCTAGTGACATATCAGGGCCATTTTATGATTAATTGAAATACATTTCTTACATACAGCTCCTTTAAAATAAATGTTACTTGGTTTGATATTTACTTATCTAATGCAATGACATTCAGACATACATTTTTGTGGCCACTGTCCAGAATCAAGAAGTCTATCTGTGATCTTCTGAATGCAAAACACTGCAAGGCAATAAACAAACATGAAACAAAAGCGCAAACTAAATAGGAACTAGATGCCTGTATTAAAACAGCAAAAACCTGATTTTCCAAACAACAGAGGTAAGTTTGACTTCGATCAGTCATCATCGCCCTCTAGTGACTGATATACAACAGGACGCTTTTTCATCCATATGATCTCTGTGGTTCCCCTACACTATAAATCCCAATATTGTCATTAATAAAGAAATCAAGTTATCATAACTTAACATTACTTATAATAGCAAGTTTTGTGTACTCATTTGGCAGCAAAAATCTTTCAGATTAAGATTTTAAGTGTTATGAACTCAACATTTCAAGTTATTTAAATTATTAGATATGTCTCTGTTTAATATGATTGGTCCTGCCTGAAACACGCTGATTGGTTGATACACAAGGCAGTAATTTTTTTGTTCATCTGAATTTGCTGATGCAGGTAGCAGTCACTGACACTGCATAAAAACAGTAATTTCAGGGTTAAATCTGAGATTGGACATTTCAGTGAAAAAAATGTCACTGTGAAAAAAATTCCCGCCTTCAGCCTTGCTGAGAAACCGTATTATGGTAGCCTAAGTGTTAATTCATAAAACTATTTTAAATAACATGTTTGAACATAACATCAAAATTTGTTCAATTTTGTAACAGTTTTTCAACTTTATTTTCTAGCCCGACGTTGTTTTCAAGCCTTTTATTCCCGCTCCTGCTCCAATCAAATCTTGCGTGCTGACACCGTCCGGTATTTTCTGTGAGAGTTACATCAGACGAAGGTAAGTGTGAATTCATAAAATCATTGTAAGTAATATGTTTACCATAACACAACGCCAAGGTTTTACAATGTCATATTTTTTCTGAAATGTAGGCCTATTTTCTATTTTATACATTGTCGTGTTTCTTTAGAAATAAACAATGGACAAATAGAGTCTTTAAACACCTCAGATTAAAGTTATTCGCCAAAATTAATGGGAGTCAATGAAATGCTAACAGCAGGTGATGGCTTGTTAGACAATGGCGGCGCCCGGGGATGGTACGCTTTCCGGGTGCAGGATTACCCCCCTGTAACAGACAGGTCTGACTTGGGTGCAAAACCAATCAAAACTTCCAATTCGCTGGGGGGCGGGACTTCAAACCGCGCTTTGACATTCAATCACTGGCGCTCGTGTTTTGAATCAGTATCGCTAACGCTAAAATTAGTAATAAAACAATTGCTTATGATAACAAGGAAAGCTAGTATGTTTGCTTATACTGTCAAACACTACAATTTATATCATAATATCATGTTTTGCTCCAAAATCACAATACATGTCCGTTGTGTTTGAAATTACTTCTGTGGTTTCATGTTGCTTCTTAACACAGAGTGAGAATATATTATTTTATTAAATTTTGGGTAAGTTCAACCAAAAATTAAAATTAGCCCATAATTTACTCACCCTCAAGTCCTCCTAGGTGTACATGCCATTCTTCTTTCAGACAAATACAATCGAAGAGTTATATTAAAAAAATGTCCTGGCTCTTCCAAGCTTTATAAGGGGAGTGAATGGCTGGAAAAAAATTGAAACCCAAAAAAGTGCATCCATTCATGATAAAAAATAATAATAAATCCACATGGCTCCAGTGGGTTAATAAAGGCCTTCGAAAGCGAAGCCATGGGTTTTTGTAAGAAAGATACCCATATTTATACCTTATCTTATAATCTAAATAACTAGCTTCCGCCAGACGACCGTACGCATACGCAAATTGACTTGCGCCACAAGAGAAACCTGTGACACATAACGTAGGATGTAGGAGTATCGTAAGCTTAGACGCCACTCGCAGTTTAAACAAATAGGGCTGTGCAACAAACTGAAGCTCCTCTTCTATTATATAGAAATCCTCCGACATTTCACTTTAAAATTGCTATTTCGCGACCAGGGTTTTGTTTTGCTCTTACTTCTGAGCTTCCATGTTCGTCATTACGCTGTGCGTCGGGTCAGGGGATAGTCTTCCACTGTAAATCGATGCGTATGGCCATCTGGCAGAAGCTAGTGATTAAAGTTTATAAAGTTTTAAATATTGGTATTTTCCTTAAACGCATGACTTCACTTCAGAAGGCCTTTATTAACTTTAGCATGGATGGACGCACTTTTATGGGCTTCAATCTTTCTCATGGGATAATTTTCCTTTTTGGATGAACTATCTCTTTAAAGACATACATCATTCTTATGAAAATACCTGAAATAGCTTGATGAACACAGATATATTATCGCTATTATTTGTTTGTCTTCATGTTTCATCAGTCAAAACGTCTCTATCTGCATGTTATTATATCCATATAAGGCATTTCCTGAAACATCATAAGTTTAATACTTCTATGAATCTCACTTGTGGACTTTCTGCATGAGGGATGAATCAGTATGTACTGGGCTTCCAGTATGAATGAAACAGATGACATAGCGCTCTATATCGCTATCATCTCCCTATTTTGGGTAAAAATAGAAAAATAAGTACTTGTAACGTAGTTACTTAGTTTTTAAGCAAACTACTTATTTACTCTTACTTGAGTCATATTATTTTTCAGTACTTCTACTTACTCAAGTAAATTATTACTTAAGTAGCAATACTTTTATTATGTACAATTTTTTTGTACTCTTTCCACCACTGATTATAGGTGTACCTTAGTGATTCAGGATAAGACAAAAACACGTTTTGGAAAATGGATTCATTATGTACTCGCTCATTACTTTAAATACAGTAAGTTACGGATTTAATAACAATCAGCGCACAACAGTGTTAAAACATTCAGTGGTCAATGGATTTTGCTTTCTCTTCTAAAACAAGTAACTGTAAAAAAAAGGAAGCCACTACAATACTTCTTTAAACATGTTTGCTGCAATGCAATATTGCATGACATGACAAAAGGTTGATTGAGATCATCTGATCTAACATGTCTTTAAAAGGTTTCAGATTTTTGGAGGTATAGTTATCACAATTAAAATACAAAATTTTATTTCCCAAAAAACAAAAAAAACAAAAACATATTTACTTTCATCAAGATTTGCCTCAGACCATCTTCTTTTTGCAGCTCTAACAATTTATTAGGTCTCAATGAAAAATATTTTTTTTACTTTTGTCACTACAGTACGTATTTGCATGTTGCATGTCACTGTTCCCAGAAAGAGTTTACCACATTTCACATAAATGATGTTGCACTTGAAACATTTTGTAAAGAGATTTCAGTGTATGATCCTTGCAAATATATATACATTTATATAAATTAATATTTTAATAGAAATATCTCACATTATATGAATGAAGTCTGCATAATACAAGGGTACATTATGCAGACTCCATTCGTATAACGTGAGATAACTATTTTAAACCTTTTTTTTCTGTGCTTTATTTATGTTAGACCATTTTTTTTGTTCTTTAATTGGTATGTATTTATTTTGAAGTAGCTATTGTTCTTGCTTTCATACTCCTGGCTTTTTTGTTAAAAACCTCAAATAAGATATTAAAGGAACACTCCACAGTTTTTTCATATTAAACTATGTTATTCCCTTAACTAAGACGAGTTGATATATATATACATCTTTCATCTCAGTGCGTGCACTCAATCGCTCTGGCGCGCGGCGACACTTTGATAGCACTTAGCTTAGCTCAGTTCATTCATTAGGGACCAAACAGAGATATGACCAAACACCTCGTTTTCCCTATTTAAATACAATTACACGAGTAGTTACACGACCAAGTATGGTGACACAAAATAAAACGTGGCACTTTTCTAAGCGGGTCAAAAGGATAATAATGTATGGCGGAATAGCACTGGGAGCACTTCGACTCGTTTTATTTTGACTCGTTTTATTTTGTGTCACTATACTTGGTCGTGTAATTACTCGTGTAACTGTATTTAAATAGGGAAAATGTGGAGGTGTTTGGTCGCATCTCTGTTTGGTCCCTAATGAATGAACTGGGCTAAGCTAAGTGCTATCAAAGTGTCGCCGCGCGCCAGAGCGATTGAGTGCACGCACTGAGACGAGAGAGGTATGTATCAACTCGTCTTACACTCTTAAAAATAAAGGTGCCAGGAAGAACCAAAAAGGGGGTTTCACAGCGATGCCATAGAAGAACCTTTTTGGGTTCCCCAAAGAACCTTTTACTGAAAGGTTCCTTGAAGAACCTATTTTTTTTTTGTGCCTTAAAGAACCTTTTTTGGTGCTGCAAAGAACCCTTCTCAAAGGTTCTTTAAAGAACCTCTAACAGTTCTTCATGTCACTTTATTAGGTTCTTTGTAGAACCATTTATGAAAAGGTTCTTTATGACACCCATACTAAACAAACATACAAAGAAAATGCAGGAATTAAATTTTTTTTATTTCTATGGCCTATGGCCAAATGTATTCATACATTTCATTTTACATTTCATTTTACATTTCATTAAAATTGTAATTATAATACGTCTTATTTAAAACATGAAGACCACAGAAACGGAGCAGAAATAAGCAGACTCCACAATAATACATCAGATCATTAATAAAAAAATAAAATAATTAATAATTAATTAATAAAAACAAGGCTCTGAGGGCAAGACTTACAGTCTTTACAACTACATGCACTGTATAAAGGTCCTCAGATGAACAAATTAGTATGATCTTTTGAACACTATATGTACTTCTATCTTTGGTTTCATTCGTGTCAAAAAACAAATATGGCATTTTATACATGACTTTTATACAATAATACAATTACGCTGTACAGATTTCAGAAACCAGACTCAACAACAAACCAGACTCTACAATAATCAATCCAATCCAAATGAAAACAGCAAATTAAAGAATTAAAAGAGAGATACATATGGATGGATGGAGAGAATATGGTTAACAATGGCTGGTTTCTGTTACAATTAAAGAGATAGCTCACCCAAAAATGAAAACTGTAATCATTTACTCTCCCCCAAGTTGTTCAAAACCTGCACAACCTGTCTTTTTTCTGTTGAACACTACAGAATATTTTGAAAAATGTTGGTGACAGTTGATGGCTGCTGGTGAGTAAATGATAATTTTCTTTTTTGAGTGAGCTATCCCTTTAATTGTAAGAGAAATAGCATAAACAGAACTCTACTACAGGGAATTATAAACTCTCTTCACACAAATAGGGACTGGTCCACTCTTTTTAAAGACAAAAGCCTCCAGAAACGCCATTGTCCTTCTCAGGCACTTTGGGTAAGCAACATTATAAATGTGATACAGGGAGTAGAGCAGGCTAACACCCAGGGAAACGTCAATGCCGCCATCATCGTCAACCATGTCCTCTCCATCCATCCTAATGGAAACGCTGCCACTGGCTAAAGGGTTCCCATTTTCACAGTCCTTTAGGACGATGGTCGGGGTTGGGTTTGGAGGATCCTGTGAAAACAAATATGGGTATTTGGGTAAGAGGTGTTTAGGAATATTAATATTACAGCTGTAATTGACCGTTCGCAAAGACCCGCCCCCCTTAGTTACTGTCGCCACGCCCGACAAGCTACGCCGCTCTCATGCCCACTCGATGTTATAATGCAGGTAAAATACATCGCGGAGCAGAGAGGAGACTGACAACACGCTGACAGACAGGACAGACCAGGTTACTTTTCGGTTACTTTTGATAGTAAACATATGAAACAAAGGCTCACCTTTCATATTTGAACATTTTTAAAAAGAAATGTAAACAATAAATACCGTTTTGTGGGTTTTTTATGTGTGTGTCACCTCGCTGTAGAGCATCAATTAAAGCTGCTCGTGAACCAATCATCTCTTCCTTCTAGTTCAGTTATAGCATTAAATAAACATGAAAGAAGATAAGAAGGGATGTTGTTTATCCGCGGAAAGACTTTAGTACACTCCGTTTCTCAAATTTAAATCCTCCCATGTTAATCTCCCATCTCTTCTGACTGAGTTGTCGGACAAAATGGCGGATGGCGAAGTATGATTGGTCAGATCACCTGTCAATCAAGCTCCCTGCGAACGGTCAATTACATGCAGGTATTTTTAAAATATTAAGTACAATGTAAAAACATGTATGTACAGAATAAGTTTGATTGTGTCAATTTATTAATTTCGATGTTCATAATACATAATAGTACTTTAGTATATAATAGTTAAAGCCACTTAATATAAGGCACAACCAAACTGAATTAACTGTATAATAGGATGAAATATCAAATAGGGCCCCTGTGTGATTTTGAATATTCTTTCTATGTAAAAGTTACCTGATCCAGGACATAGAGTGCTGACTCCTTTTCTTTAAAAAGAGATGGCAGAAGTAGGATGGCAGCATTAACCATCTGGCCTAAAAACATATACATGATTATAATTAAAGGTATTAGTGAATTAAATTATGTTAATAAATACACACCATTTCTCTCCACTTCTGTCTCACATGAAGCCAATGTCAGCTTCAACATTTGTTTGAAGTCCGTATTTGGGGCCTTTTCCACAATTTGATCAGAAAGTTTTCTCAGATTTGTGAGGACACATTTGTCAACGTCAGTGTGTGTGGAGTTCTTCATTTCTTCCAGAAGCTGATAAATAAAAGACAGATAAGAAAAGTGAAGATGCAGAATCATGGTCTTCAATTTTAGCATGGATGAATTTCTAACCATTATTAAATTTTTTTGTTTTATTATTAACTCTCCCCCAGGCCATTCAAGAAGCATTTGATTTCTTTCATCCTACAATTGTTTGCATCCTACAGTTCTTAAAAAGAACTGTTGAAACATAGTTAACACTAATGTACCATACCATGGCTAACTTAACCCTTGGAAGAAAAAAAAAGCAACCACTACCACTTACAAAAATTGGTTGACGAAAGCAGGGGAACTGACAAAGAACCTCTTTGGTGGAATGCTGGGAAATGTACTCCGCCCTGTATTTTTTTGTTCTTTTGAGCCTCTGCCTTATGAGGTCCAAATTTGGTCTTAGCTTTTTTGCCTCTATCTGAATGCATTTAACATGTTGAGCAATGCTGTGCTCATCTTCCCCATCATCCTCAACATTGTCTGAAGCCTTGCAAAAAAAAAAACCAGAAGATTCAAGTATCAGCATATGTGGACAGTATGTTGTATGGTGCACAATACTTCAGAAGTATCGAACCTGGCGAAACACTTGGCCGACAAGTGTTACACGATTAGAAATTTGTCACGATTTTAAAATAAAGCACAGCAAAGATATTTGAGAGTGTTTCTCCCTTTTCAGGAAAAGTATAGAAATAGCAATTCTTGACTTGGTATCAGTATCAAAACAATAATTCTGGTATTGTGACAACACTAGTGCACAGTATTATAAAGTATGGCTGCACAATATTAATGAAAAATTACAAATACACATTCTGCAATATGCATATTTCTGATATAACCAGTTATTTTAAAGTGGTCGTGAATCAACAAATAAACATTTTCTTGATCTTGGGGAGAAAAGCATAAAACGGTTACCGGCATCTTGGTTTTGCTGCACATAGGCTCCTCATCATTTCTGGACAGTCGTTTACCGCTAGCAATGGAAGATGAGTGCTTCTCTTTCATTCTGGCATCTTCCTCTAAATGCACCAAAGCAATGTCGTGTTCATCATCCTCAACACTGGCTGAAGCCTTGCAGGAAAAAAAAACAGATGCAAATATCAGCATGTGCACAGTATTACAAAGTATGGCTGCACAATATTAACAAAAAAATCACGAATACACATTTTGCATTGCAATATGCATACTACTGCTATAACCAGTTATTTTAAAGGTCCCATATAGAAAGCCTAAGTCCCGACTCGCCCCTCCGCTTCCAGCTCATGGGACCTTATTTTGTAAGAAATATGTACGGTAGTCAATGACGATAGACAACTTATGTTTGTACTCCATCTGAACTGTGCCCTGAACTACACATATGATGTTTGTCAATTTAAAAGGTAATTATAAAAGTAGCAGTTTGTCATAAAACAGAAGAGTAACATTTAGTTTTATGTGAAAATCTCATTTTCATGGTACAGCTGAAGATGCTTTAAAAGCTTGTCATGCGTTGCCTTTTTAATAGGACAATATGAGCACTGGAAAACATATTCCATCCCATTTTACTGACCGATAAATGCCGGTTTCGTATGTCCCAAGGACACTTCGTCGAGCCACTGGCACACCTCTGTGGTAGTCCACTGTTCAGTCATATCTGAGAAGCAGATAATATTGTTAGCTACACATAATGCACAACGTTAGTTAAAAGCAAACTGCGCATGTTAGTTAGAACAGCTCATCAGCAGTGAATGACATGAATAACCGGGAAGCCTTCAAAGCACGTGCAAATAATGAACTTTAAACTCACTGAACTGCAGTGTCCCGTTACTCTGCGTTAACATCTGATGTGAGTGTCGCGCTGTACACTAGATTGTTGAGACGGAGGCGTCAGAACTGCAGATGATAGATGCAGGTACAAAGTCCGCAGCTCACTCGGAGCAAGGATCATAGCGCAAATTTGAACTATATCGATATATGCGATATGGTTTCATTCCGTATCGCGTTTTAAAATATATCGATATATTTTTTATATCGATATATCGCCCAGCCCTAGTTACATATCATAATAATTAATGAATTCACTTAACGTTACCATAGGATTTTTGTGAAATTTCCGAACAAAATGGACTCTCTGTCGTCGAACTGAGGTGATAACGTTAGCTTTAACCTGAAAATACCACAATCTTGTCTAACTTTAACATTACCTCACTGTCACTGGATACCAGACCACATAAAAAGAAAGCAATGAAGCAAAAAAAATTTATTTTAGAAACGTTACATATCATATTAATTAATGAATTTACTTAAGTTAACTTACCGTTGGATGTTTGTGAAAGCTCTGAACAAAATGGACTCTCTGAGGTGATAGGAGCGGGAAGAAATTGCTTGAAAACTACAAATGGGTTAGAGTTATATAACGTTAACGTTAAGACCATTAAATGAGATAGTGCTAATCTCCCACCTTTTTAGAACAACAACGATACATAGCCTAATACTTGAGATTTTGTTTTGGCTAGCTGCTAACATTACCTAAAATAGTTTTATGTATGCGCAAATAGGCCTACCTTCGAATCAGTCTCAGGGAAAACGTCATCCTGTCAGGGAGCGGGAAGAAACACATCGAAATTACACACACACACAAAGAAATTTCATCAACAAGTTCCGTTAACTCATTCTGTTATGTTATGCTTATTTAAATTGATAACTTAGTTTTCAAACGTACCACTTCTCAGGCTCTCCTCGTAATAAAACGGACACACGTCGTCATGACTGGCATGAGTGGCATCGCGCGAAAATTTGAAAGGAGGGGAGGGGATGAACCTGGAAGTCGAATCAAAAGAATCACTTTGTCGATTCAAATGCTTCGAGAATTGAGAACGATTCCAAACTAAGAATAAAACCAATGCCTGTCATGTCATCCGTGCATTACATGAATAGTATTGTGCATTTCTTCGATTACTAAACTATTAACAGAAGAATCATGTCATCCAAAAAGATTCATTCACTGATTTGTTTGTGATTCCTGGTGATTCTTTCTGTGGACTACAGAATAACATGTAGATGGCAATCAGTAAGTGTCTGAGCATTACGAGAGAATTATTTTAATTAATTATACAGGTTTGTTCCAAACACGCATCAAAGAAAATAACAGCATCATTTTTACAAATAAAATGGTAACTTAAACATTTTAAATTAAAATGAATCAATCTGATCAGCATTTTGAGAGTTCAAAATAAAGAGCTCCTATCCATATTCGGTGTACAAACTAAACAAAGAAAAAGTCTGTGACTAAGGAAAAAGTCTGTGCACTGACTTGTTGGCTTACCTGAACTTTAATGGGGACTCGAACCTATTTTAAATGGTCTCAGTCTTACACTAATACTACTACTAGTAATAATAATATAAATAATTACTATAATAATAATAATTATTATTAATATTATTGGTTCTATAGTGATGGACACTGAAAATTAAATGAAATTATATTTGTCCAAATTTCTACATGCACGTGAGCTTTTATTTTGACGGAAACTGCACTCATTACAGATTTAGTAAAAAAAAAAAAAAAAAAAAATGCTGTAGGCTAATCATCAACTTTGGAAATGTGAATAACTCTCGATGATTGAAAGCATTTTAACTTATAATATTGTCTCATGGTATGGAAATTTAACAATAGAAATTAAGAACAAATTAACACGAGTAATTAACGAAGCAAATAAGAGTATCGGCCATAAACAGAGTAGGGCCTACACTACAAGAACTATTCTCAAATTTCATGGAGAAAAAGGCGCTAGCTAGCAGTGACTGTTTTAAACCAAATTCTCAATTAGGGTTGTTATTGTGAATTATGTACTGTATTTTACTGAATCATATATTTATCAATTATTATGTATGGATTATGTGTTTTATGTGTTTAATGTGGTTGTAGAATGTTGTTGAAGCCAGTGTCAAAGATGAATTTCTGTCCAGTAAATCTGAACAGACAATAAAGTTCAATCAATCAAATCATAACTGCCCAAATCCACGCTAAACATGTTACTATTATTAGTTTAAATATATATATATATATATATTTGGGTTGCTACAGTTACTAGTTAACATAGGAAGCACAAATCTATTTGTGGCGGTCAGTGCAGAGTTTGTGGCACGCCACCACAAATAAATAAATAAATGTATGGGACAAACAACAATGTGAGGTCACAAGAACCATTTTATAATCTAAAGTACCTCTTGGTGCTACAAAGAACCTTTTGTGCAATGGAAAGGTTCCTTGAATGTTAAAGGTTCTGCATGGAACCATAAACCCCAACAAAGAACCTTTGAAGCACCTTTATTTTTAAGAGTGTAGTTAAGGGAATAACATAGTTTAATATGAAAAAAACAGTGGAGTATCCCTTTAACAAAGAAAGAAAAATAAAGTTTACCCAATAGCCTCCAGCATCCCTGTAACCTAGAGATGACATGAAGCTTGGGAAATGCATGGATTACTTCTTTTAGTCATGTGCTTGAAAACGTGATCAAATTGACGAAGCTCTGGTGTTCTAGATCATTAAAGGTTGTTTTTGTGTTTCATAATGTCTCAAGTCTGATTGTTGATTTCAGAGGAAATGAAACGTATGGTCCTGTTTGTTCAGGACGTTTATATATGATCATATTCTACTTACTGTAACTGCAGCTATTACAGTCCTTGTTTAAAGGAATACTCCACCGTATTTTCATATTAAACTATGTTATTCCCTTAACTAAGACGAGTTGATACATACCTCTCTCGTCTCAGTGCGTGCACTCAATCGCTCTGTCTTGCGCGAAACTTTTTTAGCACTTAGCTTAGCTCAGTTCATTCAATATGGGCCAAGCAGAGAAGCTACCAAACACCTCCACGTTTTCCCTATTTAAATACAGTTACTCGCGTAGTGTAACTCGACCTAGGACGGTGACACAAAACAAAACGTTGCGCTTTTCTAAGCGTGTAAAATGGATAACTATATTGTATGGCGGAATACCATAGCAAGTGCTTGGAAGCACTTCGACTTCGGCGCAGTAATATCTTCACTCGTGAAAAATCCTCTCACCGGCTCCCGCTCCCTCTAGTGAAGATATTACTGCGCCGAAGTCGAAGTGCTTCCAAGCACTTGCTATGGTATTCCGCCATACAATATAGTTATCCATTTTACACGCTTAGAAAAGCGCAACGTTTTGTTTTGTGTCACCATCCTAGGTCGAGTTACACTACGCGAGTAACTGTATTTAAATAGGGAAAACGTGGAGGTGTTTGGTAGCTTCTCTGCTTGGCCCATATTGAATGAACTGGGCTAAGCTAAGTGCTAAAAAAGTTTCGCGCAAGACAGAGCGATTTAGTGCACGCACTGAGACGAGAGAGGTATGTATCAACTCGTCTTAGTTAAGGGAATAACATAGTTTAATATGAAAATTCGGTGGAGTATTCCTTTAAACTGGTTTCTCAATAACTTTCCATCCTCCTCAACCAGATGGCCACAAATCCCTAAAGCATATGTAAACTATATGATTTTCTTTCTTCTGCAGAACACAAGAAGACCTTTTACTTTCTTCTAGAACATGTCTATGTTCTACTGAGGAAAAAAGTCATACAGGTTTTGAATGACATGAGGGCGAGTAAATGATTTTTGGGTGAACTATCAATAAGAATAGGTTTAGGTAGACCTGCAAAGTGCTTCTAATTTCCTTATCAAACTTCAATTTATTATTTAATATTGTGTAGTCTTAAGTTTCTGCTTCTCTACTTTCTTTTTCCCATGAAGATCCTCCCCCTCTGATAAGCTATAAAATGGCACTGAAACAGACACATTGTTTCATTCTCCTCCTGATCGAATATGGATCTGCAAATCTCAGTTTTTCTCCTGTTCATTCTCTTCACTGCAGGTACGAAGACAAATAGTGTTTGTGATGTTACTGGGTACAAATACAGATCATTGATGTCTCTTTCTTTATTTTTCTCTTCCTAAAGGACACTCTCTCAGCTGTTATGAGTGCGTGAGTATGACGGGTTCTTGTGACAATCAGAAGTTAAAAACATGTCCCAGTGGATCTTCCAATTGCGTGAGTTTAACAACAGCAAGACAAGGTAGGAAGACCAGCATGACAGATCGAGTGGTGTAAATGTAACTTCTCATATAACTGTGACTCGTTTTCTTGGCAGAACTTACTAAATCAATCACAGAATATTCTGATTATTTCTGCTGTTTAAATTGTTTTCTATCAGATTGTTTTGCTAACAATGGCAATTGTATTATTAAAAACATTTGAAATAAGAAAACTAGTACATTTTTAACATTTATAATTTTTCCATCAAAATAACATGTACTGGTCTTTTCTGTATAACTCATATTTTAGATCAATTTAGTTTCAAAACGAAGATTAAAGATTGTACTGCTGACTGTCAAAGTGGGTTCATGAACTTCGGCATTTCAAAGGCGTCTTCTTCCTGCTGTAACACAGACCAGTGTAACGTCCAAGATGCTCCAGGTATTGTGCTTTCCTGACCTTGTGCAAATGACTATCTTCTTTAAAGTCAACATTCATTTTACTTGCAAAGGACATTCAGTCAGGAAATAAAATACAGGGTGTGGCTCGTCTGTTGTGAACTAATTGAATGGAGCAGCTTGTTACATTATATTATACTAGTACATGTTTTCCTCCTGTAGATCCCTCTAACATCCCCAATGGAAGGAAATGTTACTACTGTGATGGACAGAGCTGCTCAAACACAGTGAGCTGTTCAGGGAATGAAGATCGGTGTGTTAAAGCAACAGGTGAGAATCTGGAAAAGGACGAAGATTGTTGTTATTTTTGTTTCTCCACCATTTATTTTAAATATTTGATACAAATCACATACAGCAACTGCCAGCCTAGACTAACCTTTGTTCTCTTTCTTTTCATCAGTGACTGTTGGAAGCCTGTCAGCCGTTGTAAAAGGCTGTGCGACTACATCTATTTGTGATGCCACATTTATTCCTAGTATTCAGGGCATCTCGTGTTGTGAGGGGAACCTGTGTAACGGGGCTCAGAGTGTCACCCAGAGCTTCCTGTTCCTCTGCTGTTCTCTGCTCTCCTACTTCATGATGCACTGAATACAGCAGATCTTCACATTCTACAATCACACACGCTGTACTGAATATATAGCTCGTATTTTTCTGTAGATTGTGTTCAGATGTGATAAACTGAATTTATACAGGAAAATATATGTATTCAGCATCTAATTTCAGGGCTCATTTTTAAATCTTCACGATGTAAACCGTTCAAAATAAAGAGCAATTTTTTTTTCTTTAATAAAAAACTTTTAAATCATGTCCAGAAGAAACAAGTATGATCATTATTTAATTATTAAAAAAGGAAAATTTTCACCTGTAATGTTTTGATTTTGTCCTACAAACTAAAGTTCCTCTAAATAAAAAAATATTTTGCTCAATACTTTTTGTTTTAAGTGTGTAACTAGCTAGCATGGTATTTACACATTGTGTAACTGTAACCAAGGTGAAAAGGAAATATATTTAAATTGCACTTTTTGTACATACTTAATATATTTAAATTATACTATACTAAGTGCGTATTAAATTTATAATTTTGAAACAACTTCAAGTATATTAAAGGTGGGGTATGTGATTCTCTTTTTTTGGCCATTTTTTCAAAATCACTTGAAATCCTATTCCTAACCCACTTACAGCCACTGAGTTAGAAGCACTGAAATGAAAATTAAGCAATTTAATCATCTGTGTAATGGGCAGGACTCGAAAAACTCCAGCCAATCATTTCCAAGACCACCTAGAATCATTGGACAGTAAGTGCGTCAATCAAACGGTCGTACCATAGGAAAAGGAAAAGGAGTCAAAGGAAAGAAGGTAGGACTATTTGAGTAGTGTATTTTCAAAATCTGCCGGCCGTTTTGCAAATCACATACCCCACCTTTAAGTGTATTTCAAGATATGCTTAAAAACTCTTTTAAACTATTTGCAATATATTTTAATATATTAAATTGTGCTAAAATAGAACCACTTCAAGTACATTTAATGCATTTAAGTGTATTTCTTTACAGTTTATTTACAATATAATTTCATATTTCTTAAACTAGTTAGAATATTTTTTATTGATTAAAATATAATTATTTTATTTTTATTTATTAGAATAATATTATTTTTGAAGCTTCATTTTAATGTACAATAGCATTTCAGCTCATTAGAAATGCATTATTACACTAATAGTTTATTATAAAGCTGTTTTATTCAGTATTCAAAATGGTATATTAAAAGTGCAAAAATAATTAAATATAAATGTTAAGACACACACATTTTGAAATCAAGAAAACTTTAATAAACTATCTTGTGTACATTGCAAAATAAATACATAAGAATACATTAAAAAAGTGCAGCAGCATATACAATCTCTTGAACAAAATACATTATAATAAAGATCAGTGAAATGCTATGGCAGAAAAGTACACTATGAATATTACATCACTAAAAAAATAAGCATCACAATGCAATTTTCAAAAAAAAAAAAAAAAAAAAGTTACGGAATAACAATGTGCATTATTTACAAACTTAGGCCTACAAATGGCTGAACCAAAGAAACAGAAGAGTTTAAATGTCACATCTTCATCTTCAAGTGGACGATCACTTCTTTGAGTATGACTCATTTCCTGCAACTGGGGGCTTGTGGTTCAGACACTGAGACAGACACACACATTTGAAGGCTGCTTTTTCACAGGATCTGTGAAAGAGAAGAAGAATTTATATACAATTAACCAATGATTAACATTTTTGTATCCATGTTTGAATATATGTATTATAATTTGCATAGATATGCATTCGAATTTCGTTGACTTCTCAGTTTACCTTTCAAAGCTTTGACTATATCCTCATCAAGCTAAACATGAGTGTCTATTTTTATCCTCTTGTCTGTTGTCACTATAAAGCACTTTATGGGTTACATTGAACATGAAATTAGAAGAAGCCTAACACAACTTAGTCAGCAGAGTTCAATCAAAAAGTCACTGATATAGTTATTTGCAGCAATAAAGCAACCTGTGAGTATTACCCACATGGAAAGAACCTATATGAGGATATATGTGCATATATGAAACCTATATGCAGTGTATATGCACATATATTCTGCATATATACAGCATATATGCATATATATGATAATATATATGCTGCATATATGCGTATATATGCCACATATAGGGAAAATTGAGGTGCATATATGTGCATATACATGCCATATAGGTCTCCTGTATTCTGGTCTCAGTGTATTGCCTACAATGTAAAAAAAAGTGTAATTTTACAGGTAATGGTCTGTATTTTGTTTTACAGAATTTTACCATTTTGTCATTATACAGTGAATGCCTGTTATTTTACAGATATTGCTGTAATTTAAAGGTCCACTATTAAATTTACAGGTAATTGCTTGTATTTTGGTTTTACATCAATTTTACATTTTTTAAAAGGAACTTGTCTGTATTTTTACAAAGTAATATTTTACAGATTTTTTTCTGTGAAATTAGAAAACAAAGAAAAGAAGGTATAACTGCAGAAATCTGCATCTATTCAATATGTTGTCCTTACAGATGTAAGATATTTGTAATTTGTAGTGATTACAATTTAGCTCAAAGGAATTATTAATTAATTTATAGGGAATTCAAAAGAGTCACTTATTACAACCGAGCAAATGACTTGTTCGCGGTTCATTTGAACTGGCTGCAATTATCAACTCTGCAACGGATATAAATATCCGAACTATAGTGAAACACTATAGTTAGCAAGGTAACTTAGATCAGAAGTTTAAGACATTAAATTTGTAAGCACAATAACACAAGTAATATTTCTCTTTAAAATACAAACAAGACTTTATTGATTATTCTAACACATACAACTAATATCTAACACAGACACACACATTCATACGCGTTGCAGAAAGAAAGAGAGTAAGGAAAGATTAAGTTTTAAGAGTGAGTTTAAGAGTGAGATGATGTAATCCCAAGTTTCTATGCACTTATAAAACACAACCTGAATGAACCATCAATCATTAGTTTAACCCTTTTATCGTTTCCTAGGTTATTAAATCAGTATCAAATACACCAGTTCAGTTTAAGAGTCTGGAGGCAGTACTTGCTTGTCTTTGCTTTTGGGGATTCCCTTTTGTTGGGTGTAAAGGGTTTTCCCGGTCCGTTCGTTGGCTGGTCTCCGCGTGCCTGATGTCTGGGTCACGTGGTCAGGCACGTGGCATGCTGGCGGAATGAAAGTCTTTGTTTGAAGCTGGCTTTGCAGAAGAAACGTGGCTCGAAATCTTGTCGCAAAACTTAACTTAGAACCGAGACTCACAACGGAAAAGAAAGGAAACTAAGAAAAGAAAGGAAATTGAGAAGAGTAGATGATGGCTTGAATGAAGCTGTTTAACCCATGTTCTTCAGATCTTGATTTGGGTTATTTCGTCTGCGCGTTTTACATGGTTACTTGTCTGTCTTAGATCTTCATCTCCCGCTGCATTTTTGGTTCTGCACTGAAACTCTACTTTGTTCTGGTGTTAAGATTTTAAACTCAAATGTCCACCCAGCCTCCTGGATCAGTTCTAACCAATTAGACACTGTCTTTGTTTAGGAGGTGGCGTTCTCTTCACTTCTTATCATAAATCAAGCTTATCTGTGCTCTCCTTACTCTCTAAGCTCTAGCAAAGAGTACAGAGGCCACAGCTAAGACATTATTACTATTATAAGAATCCGAAACATTTTCCACAGATTTCAATCAAGCCATCCTTTGAATTAAGAACATAAGATCATATCGATATGAAACACAACACATTTTCATTCAAAAATCTATCAATTATTACAATTACATGAATTGTATGGCATCTAAGCATATCAGATACACCCATCTATTGTAGGAACAATATAGAATCATGTCGTTGCATGATGCTTGATCTATAAGTCCATTGAAAATTGTTCTTGAATGATTTTATTTATGTTATAGGTAAAATCTCAGCTCTGTGGTTTGAAACGATTTTACACCCTGAGGTCTATCCGAGGTCCTTACGGGGGGGGGGAGTCTGGAATGTTGTGGGCTCGAGCAGCTTCTGCTGTTATCTTGATCGGGCTGAATTGTGCTATCTCTGAGCCAATCATTCTTTTCCAAGCTATCTTACATTGACCAGTTCTTTCTTTAGTTGGGCTCATCTTCTTTGAAGCTTGCATGGCCATAAAGTTCTTAGCTGGGGGTTTTCGTTGGTCAGCGGAGACTGGCTGGCTGGAGCCTTCTTTTATGGCTCTGGGGTTGGTGATTTGGTGTCTGGAATGTTCAGTTCTGTGAGAAACTATGTTTGAACAATTCACCTGGAAGATTCATTTGTGTTTGTTTCGCACTCAATCCTACATATCCCCTCTTCGTACGGCGATGTGTTAAGATGAAGACATCGGTGAACGCTGGAGAAACACGGGTAGAAGAAACAGACACATACAAAGCAAACAACAAGACAACACCTCCATGACTGGTCACTGTACTGGTGCAGGGCATTAGATTACTTAAGTATTAAAAGTTCAAGTTCATTCTCTCAATATGGTCTATTATATTGAGTAGAGTTTAAATTTTGGGATTGTTATTCTAATTTGTTTCGGTACGGTGATTCTTTGATCAAATTCTGTGATTACGTTTGTTTGTTATCTTCTCTTCTAAGTTGTTTCACGTTAAGACGTTTTACCTTTTATTTTCTGGTGAAATAATTTGTGGTAACAATTATGTGACCCATCATGCATGGAGCTCTCTGGCTCACATTCGTTTTAAGGCGGCTTACAAGTGTCAGGCGTGGTGCGTCAATCCTATTACCGTGACCTTGACCCTTAGGGGGGGTAGACATGCATTTTACCTAATACAAGAAGAAGGAAAGTTAAGGAAGAGGTAAAACAAAACAATTGAGTGTTCCTAGTATGGCTTATAACTACTGTTGTGCAGCTAAGGTGTCAGGTATCACAGGGTAATGAGAGGTGTTCTACTTGTTGGATGGATAGCTAGTATGTTTCCTATGGTAAGTGTAGCTAAGTCGTTAAGCTAGTTTCTGAAGTTAGTTTTCTACCTGTGGGGAAAACATGTTTGTTGAATGTTTTCCATGGTAGATGTGGTTAACCTCTACGTGTTAGTGAGCATGTTAGTGGCGTAGGGTAATGCATGTATGTATGTATGTATGGTCAGATCTGTCTCAGTCTGTTTGGCTCCCCCCCTTTTCTTGAAGGCTTGCCCACGTGCTTCTTGGCTTAGCTTTGATGAGCTTAGATGAAGGTTGGCTTGTTGCATCATTGCCTTAGGAAAGGGATCTTCTATGATCTGCTGGGGGTCAGTCCAGTAAGGCAGGAAGTTCTCTGGCAGACATTGGGAGGCAGTTTGGCATGGATGCGTGAAGCTGTGGTGCAAAACTTTGTCTCCGTTGTTGCACTCCTCTTGTGATGCCTTCTGGTTGTGACAGACTTTCTGACCTTCTGTGCTTACTGTGGTTACTGTAGCACACACGTGGTTCTTGAGTTTGGAGCTTGTGTGATGGTTTCTTTGTGAGTAATGGGAAGCCAGTGTGGTGTTTTCTGGTACCTCTGGGTGTTTGTCAGTGGTTGGCTGTGAGAGACCCCTCTGTTCTGTGTTGTTGTAGAACAGGTGGTCGTCATCTTCATTATGAAGGTGTACCAGATGATCATTGGTCTTCCGTTCCATCGCTAGTCATAGTGAATTTGACTCATCTTGTTGGTCATTCGTGTTCAGCTTGTTTTCTATGAACACTTTCATTTGCCTCATTAGTTGCTCCATGTCTTCTGAGGGTAAACTGTCTTGTTCTTGGGCACACTCAGTGTTGTGTTTGACTGAGTGGTGCCGAGGTGAGTTTCGTCGTCGATTACTCACATTGAATGCTTTTGGATGCGTTGGTTGACAGCCTTTGGATATCCAGTTAGGATTCCAGTTGTTTCCTTCTTGTGGGTTCATTGAGAAGCGTGGCTGGTCCCATGGCTTTTCCATGCGGTTGGTGTGGTAGCCGTCATTGGCCTGGGGGTCACGTTCTCTGTGCACCTTGCGAAGGACTGTGGTGTTGTCATGCCACTGGGTGTCTTCCAGTGCATAGCTTGTGTCTTGGCTGAAGGAGTTTGACACTGTGGATGTTTTCAAACCTTTCTTTGAGGACATCTTCTGTTTGATGTGGGCCTTGTGTGTCAGGTCACGTAGCTGTTGAATTGTCATTGTGTCTGGGCTGGCCATGAGATAAAGATGATGACTCAATCCAGGGTGCAGGTTTCTCAGGAAGAGGGTTTTGAAATTCACATCCTCTTCATGTTCAGGTGAGTTATGTGCACCAAAGAAGGCTTGTCGAAAACGGTGGTAGTAGGCTTGGGGAGTCTCGTGTCGACCTTGTTTGGTTTCCAAGGCGATTAACACACCATGTTCCGACTCTGGGCCTGTGAATTCCTTAATCAGTGTCTCACATAGCAGCTGGTAGTTTGACTTGACATGAGCAGGTTGTCGGTCTAGGAAGCTTCGTACCTCTGGACTGCAGGTGGATCGGAGGAGGTAGAACCTGTCTCTGTCAGTCACATGTGGTCTCACCTCTAGGTGGAAGTTGATATCTCGGATGTAGGCTTCAATGTCTTGGCCCTCTGTGGAGTTCGGGTTGAACTGAGTGATATTCTTAACCAGCTTGTTGAGATCTTTAAAGGTCATCGCCTGCGCAGCTTTGGAGTCTGCCTGGATGAGCTCTCGTTGCTTGTTGGCAGTGAACAGTTCTGTAGTGAAGGCTGGTGATGTTTTGGGTTGCGGCCATTCACCTTTCCTGTTGTATGGCAGTTCTTGGATGGAGGACTCTGTTCTGCTCAGCAGTGGTGATGCTGAGGGAGGTCTCTCCCTTCTTGGCTCTGGTTTCTGTTGGAAAATGTGCTGGAGTTCACCTCTGACCGCGTAGAGCTCGTCGTTGACGTCATCTCGCTGTTGGGTCAGATGGTCGATTTCAGCACTGCACCTTTCCAGGTGGTCTTTCAGAGCAATGATCTTAGAGTTCTTGACTTTAATGTCAGCTTTAGCTTTCTCTAGCTGGTGTTCAGCAGACTGGAGTTGGTTTACCAGGTGCTTCTGGACAGTCTTTAATTCTTGTTTGTCACGTTCAGTGACTGCAAGGGCTTCTTGGAGCTTGTAAACTTGCTTCTTTGTTTCTTGCTTCACTTTGTCGGGCACTTCGAGTTCGACTTGAGCTTTCACTTTGAGCTGGTCAGTGCAGAGTTGAGTGTGCATCAGCTCTCTCAGGAACTCAGTGGTCTGAAGCTTGAAGTCGTCCTGGACTTTCACTTCCAGCTTGTCTATGCGGCTCTGGGCACGTGTCAGCTCCTCCTGAAGGTGGGTGATGTGCTTGTCGCTTAGTGTCAGCTGGGCTGTGAAGGCATTGCTTAGGGAACAGATAATCTTGGTTAGTTCCACGTGGTTGTGGTTTTGGCTTGAATCATTTGTCAGGAATCTTCTCAGCGTTATGATTATTATTAAAAATAATAACAGTTCAATTGTCTTTGGTGTGAGGCAGTCTGTGATGCCTCTGAGCCAGACGTCCACGTCGTCAGTGGGGTTTGTCGTCCACGGCATGTTGGCACGCTGGAGTGAAGAGACTGACACAGATCTGTGAGGGGTATGAGCTACAGTATATGTGGTTGAACACTAAGTGTCGTTTCAGTGACTGTACAACAATAGTGAAGTGTTGCAATGTCTAAGTGTTGGTCTCAGTGTAGACAGGTAGGTTAGTGATGTGGAAACTTTGTCACTCAACTAAGTGAGGGAAAAATAGAGAAAAAGGTTAAAACAAATTCAATAACAAAAAGAAAGAAAGTTCTTAACTATGAGAAATATTTTTCTCGTAAACGTTTCCTATCAAAGAGAATCTGTTTCCAGAAAGGTAAACAATATAATTGTTTGTTTTCCAACGAAAAATAATACAATAATAATGCTGATACCTCTTTTCTAAGTTTGACAGGATTGACACACCTTCAGTTTGGACCGCTTACAGCTCTGATGGGATGCTTTGAAGGCGACGGTTGCTCAACACTTGTCTCTGTTAATTGATCTTGGATAAGATGTCAAATTGTAAATTGCGTTTACAGATGCAGGGAGAGTATGGAGAACAGAGAGGGTTTGATCAAAAATCAAATACCTAATAATTGTTTTCTTTGGAAAAATTATCTTTCTCTTTCTTTAGACTCGATTTATGGTTCTTCCAGGTTTGTTCCCTACAAATGTGAAGAATGGGAAAGCAGGACAGAACAGGAAGGATGTAAGAAGGAAAGGAGGGAAGGAGATTGGATCCACAAATGGCTCTGGAGCCTTTGTCGAACTACGAGTGCAGAATTGCTAGTTGCCAACAACTAAACATTCAAAAATAAAACTTTGTAGGAGAGGGTTATCTCTGATTTATTTGACACTTGTAGTGAGATACCAATGTCTCCTATTGAGGCTCAGGTGTGTTACTCCCAAGCTAGAGTAAAAAGAAAAGAAAAAGGTAATAAAAAGATGAAAGAAAGTAATAATGTAATGGACGAAATAAGCAAAAGGGAAATTAAAATAAAGAGGTAAATGACTAAATCAGATAGAATAGTTAGGTTTATAACCGTAACAAAAAGAAAGGAGAAACGGAGGATACAACGCACTAACAATACAGGAGCAAGTATGAGTCTAACAATATTTGTAATAGGGAAATGTTGGTTGAATAAGTTTACTTAACTTTCAAAGTTTAAGACTTATTCACCTGAAGTGATTAAATCTAAAAGATAAATTTAGAAATTATGAGAATTAAGAAATTAGATTTAGTAAAAATAAATCTAGAAATCGTTAGAGATTACCTGTTTAGAAAAATAAAACTTCAATCTTGATTTAATATTTCCTTTTTTAAATCAAATTAGAATTTGGCAATTAATAATCATAAACCAGTCTTTTATTTTCAAGTAAAATGCAGGTAAATGAAATTAATAATTGTGAACCGAAGTTTCCTTTTCACAGAAAAATAAAGTATGAGACAGGTAAAAGAGGAAAGAAGAAAAGAACCAACAGGTATAAAAGTCAAGGTGTTTAAATGGTTAAATCACTTTAACGTTGTTCAAACAGACACTGTATTTAACCACTGATTTTACTACTGATAACCGGAAATAATGCTTAGGCTTTAGCATTTAATATTAGGCCTCAATTGTAAACAACTACTTAGCTTAGCTTTAGCCTTAGCTTAGCCACAACTGGGTTTTGTTTCAGTTTGTTTACACTTTGGCGTTGGTCAGAGTTCACCCGGAAGCGTTGGTTAAGACTTCCGTGTCACGATTGTAACTATGGCGACAAAACAACGCTAGTGGGCAAACATGTGAATTGCAACAGTTTGTAAACAGTTACGCATGTTACATGAAATGTCGGCGCATTTCAACAATGTTCAAAGAATATACACGTCGATCATCTTACGTGAAATGTCGGCGCATTTCAAAAATACAAATAAAGGACACCACTCGTAGCTGTTTTTACGACGTGGGGCTTCACTCAGTTGTTTAAGAGTGATTAACTTTAAAGGACAGCTTTGTGCTGTAATAGATGGAACAATATATCGCTATAGCGATCTCTGTGGATCGTCTCTGTGCAATTTTATCTGAGCACACGAAAACAACAGGGTTCTTAACTGTTGGTTGAGTTTCAACGTCAAGCTTTACTTGAACACAACTTTAAATAACTCCTATTCAATTACACTCGGACATACGCAGTGTTTATACGAAAATTAATTGAACAGACACAGATAAGCTTATTTATCACGGGGATTGTAGTGGGACACGCACTGACAACCTGGGAAAAACTAAAACTTAACTGAGAATATTCGTCCTAGCAGTGGAACTCGCACTGCCAGTCACAAATATAGGCTTCTAAGTTTATCACGAATCGCCGTGGAACACGCACGGTGAATCAAACAAATAACGTTAGAAACACGCTCATCGCTCTGTGAGGAGAATGTTGTCCCAGTGGAACACGCACTGAGTGACGATCAGATAAATAAGGACTAACGTTCACGTTAGACGAGGGACACGCTCAATTGTTACCTTATCGTTGCGTGGGATCTTATATCTTGGGTTATTTTACTGCAGTTTGAATAAAATAACAAATAAAAAGAATAAAATGGGGAGGCAGACTAGACTAGAGTAACAGCTCAAGCAGCAGGTCATTCATTCAAACAGAGCGCGCGGCGCGCGCTGCATACGTCACACACACAGACTCGGAGGTTCGGATCTCTCCGCATAGGCTACTATGACAATATAATTACTTCGTATATGCTTACAATTTTAGGTTAAACTGCCCGCATTCTCCACCAATATGTAAGATATTTGTAATTTGTAGTGATTACAATTTAGCTCAAAGGAATTATTAATTAATTTATAGGGAATTCAAAAGAGTCACTTATTACAACCGAGCAAATGACTTGTTCGCGGTTCATTTGAACTGGCTGCAATTATCAACTCTGCAACGGATATAAATATCCGAACTATAGTGAAACACTATATAGTTAGCAAGGTAACTTAGATCAGAAGTTTAAGACATTAAATTTGTAAGCACAATAACACAAGTAATATTTCTCTTTAAAATACAAACAAGACTTTATTGATTATTCTAACACATACAACTAATATCTAACACAGACACACACATTCATACGCGTTGCAGAAAGAAAGAGAGTAAGGAAAGATTAAGTTTTAAGAGTGAGTTTAAGAGTGAGATGATGTAATCCCAAGTTTCTATGCACTTATAAAACACAACCTGAATGAACCATCAATCATTAGTTTAACCCTTTTATCGTTTCCTAGGTTATTAAATCAGTATCAAATACACCAGTTCAGTTTAAGAGTCTGGAGGCAGTACTTGCTTGTCTTTGCTTTTGGGGATTCCCTTTTGTTGGGTGTAAAGGGTTTTCCCGGTCCGTTCGTTGGCTGGTCTCCGCGTGCCTGATGTCTGGGTCACGTGGTCAGGCACGTGGCATGCTGGCGGAATGAAAGTCTTTGTTTGAAGCTGGCTTTGCAGAAGAAACGTGGCTCGAAATCTTGTCGCAAAACTTAACTTAGAACCGAGACTCACAACGGAAAAGAAAGGAAACTAAGAAAAGAAAGGAAATTGAGAAGAGTAGATGATGGCTTGAATGAAGCTGTTTAACCCATGTTCTTCAGATCTTGATTTGGGTTATTTCGTCTGCGCGTTTTACATGGTTACTTGTCTGTCTTAGATCTTCATCTCCCGCTGCATTTTTGGTTCTGCACTGAAACTCTACTTTGTTCTGGTGTTAAGATTTTAAACTCAAATGTCCACCCAGCCTCCTGGATCAGTTCTAACCAATTAGACACTGTCTTTGTTTAGGAGGTGGCGTTCTCTTCACTTCTTATCATAAATCAAGCTTATCTGTGCTCTCCTTACTCTCTAAGCTCTAGCAAAGAGTACAGAGGCCACAGCTAAGACATTATTACTATTATAAGAATCCGAAACATTTTCCACAGATTTCAATCAAGCCATCCTTTGAATTAAGAACATAAGATCATATCGATATGAAACACAACACATTTTCATTCAAAAATCTATCAATTATTACAATTACATGAATTGTATGGCATCTAAGCATATCAGATACACCCATCTATTGTAGGAACAATATAGAATCATGTCGTTGCATGATGCTTGATCTATAAGTCCATTGAAAATTGTTCTTGAATGATTTTATTTATGTTATAGGTAAAATCTCAGCTCTGTGGTTTGAAACGATTTTACACCCTGAGGTCTATCCGAGGTCCTTACGGGGGGGGGGAGTCTGGAATGTTGTGGGCTCGAGCAGCTTCTGCTGTTATCTTGATCGGGCTGAATTGTGCTATCTCTGAGCCAATCATTCTTTTCCAAGCTATCTTACATTGACCAGTTCTTTCTTTAGTTGGGCTCATCTTCTTTGAAGCTTGCATGGCCATAAAGTTCTTAGCTGGGGGTTTTCGTTGGTCAGCGGAGACTGGCTGGCTGGAGCCTTCTTTTATGGCTCTGGGGTTGGTGATTTGGTGTCTGGAATGTTCAGTTCTGTGAGAAACTATGTTTGAACAATTCACCTGGAAGATTCATTTGTGTTTGTTTCGCACTCAATCCTACACAGATTATTAAGCATGTGGGGGTTAAAGTGAGTTTTTTTAAAGGAGAACTTGGTAACTTTTTTAACTTAATAAAACTGTCTAGAATTCATTTGGATGGTTAAACAACCTGTTCTGGTGATATTGGTGACTTTCCCCGCTCCCCCCAGCGTTCCCAGGCGGAAAACCAACCTTGCAACTTGGGGACTACCGTCCCGGCAAGATAGAAATTGGAAGTCTCGTGAGAAGCGAGAACGAGCGCGAAACACGAATTGCTTTACGGCAATTCGACATAAACACACACGCATGTATTACCAGATTACCCACCTCGGTAGACATAGCTCCACACGATACAGTTGGCTTGCTCCGATCAAAACAAACGCACATGAGCAGCTGTAGAGGGGAGGAGGCCGCCGCAAGTGAGTTTTTTACGACCGTGTTGTGAAATATACGCCCCCCCCACAGCTGTAGGGGGAGCTCGTGGGGAAAACATGCGACAACAAAGGAAAAATCAGCGAAGAAGTGACTAGAGTTCGCTAGAGTTGCCGAGTTCTCCTTTAAGGTTAAATAATAGTATTTGTACATATAGTAGCCACATGCAGTAGGCCTGTAGGAATTCTTTTTTATTGCATAGGCTAGTCTTTTAATCTTGTCTTGCAAATAGATGCTCATTTTGATCATTATTTCATTGTCTTATTCTCCCATAATTTCATGTATATTTTATTAATATTTTTCCAAATCTCCGTTGCTGCACATTCAGGGCTTTGTGGCGCAAAAAGTGGGTATGCGCTATATGCGGCGCATAGGGGCGCGCAGCACCAGGGGGGCGCCTAAGCGATGGTAATTTTTTTTTTTTTTTAAATCTATATGTAGCTGCTGTTGTGCGTTTCTAAATAATTTCTGCATTTCCTCAATGTTATATAACTTTTTAGAGGACTAACAGGCTAGAGTAGGATTTTCATAAGATTCCATCATAGAATTTTGACATGGGGGAGGAGGGGGGGATAATATCGCGAGCAGGCGGGGGCGCCGTGAGCGCTGAGCGACCAGGTACGAGTCGATAAAGATGGATAAAGCAAAAAAGCTGTCGGGACTAAAAACAGAAAAAGAAAGAGGGAAAAGGAGATGGCATGTCAACTGATGCGCCAGCAGCTAAATAAGTGGATGGTCAAAGGCAACAGGTAGGATTTAAAGTGTGACGTCCACGCATGTAGGCTAGGAGATTCCCGGTGGGCCGACGTGCTTTTTGGGCCGATACATCTAATAGGCTAATTTTTTTTTGTCTTTGTCTCAATGGCCCACAAAACTAGTACATCGGCGGCCCATTCGTTTTGTTTTGTTTTGTTTTAATAATTAATAATTGGCGGCGCTGGGTAAGTAGCCTACCGTTGTTATACATTAGTAAAAAAAATATATATATTATTAATTAATTATTATTAATAATTTTTTTTTTTTTTTTTGACATTTTTCATTAAACACGTAGGCTAGATCAGCGGCCCATTGGTTCTTTTCTTGATTGACACTGGGCTGGCCCAATCACATCTATAGAAATTAGTACAAAACTAATTATGAAAGTTTCCTTTATTTTTCAGTGCATTTGTTTTACAAAATATGGCTATTACTATCATGGGACTAATATTATATTATTATGTAGCAGTCTAATGTAGACAGACACTGTTACTAAAATAGGTTTGAATTTTTCTTTGTTTAATTTGCACACTGAATATGGGTTGGAGCTTTTAATTTTGAACTCTCAAAGTGCACCAGATTGATGAATTCAACACTAAAAAGCACAAAATTTTCTTACGGTGGGGCATGCCCCCGAACCCCCCTAGAGGGACAGAGGTCTCAGCAGTGGATTAATCACTGTGAAATATACTTCAATTTTATTAAACTATACTTAAACTATATACTTTATTAAACTACTATGCTTATTTCATCTGTTAACTATCACTCGTTCACTCATTAGACTACATGGCACAGTTCTTTATTTCTTTGGGGTTTTTTTTGGAGGGGGGGGGCGCCAAAATTGTTGCTGCATACCCCTCTGAAACTGGGTAGTTGCGCTGTGTGTGTGTGCACACGCGCGCGATTACGCAGATTCAAATTCGCCGCCATTACGTTTCCGCTGTTTAGTCCCGCCCACAACGGTTAGCTGATCAGTCGAGTTTGGATCTGTATCAAGGGCAAGCAGGAGGTTTGAATTCAGTCTACTTTCGTGAAGTGGATTGTGACATCAACAGTGGGTCAAAGCAATCGTATTCGTCGAGAGCAGCCGTGAGCAGGAGTCCTTTTGTCAGTCAGTCCGTTTGGATCACTGATCTTTATAATGTCATAGCCTTGCGAGTTAATTAATTAATGCCTAAAAATGTAAAAGTTTTACCTTATAAAGAATTTAGTTTAATTAATTTTAAAATTCGTGAATGGGAACATGATTTATTGAAAATATTTGAAAATACAAGTGGTTCTTCAGTCAATACTTTTTTAATGGCTTGTCAACTTTCCATTCCTCCGCTGCGTGTAGATTAAAACCTTCGTCGAGACAAACTTTAAGTTATCTTGAGAAAGCCGGACCAGATAGTTTGAAGAAGTTTGAAGAAGTGATTCTAGTCAGCACTGGATTCTACCCACCACCGGATTGTTGTCAGCACGGAACACATTTCTGAGCTTGTGAATGCTGATTCTTGTCAGTGCTGGATTATGACTGGAAAAATAATAGAATCCTTGCAAAAGAAACGATACATAGCTAAGCTTACATGTCACATTAAACTGTCAGATTTTACAATGTCGTAGGCACCTATTTTACAAGTAATTACATGTTTAATCTAGTCTTGCCTGGATCTTTGTTGTAAACTCATGAACACCTGAACGCCCCCCTTTCAGAAATCTTGCTGCCTAGAGGTGGAAAGCAACAGCAAAATGCATGGTGGTGAATGTGTGTGCAACCGCAGAAAAAGCACCCCATCTCTAGCCCCAGATTTTCAGATTTTTCTCAACAATAATCCAAACACACCTTATCAGATTCAGAAGGGCTATATTGCCAAAACAACAAACATAACTAACTCCTCATTAACCAACTAAACTATACTAAAAGAAAAGTACAAAATAAGCAGTCTAACTACCATAAACAGGAGAAAAAGTTGAATTCAAAATGAAATTGCACCCCCCTGTCCTGTCAGGGTCTGTCACTTCGGTAGTTTATTCTTGGTTTTGTGACAAGAGCCCTGAGTCCTGACACTCCTGCTTTGTCTTGTCTGTTCTTTCCAAGTGAATTGTCTTGTGTGTGGAGCGTGGGTGTTCGGATCCCTGTGTTGTGCCGAATTCTGAGCCCCCCAAGTTATTACCCCCTAGTAGTGGTAGTGCGATCTATCTTGATGTGTGAGCGTGTGGTTTCGAGTTCTTCTGCCCACATGTGTTGTTGTGGTCTGTGTAGCACGCGATTTGTGTTTACGTGGCTGGTGTTTTTCACTGGCTGTGCAGTTACATGTTTTTGTGAACATGCATCAGTGTTCTCATTAACTGTGTGTTCATGCAGTAGCATTGTTAACCAGCATAAGCCCGCAAATGCGTTGCTGACCAAGCAATTAAATCAGTTGATGACCGCTGTTGACCTCATTAATTAACATAAACATTGCTTCCGTGACCAAATTTAGAAAGCTGCAAACATTGTTCGCTGATCAATATTTAGGCCTATATGTGAATAAGTCTTAAATCTGCTCATCATTTAAAGCAATCGTGTCTCTTCTTGGATTAAACTGCTCGATTCCTGATTTTTATTGAACGTCTTGAAGCATCAAAGTTATGGAATAGACTTGCAATTGAGGGACAAACATCTCCCAAGTAATATCGGTTTGGAACGACATGAGGTTGAGTATATGATGGCATTTTCATCTTTGGGTGAACTAACGCGGCAACGCCAAATCGACCAGTGCTATGATGCTGAGCCAGAGACAGACACTCTCAGTGCTTCATATAGGCTATCACAACTGTGCAAACTGTTTTTTTTTCACCAGCAACACCAGCAATGTTTAATTTAGGTTTAATTTAAATACACGTAGTACTAGCAAAAAATCCACATTTAGTTTGTAAAATACACACTGATGTCTATGATGGCAATTAAAACTCTTCTAATGTGACACCGTTTTTATTCACGTCAGAAATATAGTGTAGCTAGTTTACTTTTAGTTTTACTACTTCCCCCAGTTAACCGACCACTTACTGTCATGTCTTACTGATGAATTTGCGTGTTGTAAATTTATGCCTCAACTCTGATTGGTTCTGTTCACGAGCTGGGGTGGGACTTACAATTTTATTGGGTCCTTCTGATGTTTGTCACTGACTGAATAATCAATAAAAACTTTATATCGGACTAAACCATTTTTAGGGAGGTAAGAGAAGTAGATATTTGGGAAAAAAAAATATTTAACCAAATTGCATGTTTTTGAGGTTTTCATTTAAATCTCAGGCATACAACTAATATAAATTTTAGAATTACTCATACAACAGGGGCCTATATAATAACTGCTGGATTTTGTGGGGCCTCCTGGGCAGCGGGGGCCCCTGTAATTGTCACCACCTTTCAGTCCACTAGCGACGGCCATGACTCTGATTCTCTGCGCTGAAGAGCAAACTACATGACGGCGCCGATCACCCGTTATCATACATGGTCATTATAAAAGTATTTAAAATACAAAATACAATCACTAACACATATTTGAGAATAGGAGTATAATATAGCCTATTTCACAATAAGAAGACAATTGTTCAAGCTAAAACCAAGAGGTTTATTTTCTCATAGCTAAACGGACTCTAAACGGCCTACCAAAGTACAATTTTTGTTATGTGGTTTAAAGTAAAATAAATATATATTTTTAAATGTCTCACTTAAAATATTACTGTTAGGTGATTCAGAATAAAATGTTACACATATGATCGGGTGTGGGGGGCCTGAGATCCTGACTTTGCTTGGGGCCCCCAAAATGGTAAACCCGCCCCTCTGTTCACGTCTGGTTTTGTGTGCGCACATGGCTCTAGATAGTTTTAAATGGCCATGTGCTTGTGTTTTTGTCTTGTTTGATGTGAGCACATTGTTCCTTGTGCCATTTGTTATTGTGTAACCCAGCCAATCTTGAATATTGGTTAACTTGCCCCAACTAATGTCCTCCCTCGTTACCTGCCTTGTTTGCTCCCTATTTATTCTAGTGTTTGCAGTCCTGTGCCACATAATGTCTGCCTGTCAAAACTTCCTCTCCTTTCCAGCCTTAAGTCGGTCATGTTTGTTTGTTTTTGTTTTTGTTTTATTTGTATTAAAGAAAAAGCCCATTTATCTGCATTACTGAGTCCTCGCCTCATTCCTTTACCCACAACCCTGACACCACCTCCATCATAAAGAAGAAATAATTGAGCTATTAAATTAATAGACTTCAAGTAAACCAAGAGCAAAACAGATTAATCAAAATACAAATAATCAAAAAGAAGTATAATCAACTCATAACAGTTGAGAGAGTGTCCTTTTGTAATAATACAGAGAGATTCAGTGATCAGGGGCCTGTTTCAATAAGGAGAAAACTTGAACTCTGAGTTGATTTATCCTGAGATGGAAAATTCTGAGTTTTTGGTTTCAGAACAGCCGAATTGAGTTAGTTCAATCAACTCTGAGTAGGCTGACTCTGAGTTAAGCGCGTGCACCATGAAAAGCCATGATCAATGGAGCTCCGAAATTACGATTCACCATGGCAACAGCACCACGCCAAAAAGACGTCCGCATACTTCCGAGTCAATACAAAGGTATAATTCTTAATCACTGTTATATTATTAGATGAAAACAGAAAGGTAAGTTATTGAAATAATAGCCTACTAATTTTCTATTTCAATGTGCCGCAGAGGTTTCCATGTTAATGCTCTTTTCACATAATTAAATCCTCTCTAATCCAACCTGTTACATTTTTTAATTAGGCTAATGAAATTAACATTTGACTTCTAAGTTACTCCGCCAACAGCAAGAATGCAGACCTGCACCACCACTGATAGATGAGGAGGAGATACAGTACACAATATTGAAAGAATATTAAAATTCAACAGAACAGGAAATTCACCTCTGGGTTTACCTAAGAAAACCTGCTCCTGACCAGGAGAGTAAGTGACTCTGAGTATAAGTTACCTCTCTTTCAGAAACAGCTTGATTTGATTGAATGAATTAATTAAACGGGCCCCTGGATTTGTACTCTGTATCATTGCAACACTGTTTGTTTTTGTACCTGCAGTGAACAGAATGAAAAAGAAAAACTGAGATTTGCAGATCCATCTTTGATCAGGAGGGGAGTTCTCACCCTCATGCCTGTCCAAACCTGTTGGACTATCTTCTGTGGAACACAAAAGTGCCTTTGTGTGTGTGTGTGTGTGTGTGTGTGTGTGTGTGTGTGTGTGTGTGTGTGTGTGTGTGTGTGTGTGTGTGTGTGTGTGTGTGTGTGTGTGTGTGTGTGTGTGTGTGTGTGTGTGTGTGTGTGTGTGTGTGTGTGTGTGTGTGTGTTTTATTTAATTTTTATTTAATTTTTTTGTTCATGTAATGAAGGAAAATGTTGTTTGGGTGCATATGTTCTTTAAAATATCTTGTGTTAAAAAAAATCTTTCATCATGAAATTTATAAATGGATATTTATAAATGTTACTTTATGATATTTTAGGTATTTACCTACAGTAGCATCCGGGGGGTGAGGATGGAAAGTTATTAAGTAATCAAGACTGGTTTCACTGATCTTTTAATTTACTTAATTGTTTCAACTAGCTAAATCATAAGAATTACAACAGATTCAGTTCTTCAGTATGACCTACATGTGCACATGCATAGGAACATCCTGTTTGAACAGAACCATAACTTTCATTTACTCTAAAATCATGAGCAGATATGCGACTCAAAACACAACCACAGACTAACCACAAAAAAAAAAAAAAAAAAAAAAAAAAAAACACAGATGTGAAACACAAAAACTGAGCCTTAAATGACCTAACACACAATCATCTTGAACACATTCTGAAGCATATTAGGAAATTATTTTTATGGCAAAAATAGGCTGTGAAACCTTTTTTATTAGATTTCACGTTTGTGATTTGCCATTGACAAAGCCTTGTTTTTTCTCAGCATTATAGATTTGAGGGAAAAATATGCCAGTGATTCAAATTGCTTTACCATTATTTTAATCAATTATAATTTTATGAAATTAAATTAAAGATTGAAATAATTAAATTTAATTAAAATATTTATATAAAAAAGTGCCCCTATGCTATTTTTAAGATTCCTAATTTTGTTTTAGATTCTCCTACAATAGGTTTACATGCATCAAAGGTCAAAAAACACTTTTATTTTCTCTTAATATACATTGCACATTTAGAACAGAAAATAATAATAATTAAATTAAATAAAAAAGACAATATTACTGTCAGGTTTGCACAAACGAAGCAGACAAGATGGTAAGTTTGATATTTTAATAGCAGAATGGATCGGACACAGCGTGAAAGGTGAGTAAACAGGAAGTAGATAATCAGATGAGGCTTAACTGAATGATAACCAAGTCTCTTTCTCTCTTGCAGATGCAGATGATGAAGTTTCACTGATGATGGGATGAAGACAGGCTGAAGAAGATCGGGATCGACGGTGAGTATGCAGATAGGTGATGTAGAGAGTCTGTGTGTCATGATATGACGAGATCAGACAATGACTGAAGGTGACTGCAGGTATATATGGGTGAGTGGTGATGAGATCCAGGTGACGGTGATTAGTAATCCGGTGATAATGAACGGGTGAATGACTGAGTAGGCGGAGTGCGGGAACAAGTGGGAGGAGCTGGTGATCGAATCCTGACAGTATTACGTGAGGTTAGGAGATGTACAGTGGTGCGATTTAAGGCTTCAATTTTGGGTGAGACTTGAATGGTACTCATCGCTGGGCGTGGAGGTCGAACAGGACAGGTACTACTGAGAAGATGTTTATCTGAAGCACAATAGAGACAGAGGTTATGGAGGATTCGTCTATGACGCTCTGAACACACTCTGTCAGTTCAAAGCCAGATTAAAGACACATCTCTTTGACCTAGCTTTCACATAATACATAATAGACTTCTATAATTTAATGTTAGGCTGCATATAGTAGGTCAGCCGGAACCGGGAACACTTCCCAAAAATCCTGATGTACTCGTTACATCATGAGAAGAATGGCATCTACGCTAATTTTAGTGTCTGTGTTTATCCCGAGGTTTTCCTGCAGCCTGCCGGATCCAGGCCGTATCCAGATCTGACGAAGGACCTTCGCCTGGACCGATGACAACGCAGTGCTGAAGTGCCAACTAGTCTCTCCCTATGGAGGATCCCACTACCACTCTACAGATAAGGCGTTGTCGGGAAAATTCGTCTCGCGGTCCTACCCCAAAGCAACAAATAAAATAAAATTCCTTATCAAAATTTATAAGGAAAGACAAGTATTTTGTTTAAGCTTGGCTTGTAGGGAATTCCAAACCTGCGTATATTCAAACGCACATAACTATAGAACCCATTCTAAATGCGCATGTGAACGCCATCAGTGTTTCTCACAGGTTCGCGTTTAAAGTCTGTGTAGAGAGAATGGTGTCGTCTTAGCGGCCCCTAATTTAATAACAAATGATCATTGCGACGGAAGCAAATCAATTAAAACTAACTTTAGATGGAAATAACTTAACTCTGCTGTAAAGCCGAAACAATCTCTGTTACCTTAAATTATACGCTTATCTCTGTAAAGCTGCTTTGAGACAATCTACATTGTTAAAAGCGCTATATAAATGAAGATGACTTGACTTTACTTGACTTGACTTGACTTGACTTGAAGCTGGAAGGTGGGTGGAGCCGATCTCCATAGGCTCTGGTGCTGGAGGAGCGATTGATGGAACCGAAGGCGGAGGACATACAGTGGGAACCGGAGAAGCACAGGCTGATAGTCTTTGCGAAACCTGAATGGATTTCTGAATTAACTTCTCAAGTCCAAGACTGTCGTCGTGAACCACCATCAACTGACAAATATTAGGATTTAACCCATGACGAAAAGCTGTGCTCAGCGCTGCCTCATTCCAACCACTGGATGCCGCTAAGGTGCGGAATTGTAAGGTATAATTACTCATGGAGGATTTTCCTTGACGAAGGTTGTATAGTTGATCATGCACTGAAAGATCGGAAGCCGTTTGACCAAAAACTTCTTTGAAGTGTTGAATGAAGCAAGCGAGGGATTTGACGACATCTGAATTTCGAATTCCACAATGATTGTGCTCACTGAAGTGCTTGTCCAGATAATAATGAGATGATGAAAGCAACACGAGCAGAGTCATTGAATTGAGTCATTGAACCTATTCGTTGAATTGAGTCTTCTCTCCGTGAGGAGATCCCGAAGGTGTTCGATCACTTCAGTGCTTCCTTCCTGCAAATGGTTGGCGTGAGGGCTGTCTCCTCCACCTCAAAATGTTGTGGCCTCTGTATTGAAGCACATCATGATGCAGTGGATACAAATCCGTGGGAAGTGCGACTTGATCGTCAGGTTCCTGAAGGGAGCAAGGAGACTGAATAACTGCCTTGCGTCCCCTCTTTACCCTCTTGGGACTTATCTCTGGTGCTACTGCAGTGAGTTAAAGATTCTGTTTTTTAAAAAACAGTTCTCCTGCTTGTTTGGTCTCTGTCTAGAGGGTAGGGACTTGCCCACATTTTCGGTCATCAAATTGTGCCTGGAGTTCGGGCCAGCTAATTCTCATGACACTTGCGACCCCGGCCTAGATATGTGCCCAAGGTTCCTACCTATCCTAGGGGACCAGGTGGTGAGCCTGCAAGCGCTGCCCCGGAGAAGGCAGACCCAGCACTGGCTTTTTCTCTGTCCATCCACTCCAGTGCGGTTATACATGATCAGAATGCAAAGCATAGACCTTAGACCAGCTCTCTCTGTTTCGGAAACCAGCAGAAGGGAAGGCTGTTTCCAAGGAGAGGTTGGCCCACTACATGTGGTTGCCTTCATCTTGGTGAAAAAGTTTCCCAATATGCACGTGCCCACCTGGGCGGTGAGCTCCTCCTATGCGAGGGTATTGCTCCCTCCTAGGCGTTGACTTAGAGTGCCTCGCTGAACCGATGTTAAATAGAATTGGGGGCTGGGCGACACCTATACACGTTCGCTAGAGAACTAGCCTATGTGTCGAACCGTTGCTTCCCGTGGGCTCCCTTCACATGAAGCCAGTTTCACTGTAAGCACGGTTCGAAGTGTCGGCTTGCTGCGTCATTCCCCTCCTATGGACTGTGCAATACGTGCTAGGTGCGCAATTCATGCTCCAGTGAGTTCCCCTTATTAGCCGAACCCTGTCGAGTTCCTCCATACCCTTCGGCGTTGGACGTGGCGAAACGTCCGAAGCCAGGCCTATCACTCGTATGCACTGGTGGAACCTGTGTTAGGCTGGGTCCATATGTTATGATCCCTACGGCAATACCATATGTGTATTCTTCCACGGTACGGCTCCCTGCGGCGAGCCCGTGTCTTCCCTCGTCACTGTTCAGTTGATCCTCCCCCCTGTCTGGAGTCATACCAGAGACATTCCATATGTTGTACTGCCAGTCATCCGCTCAGTCCATATGTGTATTCTCCACATGTCACCTCCTTTCGTGCAGGATGTGGTTTCCGCAGCATCCCTTCCTTCCATTGCTTTCCCAGTGGTCCTGTGGAACAGCAGTTGACTTCCCTGGCCTAAGCCTTGCCCTCTCCGCCACAAAATTGCCGGGGGTCAGAAGGCTTTCATCCAGGCATTGGAAAGTGGCAGCTCTAGTGGCGCTTTCCATAGTAGATCCCATTCAGTCGATGTCGAACGTGAACGACTGAAAGGGAACGTCTCGGTTGTGTATGCAACCCTCGTTCCCTGAAGGAGGGAACAGAGATGTAGTCCCTTAGCCACTATAGCCATCAAAGTCAAAGGGGTATGGCAACACAACATACAACATTCAAAAACACAGGACAGAACGTTTTAGTACATTGTGTTTCAAAGTGTTATCATGATAGGCCTGAAAAAGGAAGTAAGGTTAGATGTTAGAGACATGGTTAGTTTGATATACAGTTTACCATTTTATATTAAAAATCCACCACACTTCTTAGAGGAGGTGACTTGCTCTAATGAATCTGAATCGTTTAGTTCAGAAAATGCATGTTCAACTGTCCAAGAAAGTGTGCCTATTTCAGTTTTTAAGGTGATGCAACACCGTAGTAGCGCAGTTTCATGTACCAGAATGCATGGTGTACAAGCATTAGAGAGTCTTGAAAAGTCTTGAGAACGTAGCAATCAACCCTAAAGCAGGTTTTGCAGTTCCTGTCAGAAAATAGGCCATAAAGAGGGAAAATGCAGGTCACTGGGAAGGGGCAGACCTCCTCCTTATTTACAGAAAAATAGCAAACCACTTTAAGAGCAAAAATCTGTGATCTGTGCGTACAGGTAAAACTCTTATTGAGTTTATTGCTTTGTTCATGCAAGGCCTTCAGCTATTAACTTCACTTGCTATTGGGTTAGTAGCCCAATAGCAGCAAGTTTAATATCCAAATTGTAATGATCCTGTTTGTATTTTCAAATTTGTAATTGTGCATAACCCATTGTGCTCACAGAACACACTTTATAGTTGTTTGTGCTACTATATGTACACATAGGCTTATTAAGTTTATTCTTTAAAACACATGATTGCTTTACAGTAAGTGTTGTATGAAACACTTAGGTTAAAAGGTTGTAGATGCTATGCATTCTAGGCCATGTATCTTGTGTAAACTGGAATAATTGTTTTACTGGAATTGCATAGCAATTTCAAGTTGCATGTGTGTCTATGTTGAATTTGTTTATCTCCTTAGTGGAAAACTCTGCTATTTTCCATATAGCTGCAGTAAAACCATGTACAGGAGCATAGAATTACCATGTGGCTATACAGTGTTAATCACAAATTGCATTAACCCTCTGGCGTCTGAGGTGTTTTCTGGGCCTTGGAGGTGTTCTGATATGCTCTGACATTTGTGCTTATTTCTGTTACTTGTGACATTTTCATGGCTAAAGTCTAATTACACTGTATTCAGCACAAACTCTGCTACAATAATATATCAGCAGCATGTGTGTAAAAGTTTGATGTTTTGAGATAATGACATTTATGCGTGGTTTGTGAAAATACAAAAAAAAATTCTCACTGAAATAAGGTCATGAAACCCATACTGATTATTTCTTCACAAGACTTTTGAAAATTGTATGACGTAGCCTAGAATATTTGATTTTCACTTTACCATGTTCATGTACAGAGACTCATGTGAATGTTGAAGTCAGCAGGAGTGGCATCTGGGCCCTGAAAGAAAAAAAAAAAAAAAGTGAACATACTGATATCAAGAGAAACTATAGGCCTGCACGATTTTGGGAATAAATTTTAGATTTTTCTGGTTAAAATTGCTTTTTAAAATTCACAGAATACACACACACACATAAATGTTTCCAACAATATATAATATAATGAACACCAGGTTTGTTGTGCCTTGTGCATTGGCTACGCACAGTGCAATAATAACAATAACCATAGCAGCCTATAAATCTTCCAAAATATTTCAGTAACTAAGCTAGAGAAAAATATATTGATTATCATGTTATTTCAAATGATTCCATTCGTTATGATGATATGAAATTAGATAATAGTAAAAACATGAAGCCGTTTGGTGCTTTTCAAACGCGATCGCGATCCAAAATGATACATTCAAACGCGATCGCGCTCAAATATAAAACAGTATGGTTACCGTATCTACATTTGAGCAGATATCCACAAACACAGTAACAAACACGGGTCTAAATATTATAATATTTACCATATATCTAGCAACAGTTCAACTGCAATGTGAAATTTATGCAACAATAACAAACTAATATGTAAGAATTTCTTACCTTGCATCTTTCTTGTCTTCAAATCAAATGGCTCATAAATGTGTGACAAGTATTCGCTGAGTTTTGTTTCAGTTTATAGACGTGCTCAAGAAAAAAAAGTTCACCGCGACAGAGGGGCAGAATGCACACCCTGTTTATTTTCTTTATTTTACAAAAGCACAATGTTTTTATTTGATTGTAAGTGGACACCTACAAAAGTAAAAATATCACAGATTCTTTTTTTATATTTATTTTTTCTGTATAACCATAAATGACGGAGTAATTTAAGTTTATAGTGCTACAATGTGAAGAAAATCCGGCAAAACGCGCCGGCGCGTTTGCCGAACTCAGAGGGTGCATTAACCATGAAAATGCTTTCTTCACAAAAGGATTCAGGGTACTATACGGTTATCCGGACCACACCTGATAGATGACCTACCCCTAACCCCGCCCCTAAACCTACCCCTAACCCCGCCCCTAAACCTACCCGTCACTGTGTGGTCCGGATAACCGTATAGTTCCGGATTCAGTAACTCTGTACTTTGCACTTTTATCATGCTCCTTAACTGAAACATTGGTGTTGAGAGATTTTGAGCCAGATAACACTTCATACCCACATTCTCATGCTGGCTTCCTGTTACAAAAAACAAATCTGCATCACAATTGTAAAACCCCCTCATCTTTGTTAGGGGCACGATTGAATTTATACATAGCCACAGCTAAATGTAGCCATTTGATCTTCACACACCAACACAAATCTGCAGCTGATTCTGCCTCACAAAATTAATGCATACAATTTTAATTAAGTCTTTACATCTAGACTGAATTATTACAGTGAATTTCAAATAGTAATTGTTTGTTTTGTTTTTCTTTGGATTTATTTAATCACTTAAGTTTTCATTTGTCTCACCAAGTTCAAATTTAAAATGTACGTCGGTATTTCTCATTTTTAACCAATTCTCATTAATGCTTTTGAAACATTTCTGAAACTTATTTGGTTTCTGCTTATTTGTATTTTGTCCATTTGACTTGCAACAATGTTTTTGGACATTAATTCAATTGAATCTCTGTGTTTGGTTACATTGAATATTTTGTCGATAATCTTCATACAATGGGGTTACCAGCATTTGTTGTTTTGTTGTAATGCAATTTATTTAAATGTTTCCAGCTTGTAAGATCTTCTTTTATTCTCCCTTGACCATATTTTTAAGTACATCGATTTAAGGGCTTTTTGCCAGAGACAAATTTTAATCTGACCATATCAGTCCTCTGACCAATGACAAATGCCACATGTATGCTTTTTCTGTTTGTTGTGCTATATGCTCTTTTAAAATCACAGGATCCCTGCTGCCCAAGTTTATATCCTGTGTCCCGTCTCAGAAAGAGGAACCAGCGTTTGCTCCCAGATTCAGTGCCTGTTCTTGTGGAGGTGTGAAGTGTTCAATGGATGATTGCATATCTATGAACGGTGCAACACCATTTGATGGAGCCTCCTCATGTAGGGCTGAAAGGAGAACAAAGACTGAACACTGCTATTGCAACAACAACACACAACAGAAAGCATCTCTTTATGGACTGTGCCACCTTTGGACTCCATGTGTGTGGCCAATGGTGCCAAGGGCGTAATTGTAGGATTGAAAATAATCCAAGATATTTGAAATGAACCAAGACATTTGCTTTACTGTTTTACACCCCCTTTTTCTACCACAAGGACCATTTGGAGATCCTAAAGGCACAGATGGGCTGATAGTGATCTAGGCCTGTAGGCCAAGATGTGTGTACTTTGGGGGTCTATGAATTTCCACACCTTTAGTACGGTGGGGGAGGTTGTAATTATCTGATTGGTCAGTTTGAATGTCTGAATGTCAATTGAGTCTTAGTCACATCACAGAAGGGATAAAAGAAGATTGTAACTGATGCTCTGTCTCTTTGGTGCTCTGGCTCTCTTATTCTCTGGGTCCCTTTCTTGGTACTCTCTCTCTTTAGGGACCGTTCAGTATTTATGGAATGGACCACGGAGGAAAATAGGGGAGGGTCATGCAGGGCTGCCAACTCTCACGCATTGAGCGTGAGACTCACGCAATTGACACTTTTCACACGCTCTCACGCCACACATCCATTTTCTCACGCACAGAAAAATTGCGGAGCAAAGGGGTACTTTTAATATTAAACTAATTTTCAGCTCTTAGATTCCGTCAATTTTATTACGAAATTCAGACAAAAATACGTTTGGCGCTTGTAAATGTGACGTGGCAGATCGCTGAGCGCCTCAGTTCAAATGCACGTGAACCGATCATCTGTTACTTTTTTATTTAAAGATACAGTACAACTTACCGAAAGTATACATAATATCGACCACTCGTGGATTTTTCAACCACTGAAAGAGGTCAATATATAACAGCAGGAGAACAATTATGTCACATAACGTTACATTTACCTCAGGAAAGCCATTTAATGACCATGTTAATTGAATAGAAAAAATAGCTAGAGAGGAGATTTTGCTGAGCACTATATTACATATTTATTATATTTTTACTTATGCCATTAAATAATTGTTATTATAACAAAAACTGCATTATATTTAATTTGTTATTTTTAACCTTTAATAATACCAGCAGATTAGGCCTTCTATGTTTACAGCATTAGGTGAGATTATTTTTTTAAATAAAATTTAAAATAAACATGTATCCAAATGAGTCAATATTGAATCAAAATCGGAATCAAATCACAAGAATGGAATTGAAATCTTTAAATTTCACAATCACAATCAGTCGCGAAAGATAAAGTCCTGTTTGGCACTGTTTGACAGTGCGCGCACACTCCGGATGTACGCGGCGCTCAGAAAAAGTGCATCATATCAGAACAGAACTCCAATGAAATGTTTACCCGGCAAAGCTTTAAAGCACGAGCAAATAATGAACTTTTGTGATTGCGAATAAGTGCACAGTGTCCTGTGAGTGTAACTCTACCGCTGCATTAATGTGATGTGAATGTACGTCGAGTTTTACAGTATTGGAACTGAGGCGCCAGAACTGCAGCTGATAGAATGTGCGCTGTAGCACGATACTACCATATTTTAGTTTGCAAGCTTATTGTGTTTCCACAGCAATGTTAATGAGTAAATATACTGAAATGGCCACCATAACAGTGGAGTGTGATGTGTAAGATGAGAAAGCAGAGGTTAAGTCGTTTCTCATGGTTGTAAAAAAACAATGGCTATCTGAACATCTTTTCCAAGCGCAAACCAGTACATAAGTAATCAATAAATTATCTGGGAGGGTCATGCCTTTTTTCACAATCATTTTGGAGGGTCATAGAAAAATGTATTGCTGGCGAAGGTAGGGTCAAGTCTATTTTGATTATAGATCTCAAAACTCATCCGGTAGCCCTTAAATAAAAAACGAACAGTCCCTTACCTCCTCTTTCCATCGTTGGTATAAGTAGCAGTGGGTGGAATAGACAAGAAATGTGCAGTTTTCTACCATCTTGCTAATAACGTTTCTTTAGTCATTCGGCAGTCTTGCAGCTCGAACCCCTGCAGGAAATCCACCCTTACAAATCCATTTCTCTTACACAATCTCAAAGTATCTCTTTTTCTGTGTATGGCAATCTGCTTATAATGATGATGCAGTGTATTTGTTTCATATTTGTTTTTTTAAAATGCATATTTTTGAGTTCCTCAAATCATGATACAAAGATCAGCAGAGCAACAAACCAGCTTTATTCAGTAAAATACAACAATGCATCAGAATGTGAATCATATTCGCTGGTGTTTGCTGTAGAATCTGAAGAGCAGAATCTGGATTCACTGAAACAGGAAGTAGAAGAGCAGAGGAGAGAAGAGCAGGAGGAAGCTTCCCTTATACATTCCATCTAATAAACATGATAAAGAAATGAGCATTAATTATACTCCTAGTATTACTACTATTGGTAATTGAAATTGCATGTTGATTGTTGATCAGTTTTGTCACAAGAATTTTACTAATTCAAAAACTTCTTTTCACAATGTTCTGCTTTGCACTATTCTTGACTACTCTTTACATTTGATATAGTGCTCCTGAACAATCACGAGTTTGAATTATTATAATAATTGTTAGTTGAATACATGTAAATGTAAAGTTTCCCACAGATAAATAAAGCCCAATACCTGCTGCATTGCAAAGGTCAGTGTCACAGCAATGAACAGACAGTGTCACTCCATATAACTGTTTGGTCCCTGGTGTACAATAGAGTTCACATGTTTTATATGTGACAGACACCTTAGTGGAACCTGCAAAAAAGACAAACTTCCTATAATAGGCCGCTAAAAAAACAATCCCAGAAATCATGTTCCTCTTACAATAGACAAATAATGTTATGTGATGAGATTAACATATACTTTTACTTCATTTGATCACTTTCAGTAAATATTTCCACTTCATACTGGACTGACCATATGATGTTTCCCCTGTATACTTTGCACATTCAGAAATTCCATATGGACATGTCTTCACTTTCGCTTCACATGAACCCGACAAATCAGGCATGCACGAGTAACACCTGAAAGAATGACCTTAAAAACAGAAAGAGACATTCAGTGACCTCAGTGTACCAAATAATACATTCAATACTTGCTGTTTCTTGTACCTCCAGTGAGAAAAACGAAAAGAAGAACAACAGATACTCGCAGATCCATCATGTATCAGGAACAGAATGAAATAACAATGTTTCCGTTCCTCTTATGTCTGTTCAGAAAGGGGTGGGTTTAACAAGGAAACTGAGTGAAGTCCTACACAAACTTGACAAACTCAAACACACACAGTTAGTGTTTCTCCTCCAGAATAACTAATGATCAGTTTTAATTAATAGATGATAGTAATGTAAGTTCATGGTTTTAAAAGTATAAAGTTTCTCAAGACAAAAGTTTTAATGCTGTTTGTAGCTGGTTGTTATAAAGTCATTGTGAGGCTCTTTTGGCTAGTTAATAGACATTTCTGATTTCTGGCTGATAGATGTGGACACTTAAAGGTGAACTAAGTAACTTTTTTACCTTAACTGAACAGCTTCGGAGTCATTGGAATGGTTATATTACTTATTTCGGGTTGAATGGTGGTCGTTTCACACCCCCCTGGTGCCCGTGAGCGGAAAATTCGCACTTGCAACTTTGAGACGGCGGGCCGCCGGCCGCCGCGGCAGGAAGTATCGCGTGATATCAGGTCTCGCGATGTAAACAATTGCTTTACGGCCAAAAGAAATCTGCTCAAATGCTGTCATTATTGCGCTCCCTCACGCTGTCCGAACCCAAAGGAAGAAGACGTTTTAAAGAATGTCCCATCTGCTTTGATGTCGTTGATCTACTAGCCTCTGGTGTCTGAGAATCACCAAAGAGTTTTTACAACAGTGTTGTCAAATATCTATTCCGAAGCTGTGGGGGGAGCTCTAGAGAGAAACCTGCGAGCAAAAAGCGAAGAAATCCCGAAGCTACTGAGTGCTGCTTTAATAATGTACATAATTTACATGTGTGGCTATTTCTGTAGTTAAAGCTGCCGTCGGCGTAATAATCCGACAGAACAACATAAATAAGGTGGTTTTAGAAAAAAAAAACGATCTTCTAACTCCACCTGGAGTGTGTTATTTGTTTTGCAAAAATCCACCGCTCCCGGATCATCGGGTCCAATCAGCGCAGGGGGGTGTGAGATCTGACTGTCAATCACAGGTCATGCACACGCCACAGATCCCCTCCTCGCGCACGTTACAATATCACATGCACACGACACGCCTGAAGTTCGCCTGAACGAAGCGTGATGGTGAAGAGAAAATCTACTAACAAGCTTCCAATTCCTTGGTTAGCCAGCCTACTTGCGAGTCCATGGTTGTTGATCGATGCTGAAGAGACGTTCACAGAAAATGAGGTACACACGCACTGACGAGCACAACCTCGATGGGAGGTGCTCGCTGGTAGTGGGGGAGGGGCATGGGAGTTGTAAACATTCAAAATTTTGGCTAAGTTGACCCAATCTGCCAGACTTGCCGACTGCAGCTTTAATTCTACAGCGTTCCAGAGAACTTTTCTCTTCCACAAGTAATGAGTTAAACATGTAATAATGTTAATGTTAATGTTTATGTTCATTTATTTATTTTTATTTTCTTATTTATTTATTTTTTAAAAAATGTAAGTTTTAGTAACATGAAATTTTTTTGACAGCTTTGAAAACGTACTCGGTTACTAACGTAACCTCGGTTCTCTCTAGAAGAGGGAACGAGTACTGCGTTTTGCTAAAAACGCTATGGGAAAAGTCTCTTTTCACGAAAACACTGAAGCAAAAAATTATCCTTAATTTTCATATATGTAAAACGCGTTGCGGCAGCAGCAGACAGCTGAAGCAAGACGGCTTGGCTGCTCATTGGCTGCTCTGCGGCAACTGCATAAGCCTATCGAGCGCAGGCTGATGCAACATCAGGCCAATGAGGGCGCTTCGCGCCCTCCTCGCCACTTCCCGCCGAAACGGGCGTGGCTTATCCCTATAAAAGGAGCTCGAAAAGGCTGATTCACTCAATTTTGATCGCCGAAGCGAACCAGAGCAAACCAAACGCACGGCAGGGAACGCAGTACTCGTTCCCTCTTCTAGAGAGAACCGAGGTTACGTTAGTAGCCGAGTACGTTCTTTTACGAGAGTTCTCTCGTACTGCGTTTTGCTAAAAACGCTATGGGAACCCCTTGCAAAACGCCGTGCATGCCGGGATAAAAACACCGATCACCGGAAGCTATTTCAGGCATACAGTGCATAATCACCGGATAGACTCACACAGAGTCAGGGAATAAGGGAGGAAGCCTAAATTCCCTAAACTGTAGCGTCCGTGGGCTTACATTACCTCACGGGGAGAGTCTAAAGACGGAAGGGGTTTCCTCCGTCCTTATATAGACATGTCCACAGACACGAATACGACATCACATAGCCAGGGCAGGGAGCCTGCACTAATGCGGGAAAACGTGGGTCTTACATAGTTTTGCCCAGTAAAGTCGGTAGCGCATAGCGCCTGTAAGTAGATTACACCGACAAAAGCTTAGCCTGCAAGGCGGGAACCTCTAGGTTATAAAACCTAATAAATGTAGACGGAGAGGCCCAGCCTGCCGCCATACATATATCTTGTAAGGGAATCCCGCTAGACCAAGCCCACGAGGAAGCAACGCCTCTCGTGGAGTGCGCTCTAACTCCCAACGGGCATTGAATGCCTTTGGCAGTATAAGCCAGCGCTATGGCGTCAACTATCCATCTGGATAGACTCTGTTTCGAAACAGCCATTCCTTTGGAACGTCCGCTGAACGAGACAAAGAGCTGCTCTGTCTGTCTGAAGGCAGCAGAGCGGGATATATAAGTTCTTAAAGCCCTAACTGGGCAAAGAAAACTCAAGTCCCCCTCCTCACTCGACGCCGGCAGGGCAGCCAGGGAAATAACCTGAGCCCGAAAAGGCGTGTTGAGGGATTTCGGCACATAGCCGTGCTTAGGTTTGAGTATGACCTTAGAGTCGTTAGGACCAAACTCCAAGCACGTCGGGCTCACAGAGAGCGCGTGCAGGTCGCCTATGCGCTTCACTGAAGCGAGAGCCATCAAAAACACTGTTTTAAAAGATAAGTGTTTGAGGCTGATAGACTGAATAGGCTCAAAAGGGGCACTTTTCATGGCCGCCAGGACTGTAGAAAGGTCCCAAATAGGGACTGAAGGAGGTCTGGGCGGATTCAGTCTCCTGGCTCCCCTGAGGAAGCGGATGACTAAATCATTCCTTCCCAGTGACTGACCTAGCGCTGAACCAGAGAACGCTGAGATAGCCGCCACATACACTTTAAGCGTGGAAGGGGATCTGCCCTTATCCAACAGCTCTTGCAAGAAGGAGAGAACCTCCGTTACCTCACATTCGAGGGGTGAAAAGCTCCGAGCCGTACACCAGCTGGAGAAAACCGACCACTTCGAAGCATAGAGCCGCCGGGTCGACGGCGCTCTAGCCTCAGTGATGGTATTCAAGACTCCCCCTGTGAGGCCAACGGGTATCCGTTGAGTGCCCACACATGAAGGGACCACAGCTCCGGGTGTGGGTGCCAAATCGAGCCCATGGCTTGTGAGAGGAGGTCTCTCCTCACCGGCACTGGCCATGGAGCGATGTCTGCTAACTGCATCAGAGCCGGAAACCACGCCTGGTTTTCCCAGAACGGTGCCACAAGCAGTATTGGGCATTTTGTTTCCCTGATCCGTTCCAGCACCTGTGGCAGGAGTGAGACGGGGGGAAACGCGTATAGCGGGCAGCGCGGCCACGTTCGGGACAGCGCGCTGCTGGTCTTTGAAAAGAACACGGGGCAGTGAGCGTTTTCGTGGGACGCAAATAGGTCCACCTCCGCTCTGCCAAATCTCTCCCACAACAGCCGGACTGTTTGTGGGTGTAGAGACCACTCTCCTGGGGGAATGTTGTTCCTGGACAGTCTGTCCGGGCCCACATTCCGAAGTCCGGGCACATGCACTGCTCTCAGCGAGCGTAAGTTGTGCTGAGCCCATATTAGGAGGCGTTTCGCCAGCCTGTACAGGGACGCTGATTTCAGACCGCCTTGGCGATTTATATAGGACACCACGGCCATATTGTCCGAACGGACTATGACATGTTGGTCCTTGATGTGGGGACAAAAACGCGTCAGCGCGTTGTGTACTGCCACCATTTCCAGGCAGTTTATGTGTTGGAGCTTTTCTCGTTCCGACCATAGGCCGAAGCACGGTCTGCCCTCGAGCAGCGCTCCCCATCCCGAGGTGGATGCGTCTGTCGACACCATCTTCACCTTCGAGGAAGTCCCCAGGCTTACACCTGACCAGTACCAGTCGTTCGCCATCCAAGGTACCAGGGCTGTGACACAGTCCTGATTGACCTTGAGGCGCAATCGACCGGTTACCCATGCTCCGCGCGGTACCCGCGCTTTCAACCAGAACTGCAGCGGGCGAATGCGGAGCAAGCCCAGCCGGAGAACTGATGATGCTGAGGCCATGAGACCCAGCATCCTTTGAAACTTCCTGAGCGGGGTTAAAGCGCCGCAGCGGAAAGACTTCGCCGCGCTCTGAATGCTCAGCACGCGCTGCGGCGACAGCTGTGCTGTCATAGATTGTGAGTCCAGAACTACCCCCAGAAACTAAATCGTTTGACTGGGGATCAGTGAACTCTTCACCCAATTGACCGTGATACCAAGATTCTCGAGGTGATCGAGTAAAATGGCTCTGTGCTCTATGAGCTGAGATCGTGATTGGGCTAGGATTAACCAGTCGTCCAAATAGTTCAGCACTCTCATGCCTCTGTTTCTGAGAGGAGTGAGCGCTGCGTCCATGCACTTCGTAAACGTACGAGGTGCCAGGGACAAGCCGAAAGGCAGGACTGTATACTGGTATGTCTGACCCTCGAAGGCGAATCTCAAGTATCGCCTGTGGTGCGACGCTATTTGTATTTGAAAATACGCGTCCTTCAGATCTATCGACATGAACCAGTCTTCTCGGCGAACCTGTGCGAGAACTTTGCTGGTCGAGAGCATTTTGAAACTGCGTTTCACTAACACTCTGTTCAGCCGTCTTAGATCCAGAATGGGTCTGATACCGCCGTCCTTTTTGGGGACTAGAAAGTATCTGCTGTACATCCCCTGTTCGCTTTGCGCACGGGGAACACGTTCTATCGCCCCTTTGCTTATCAGTTTCGATATTTCGGCGCGAAGTAGGTGTGCTACTTTCAACGGCACCGAAGTTTCGATGCGCGCTGTAAAGCGTGGAGGGCGTCGAAAAAACTGTAGCGAGAAGCCTCTCTTTATAATGCCTAAGACCCAGTCCGAAACCCCTGGAAGCGCTGCCCATGCTTCTGCATGGTTGGCTAAGGGCCGGATACAGAGCTCGCTCTGTTCGCCGTGCGACAGAGGTGCTACGGGACTCACAAACGTAGGTGATTCGCCTGTGGCATTTGAGGCAGGGGGCGCGCTTGATACAGCGGACGGAACGCTCGCCCTCGACCCCACAACAGTGCTTAGCTGAGTAAGGGAGGGCTGCGAGAGTCCCGTGGGACTCATGTGTGCAAGTAGATGTGGGCTGAGAGCGGGCACATTTACTGATTTGGGCGTGCTGCCTGTGTGAGCAGCGCGCGCGCTCACAGGTCTCGCTTTTACGGAGAGCCTGTGATCTGATAGACATAGTGTTCGTGGGCACTGGGCAGTGGGCACTTTTACTATGTTGGAAGCGCAATCGACCTGAGTCGATTTTATTCGCGCGAGCCCTAAGTGTAGGGCTGTGCTTGTGTGTAACGATGGGCACGGGGGGGTGGGCATCGATACTACATTTATAGCACCATCGGCCGTGGCCGGGACACCAGAAATCACACTCATTTTGGGATATATCTGGGTAGCCGTAAAAACGGCTTTTGTGTGCAGGCAAGCGGGCAGAAGAACAGGCTTGCGCTTTGCAGATAACACTGGAACAGCCGCGAATCTTGGGGCTGAAACAGCGAGGCGCTTGGGTGAGAGGCCGGCCGCAACGGGACTCACACACCTGCACTTTCCTAGCGGTGCTAGGACTTCTTCGGAACCTCAGGTTTCACCACAATCCTCGGTCGCGGCCCGTGCGCAGGGCGCCAGGCGGTTGATCGAGAGCGGGGTCTCGCGCTGCGCTGTTGCGGCTGCTGCGAAGATGAGGCCGAAGGCGGGGGCTGAGGCTGAGAGCTCCGCGGGGTCCGTTTTCCACGACTCGCCGCAGAACCAGAGCGCTTCGGTAGGAAGTGCTTGAAGGCTTGGGACGCTTTCTGGGCTTCGGTAAATCTCTCCACGAACTCGGAGAGAGAAGAACCAAAGAGGCCAGCGGAAGACAGCGGGGCGTCGAGAAACGCTGTGCGCTCGGAATCGGCCATCTCCGTGAGCGTCAGCCACAAGTGCCTTTCAGCGACAGTGGCGGAAGCCATACACCGTCCCATGGCTTGCGCGGCAGCCTTGGTAGCTCGGAGCGTAAGATCCGAAGCACTCCTTAGATTTCCAGGCCTTCGCAACTTCTTCATGTAACTCAGGAAGAAAAGGAGCGGGCTTTGATTCCGGAGAAGAGCGCTCACCGGGGAGGAAGCTACCATCTAGCCGGGTGCGAGAGGGGGGCTCCGGTGCAGACCACTCGAGGCCGAGGCTCGCCGCGGCCAGCGCGAGTATCCGCATGAGCTCCGTCTCGATGCTGGCTCTCACCGAGGGCTTTTGGGCAGGAGGCGCGGGATCCTCAGAGACCGCCCAATCCTCGCTGTCCGAAGCCAGGAGAGAACAGGAATCCTTATCCCCCGACGCGGCCTCTGAAACGACCCCCTCAGATGAAGCGGCGGCAGACTGCGGGCGCTGAGCATCGGGGAGTGATTCGAGCGAGGCCGGTGAAGCTAGCGGGCGAACCGGCGAGCTTAGTCGGGCTGGAGCGGGTTCCGGGATCCGCTGCGAGCGCCGTTTCTTTCGGCGCGGCATCGCGGCGGTGAATGCAGGCTTTGAGAAGGATGCCAGGCGGGTCCTCAGAGCCACCATCGGCAAAAGCTCACAGTGAGGGCAGCCGCCGTCAGCGAGCGCGAGCGCTGCATGGTCCTCACCGAGGCAGGAAACACAGATGAGGCGGTTGTCTCCCTCGGCGAGTGGGGCTCTGCACGAGCCGCAGGAAGGCATCTTTAGAAAGACGCCGCTCTTTTAGGAGGTGAGTGTTACGGAGAACACCACACGCACACACAGAAAAACAGAGCAATAGCAGTAAAGGATATAATGCGTCGGAAAGCGCAGTAGGTACGGCTGTAGAAGGCGGCGTTGGCCAGCAGCTTCGAGGGCTCGTCCCGCTGAGGTGCTTGCTTCGACGACGCTTGCTTCCGTGATCCAGCGATGCGTGCGCTCCGCTGAAGAGATCAAAAATTGAGTGAATCAGCCTTTTCGAGCTCCTTTTATAGGGATAAGCCACGCCCGTTTCGGCGGGAAGTGGCGAGGAGGGCGCGAAGCGCCCTCATTGGCCTGATGTTGCATCAGCCTGCGCTCGATAGGCTTATGCAGTTGCCGCAGAGCAGCCAATGAGCAGACAAGCCGTCTTGCTTCAGCTGTCTGCTGCTGCCGCAACGCGTTTTACATATATGAAAATTAAGGATAATTTTTTGCTTCAGTGTTTTCGTGAAAAGACACTTTTCCCATAGCGTTTTTAGCAAAACGCAGTACGAGAGAACTCTCGTAAGAGAACTGGGTGATCTCTGGTTTCCATCATGCTTTGCATGGGACTGGCCAAGGAGAATAAATGTTGAAATTGTTACTTAATTTATGTTTTAATGTGTTTTTTAGTAAAAGGAAATACCTGTTAGTGTTTAATGCTGTTGTTTGACGTTTCTGTTTCTGTGTTGGGTTTTTGTGGTTATCATTGTGCTGAAGAGTAGAGCTGGTGGTTAGGGTGCGGGTGGCTTCATGATGACTTACACTAAATTAACATTTACTTAAGTTCTTACATTTGTTATTTCAACAGAACTGAGAGACGACTGCCTAGAGGAGGGAGAGAAAGTATTTTGTCAGAAGACTAGGAAACTGCTCTAGTATGGCAAATATGGTCATTAGTACCGTAGATGTGAGGGATGTGTTGTTGTGTTTACATAGTTTTGCATGTTTACATGTTGCTATATCTATTTTGTTGCGACTTAGAGTTTTGAGGAGAAAAAAGGTTACACTTTAGAGTCCAATATTAATTACTTATTAGCATATTACTAGAATATTGGCAATTAAGTAATTATAAAGCACATATTAATGCCTTATTCTGCATGAGCATATTCTACATCCCTTAATCCTAATACCCAAACTTAACTACTAATTACACATAAATGCAGAAATTTGGAGCTTATTGAGGAAAAAAGTCATAGTTAATAGTTTGTAAATGAGAATTGGATCCTAATTTAAAGTGTGACCAAAAAAAAAAGAAAAAAAATCCCAGTTACTTTATCCCTGTTATTTTCTCTATGTTAGTCAGTCTATGCAGAGAACTATTTTTAAACTGTTACTTGCAAAAAGAGAAGAGAAACACCAGTGTGTTGTGTGTCACAGAAGTGCAGGTGTGCGAGTGTGGGGAGTGTGCGTGTAAGTAGGACAAACATGATGCTTCTATGCCTCTTCTGCATATGTAAATGTGAACAGTTTTAATTTATGTTCATATTGTTACAAAACAGATTAAAAAGAAGCATATATATTTGTGCATTTAATGCATGCATTTATAGGAGCTCTTCATATATTTGTGGCTTGGATTGTGGGTTAGGATGCACTTTCTGAGAAGTACAGAATGGTGTGAGTGGTCTTCTGAAATAAAAATGTCACCTATTTGGTTTTGGTTTTTCTTCTTTTGCATGAGTAATGCTCATTGGTAGGTAGTGGGCTGGGTTTTTACATGAAGGTAATCAACTTAAAACATGGTATTTATGAAACAATTTAAGTTCCTTTAACAACTAAATGAAGATTGTTATAAAAAAATACTCAAAAAGATTAATGCAAACTTGCATTCATTTTTATTTTATTTTATTTTTTTGATAAAGAGAGAGAACATGAGATGGTGGGTGTCTGAAAACAAAAGGTTGAAATTGAAAACAAAAGGCTGAAAAAAGCATTTGAAACGCCTTCTGTCAATCGCTTGAAGCTCTCATTGGCGTATACTCATGTCAGTCATCTCTTCTGCACTGTGATTGGTCAGTACATGTGCTTGCGCTGTAGAGCCAGTGTAGAATCTAAAGTGGCTGCTTTCAGCGATTAGCAACGAAAAAGAAGCCGGATTTTGGTAAGATTCAATCGGGTTCCCAGATTATAAATTCTTTAGTAATCATAAAACACCTCTTATTTATAATACATATACTTCATTTTATTAGTAGTTCCTTGTTGTTTTACGTTAACCGACTAGCTAGTATACTAGCATGTTAACATATCGTGCTAACAAACATTAATTGAAAATCTCATTTTTATAATCTAGTTTTTGGTAAATTTTTAATTGACAAATCAGAAGCCCTGTGAGTGAATGGTTTTGAATATTACTTTAGATAGTTTGATGTTTCTTAAACATAATCTGATGTATATTAGCCTGGCAAGCCAGAGCTACATCAAGATGTTAGGTCTGGAAACTCACCATAGTCACGGCTCAATCCGAGGGGCGGGATAAACGGCTGTCTTTCAAATTCTCTCTGCACGCAATAGACCCATAGACTGTAAAAAATATGGACAAAGCGTCTGTGACGTCACCCATAGACTTTCTGAAGAACGGGTTTGAAGCCGTTTATGGGGGGTATGAGCGGCGCCATCTTGGAAAATCTTGGGAAATGCTAACCCCGCCCACCTTCTAACGCAGCGCGCGTCACTCAGCTCGCTCTGCTACTCCTTTCAGGCAATGAACTATTTTTTTACAGTCTATGGCAACGAAATATGTTATAAAACACCATACTAACTCGTTTCGTTTTCATTTAAAGAAACATTATAGCCACACAAATGTGGTTCAGGCAACGCATATTGATTATATTCAACTGCACATAACGTTTGCCTATTTATGAAAAACAAAACAAAATATAACACAAATCTGCCTCTTTTCATTTTAAATATAATATAAAAATATTAAACATTTTATGGTCCAGGCAATATGCATTTGTATTAAACAACAGATTTTGCAGTAAACAACATTACATATCATCTTTGTTCTATTAAAATGACAAAACTCAACCCAGTCTCTTTTTGTTAAATTTCAGTTTTATCAATGTTAGCCATTAAAGTAAAAGGTATAAGAAGCTATACAAATAAAGCAAACAATTCAATCAAACATACAAAGTCAGCGCGAGTTTAACCATACATCGGTAAAGTTAAATAGCTTATAAAGTTATGAAACTTCCCCTCAGCCAAAACGATTGCCCAGGGAAAAAAATATAGATTCACGAGACCAAAAATCGCCCATTAGATATAGACAAGATGAATTATATCTCATGTTTAACCACTACAGAGACGCCAGAGTCCGCGGCATTGGCGGCAAACCTTAGAACGTCAAGCCGATGAAAGACCGTTCCAGGCGGGGTACATCGCGCCGAGCACCCGGTCATCGCTGGATCAAATGGATAAAATTTTCATAAATCTTTAAATAAACCACAGATTTGAGCTTTAAACAACTACATTCTCGCCTGAAAAACTCTTAAAACGATACTTGGTTACTCACGTAACCTCGGTTCTCTCTAGAGAGGGAACGAGTATTGCGTAAGGAACTTACGCTACGGGAAAAGTCATCTTTTCTCGAGATACTGAAGCCAAAAAATTATCCTTAATTTTCCATAATTTGTCAACGCAGTGCAGCAGGCGGCACAGCAGAGCTAGAGCAGGCAATACTGCGTGCTCATTGGCTGCCGCGCGGCAACTGCTTAAGCCTACCAGTGAGCCCCGCGTGACGTCACGCCCAATCAGGGCGCGCGCGCCCTCGCGCGTCACAGCCCGCCAGAAGGGGCGGCGTCAGAGCGTATAAAAACAGGGCTCGGAGGCTTAATTCTCTGGTTTCTGTCGAATGAAGCGACATGAGCTCGAGGCGCAAGCACGGCAGGGAACGCAATACTCGTTCCCTCTCTAGAGAGAACCGAGGTTACGTGAGTAACCAAGTATCGTTCTCTTACGAGAGGTTCTCTCGTATTGCGTAAGGAACTTACGCTACGGGAACCCTTTGTCAACGCCGTGCGCGCCATGCATCCACACACACTCCAGGGGGGGGGGGGGGACCCGGGGAGTGAAGAGTGGGGAGAGAGGTGGCCAGCAATGCGGGCCAACACATGTACATAAGCACCCATAGGGAGAAACAGAGCGGCGCAGCCGGTCTATATATATATAAGAGCTTTCCCTGAAAGTGCGGCTCGACCAGAAGAGTCAAATCTAATATCCAGCCTGCAAATGAGCAGGGCATGCACATGATTTAGACTGCAAGAAGTTTAGCCTGCAAGGCGGGAACTTCCAGGTTATAAAACCTAACAAATGTAGACGGGGAGGCCCAGCCCGCTGCCGTACAAATGTCATAAATGGAAATCCCACTGGACCATGCCCACGATGAGGCAACGCCTCTGGTGGAATGAGCCCGTATGCCCAGAGGGCACTGCAGGTCTTTGGACGCGTATGCTGTCGCGATAGCGTCCACTATCCATCTGGATAACGTCTGTTTCGAGGCGGCGAGACCCTTGGTGCGCCCACCAAACGAAACAAAGAGCTGCTCTGAGAGCCTGAAGGCTGCAGAGCGCGTAATATAAAGCCTTAACGCCCTAACAGGGCAAAGGAGGTTATTATCAACCTCGCTGGCTGCCGGCGGCAGGGCTGAGAGGGAGATAACCTGTGCTCTGAAAGGAGTACCCAACACTTTAGGGACATAGCCATGTCTGGGTTTGAGAATGACTAACGAGTCGTTAGGTCCAAACTCGAGACACGACGCGCTAACTGATAGCGCATGTAAGTCACCCACGCCTTTTACTGAGGCGAGGGCCAGCAGAAAAACGGTTTTGAAAGTGAGGTATTTGAGACCCACAGAGTCTAGCGGCTCGAAGGGAAAAGCTTTAAGGGCCTCCAGGACCAAAGACAGATCCCATATCGGAACCGAAGGTGGCCGCAGAGGGTTCAGCCTCCTGGCGCCTCGCAGGAAACGGGTAACGAGTTCGTTTCTTCCAAGTGCGCGGCCGCGCGCCGAGTCGGCGAACGCAGCAATCGCCGCAACATATACCTTGAGCGTGGAGGGGGACCTGCCCGCGTCCAAGAGCTCTTGGAGGAAGTTCAGAACCTGTGGAACCCCACAGGACTGAGAGTTCAAACTCTTCCCTGCACACCATTTATTAAACACTGACCATTTAGACGCATAGAGCCGCCTCGTCGAGGGGGCTCTGGACTGCGAGATCGTGTTAACTACCCCTTCTGGCAAATCAACGAATATTCGTTGATTACCCACGCATGCAGAGACCAGTGCTCTGGATGGGGATGCAGAATTGACCCCCGGGCTTGAGAGAGAAGGTCTCTCCTCACCGGAATCGGCCACGGGGCTGTGTCTGACATGTTTACCAGCTCCGGGAACCAGGGTTGGTTCTCCCAGTGCGGGGCTATGAGGAGCACTGCGCAGCGCGTTTCCCTGATCTTCGCTAATACCTGAGGCAGCATTGAGATCGGGGGGAAAGCGTACAATGGGACATTGGGCCAAGCCTGGGCCAGCGCGTCCTCGCTCTTCGAAAAGAACCTTTTGCACTGAGCGTTCTCGCTTGTGGCGAAAAGGTCCAATTTCGCTTCGCCGAAGCGGAGCCACAACGTCTGTATCGTCTGGCTGTGTAACGCCCATTCCCCTGGGGGAACATTGTCCCTGGACAGTTTGTCCGGGCCGTCGTTCAGGTGCCCGGGCACGTGCGCGGCTCTCAGCGAGCGCAGCGAGCCCTGAGCCCAAACCAAAAGGCGTTCTGTTAGAGCGCGCAGGGCTCTGGATCTGAGTCCGCCCTGGCGGTTCACGTAGGACACCACTGACATGTTGTCTGAGCGAACTAGCACGTGGTGTCCCCGCAGATATGGGAGAAAATGCTTCAAAGCTTTCTCGACCGCTAACATCTCCAGACAGTTTATGTGGAGGTTCCGCTCTGGGCCCGACCAGGGGCCGCAGATCGGTCTGCCCTCGTAAAGCGCTCCCCAACCCATGTTGGACGCGTCTGTCGAGACCACTTTGCGGTGTGAGATGGCTCCCATTGTCACTCCCTGACGGTACCATTCGGGCGCTAGCCAGGGCTGCAGGGCTGAGACACAGACCTGAGTTACGCTGACTCGAGCACTGCCCGAAACCCACGCTCCGCGGGGTACTTTCGATTTCAGCCAGCATTGTAGCGGGCGCATTCGAAGTAAACCCAGCCGTAGGACCGCTGCGGCTGATGCCATATGGCCTAACAGCCTTTGGAAACGTTTCAGAGGGAGGTATCTGCCCTTTTGGACGGATGCGGCGAGGTGTCGAACACAGCGCGCGCACTGTTCTGACAGCCTGGCAGTCATCGCCACCGAGTCCAGTTCTATTCCTAGGAAGGAAATAGACTGACTGGGGATAAGTGAGCTCTTGTCCCAGTTCACCGAAAGACCCAAGCTTTCCAGATGACTGAGTAGCGCTATCTTGTGAGAGATAAGTTCCTCTTTTGACTGCGCTAGAATGAGCCAATCGTCCAGATAGTTCAGGATTCGCATGCCCCGTTTTCTCAGGGGAGCGAGAGCTGAATCCATGCACTTCGTAAATGTGCGAGGTGCCAGGGACAGGCCGAACGGCAGGACGGTATATTGATACACCTGGCCGTCGAAGGCGAATCTCAAGAATGGCCTGTGACGGGGTATAATCTGGATTTGAAAATACGCGTCTTTCAGATCGAGAGATATAAACCAGTCCCTCGGGCGAATTAGCGCGAGGATCTGCCTGGTCGTAAGCATTTTGAACGGCCGCTTCATGAGGGTTCTGTTCAAATGTCTCAGATCTAATATGGGTCTGAGCCCGCCGTCCTTCTTGGGCACGAGGAAATAACGGCTGTAAAAGCCTGCCTCGGTCAGAGAAGGAAGAACTCTCTCTATCACCTTTTTTCGCAGCAGCTTTGCTATCTCTGCATGCAGCAGATGGGCTGCTTCTGCGTTCACTTTCGTTTCGGTCCGGGCTAGAAAGCGCGGAGGCCGACGACTGAACTGTAGCGAATAGCCCTGTATTACCGTGTCCAGCACCCATGTCGACACACCCGGGATAGCTTTCCATGCATTCGCACTCATAGCTAGGGGTCGAATGGCCTCTGAGTCCCGCCCGTCGCATAGCGCGGGACGAGGAGTCTGCAGTGGCGGGCGCGCGCTGCGCGCTGAGACAGTGCTGCGAGACGGGGACTCGCTGATAGCAGTGACCGGCCGAATTGCGCTGGGAGAGTGCGCGTGAGTGTTTACAGCAGAGTGTGAACGCGGGGGAGCGGGCACAGGACTCTTTATTAAAACACGGCCGGTGGCGGTGGCGATATCTGAACCCTGAATGCGTGAGACAGAGCGAGCAGTGTGTGGTTGTGAGCACTCGTGAGCGGGCACATTTTCTACACTTATCACTCGAGCGGCGAGAGCGCGCTTTATGCGAGTGTGCTCTGTAAAGTACACAGGGGGGTTTGTGCTTGTGTGTAGAAATGAACACTGGGTTGTGGGCATATTTACTACACTCATAACACTGTCGGCATGAGCCGAATGGCCAGATATTATGCTCATATTGTGATTTATCTGGGTCGCCGTAAAAACGGCGTTTGAGTGCAGGCGAGTGAGTCGACAGACTGGCTCGTTGGCTGCTGAAAACACTACTGCAGTAGCCTTTTTTAAGGGGACTGGCAGAGGAAGACAGATGGATTTTGACGGCGGTCCGGCCGCAGCGGGACCCGGCCGTCTTTTCCTCCCGGCGAGTGCTAGGAGGACTTCGCAGGCTCGGACTTCAGCGAGACTCGAGGCCGAGGCCCTCGCGGGGGCGGCGGTCTGCGGTGGGCTGGTTGAGCGGGACCTAGGGCGGCCGCGCTGGCGCTGCTGTGTGGTCGGAGGGCGGGAAGAGCGCTGGGCAGAGCTGCGTGCGGGAGGCTCTGTGTTAGAGCGGCCCGCAGCGGAGCTCGAGCAGCGAGGCAGGAAGAGGCTCATAGCCTGTGATGCCTTCTGCACCTCCGTAAACCGGTCCACGAGGCCACTCACTGCTGGTCCGAAGAGGCCGGTGGGGGAGAGCGGGGCGTTAAGGAAGACGGACCGCTCTGCTTCTCCCATATCGGCTAGCGTCAGCCACAGGTGGCGCTCTGTGACGGTGAGCGAGGCCATTGAGCGACCGATAGCTTGTGCAGCTACCTTGGTAGCGCGGAGAGAGAGATCTGTCGCGCTGCGCAGGTCGGTCAAGGTGGACTTGTCGGGGCCCCTCTCGTCCAGCTGGCGGAGGAGGTCGGCCTGAAGGACCTGAAGGACCGCCATTGTGTGCAGGGCTGAAGCGGCCTGTCCGTTAGCCGAGAAGGCGCGGTGGACGAACGCCGAAGTAGTCCTGCAGGCCTTGGACGGGAGGGCAGACTTTGAGCGTCATCTCGCGGATGGGGGGCAAAGGTGCGCTGTGACCGCCTGTTCGACCGGAGGGATGTCGTTGTATCCCTTCTCCGCAGCTCCGTCCACTCGGGAGAGAGCAGCTGAGGCTGAAGAGCGGAGCCTGGCCGAAACTGGAGCGTTCCACGCTTTGGAGAGTTCCTCGTGGAGCTCGGGCAGAAAAGGCGCTGGTCTGGACTCTGTAGACTGGCGGCGGTTGGGCAGGAAGCATCCATCGAGCCTGTTCGGTGGAGGCACCGCAGGCGGGGACCACTCGAGGCCTAAGCGCTCGACTGCCGTCGTGAGGAGGCGGAGAAGCTCCGCGTCCACACCGGTGTGGGTCCTGCCAGATTCTCTCGAAGACGAGGCAGAGCGGAGTGAACCGGACCACTCTTCGCTGTCTGACGCCAGAAGAGAGCAGCTGTCCAGAAGCGCGTCCACTTCCGCTTCATCCTCAGAGGCGACAGCATCGCGGGCCGTAGCCGGCGGCTGCGCGTCGGGAAGCGGGGGAGGCGAGGGAGAGAGCGAGGCTCGCGGGAGGTGCTCCGGCGAGGGCCTGGCTCGAATCTCCGGCTCCGGTGGTCTCTGCAAGCGGCGTTTCTTCTTACGCGGCCCGGAGACAGTTGGAGCGGGTTCTGCATTGAACAAGGCGAGTCGAGCCCGCAGGGTCGACATCGGCAGTTCCTCGCAGATTTCGCAGCCGCCCGAAGACAAGGCAGCGGCTGCATGGTCACGTCCCAGGCAGAGAGCGCAGACCACGTGGCGGTCTCTGTCGCTGAGCGGAGAGCGGCATGAACCGCATGAAACTCGAGGCATTTTGCAACAAACGCCTTGCTCTTTTAGTGAGTGCTGTAAGAAAAACACACACACAACAAGCGAGAAAGGATATATCGCCGGATAGCTGAGCTGGCACGGCAGGCTGAAGGCGGCGAGAATCGACCGGCTTCCTCAGGCTGTCCTAAGCTGGCTCATTGCTGGATTCGACGGCGACGGCTTCTCTCAGAGTGCAGCGATGCGAAGAGCTTCGCTGAAGAGACAGAAATCAGAGAATTAAGCCTCCGAGCCCTGTTTTTATACGCTCTGACGCCGCCCCTTCTGGCGGGCTGTGACGCGCGAGGGCGCGCCCTGATTGGGCGTGACGTCACGCGGGGCTCACTGGTAGGCTTAAGCAGTTGCCGCGCGGCAGCCAATGAGCACGCAGTATTGCCTGCTCTAGCTCTGCTGTGCCGCCTGCTGCACTGCGTTGACAAATTATGGAAAATTAAGGATAATTTTTTGGCTTCAGTATCTCGAGAAAAGATGGCTTTTCCCGTAGCGTAAGTTCCTTACGCAATACGAGAGAACCTCTCGTAAGAGAACTACATTTCATGATATAGAAACAGTAGTATTATATGTCAACTGTATTAAAAAATGGCGCTTCTTATGTTGTCATTCTCCGTGGCGCTGCCTTGTTAGCTGTCAATCAAGCTGTCAATCAAAGTTAACCACGCCCTTATTGTCATACATTTTATATCTAAATACGATCTAAACTAACGAGTTAGAAAAAAATTCACTACCCTCGCCGTTGTCAGGCACTCGGAACCTATCGAAAAATACAATAAAAGTCCATGGGACCAACCTGTAAAGACATGAATTTATGCTGTGAAAACGGACATTTTAACATGAGGGCTATGGACATTTGCTCCCTTTTGGGACCTTCCCCTAGCGGATTTTCGATGTATTGCAGTTTTTCGCACTTCCGGGTAGGCTTCATTTCTCAGATCAGAATGTTGCCGCTTGAATAGACCCTTTTACAGTTGGTAAACACGGTGACGTATTTGTGAGGGCAGAGCTTAGCTGGAGGCAGAAAGATCCCTCTGGCCGCTTCACTAACGTTAGTTTGCAAGTTTTGTTAGCTTGTTTTATAACAATGACTGGAGAAAATCCGATTTTGTCTTAATGTGCAAGGTCACTCACTGTCCAGGACGCCGATTGTTATTTGCAAAAGTTAATTTTAACGGACGGAACCAGATGACCGTACACGCTCAGTCAATGGACGAACTGACAGGATTAACGTTAACGCTCCCTCCGGTTGAGTGGCCTGACTTCTACACCTACCCGATAAAGAAACCGAGGGTAAAGAGAAACTGAGGACATATAAATATATTTAGATGCCTATAATAACTATGTGCTGAATGGTCATGTAAAGACTTGTGTGGTTCAATCCGCGGTTCTGCCTAGCCAGCGCCAAGACGACAATGTAAAGAGTGACACTACGGTGCGAATTTTAATATGAATATTTTCTAGAAATAAAAATTCCAGATACAGCATACTCATTTTTCATCGATTCGTGCAACCAAGAACACAACAAGATGACATTTAATAATAAAAATAATAATTTAAGCTCCTTAATATGTAGCCGAATCTGTGCTGGTTTGTATTGGCCGCCTCCAGTTTTCCGTTTGTTTTGCCTCCAGCTAGCGCCGTGACGTTGGCGCAAAAGGGGTCTATAGGACAGCGCTTCAACCAACCAGAGCGTTTTCCCAACAGCGGAGCTTAGTTGATAGATTCAACTTTTGCCATATCTGGCCGGCAAAACGACGAACACATCTTCCTTTTTTTAAGAATGACTTAAGTGCCGTTCTTTGCTCTTTTCTCAAAGAAAAACTTAACTCCAAGTCCTCCAGAGTCGCGGCCAAAGCCGATTCGAAAGACCGTTGTTCTTCATCAGCAGCAGCCATTCTTTGTTTTCAAGTAGCAGCAGCCAGGTAACCGTCGCAACTCTGTCGTGTATGTTAAGCCCGCCCCCGCCTACTCTATACACAACGTGATTGACCTGACCCAATCTGGGTTTTTGCAGTGAGAAGGTTTATTGAGAGTTGCTAGACTACCCTGGCTGCGGAATACATTTTGCTGCCGCTAGGGTGCGTCTAGATTTCTAGGCTAGATGTATATATCAAGGTAGCAGATTATGTTTGACAGATTAGCTAATATCTGTTTACTTTTCAGACGGGATAAATGTATGCATATTTCTTACGACATATAATTTATGATTTTATGCATTCACATGAAAGTTATCACATGTTAAAAATATGTTTTAAAGCCATTAGTCCTAGATATGAGCTCCAGAGGGGATGAAGGTTAATTGGATTTCTTGCCAGCTCCAGTCTGTTTCCCTTATGAGGTTATTTTGAACTATATTTTCATTTCTTGAAGGAATATCCAACACTTAATGGGCAGCAAAAGGATAGTGTTAATGTATAATTTGTGTATTTTTTTTTATTGTTCAAAGAGGCATGGTTCAGGATATCTGAGATGCTGAGGTTAATGGATATATTTGGACAGCCAGTTGGTGAAGCACAACTTTTAACCGTGATTGTAGAACTAGTATTAACAAAAAACAATTTCCATTACCAGTTCAACTGCACATTCTTGTGTAAAATCTATTTATAAATATATCAAAGTAGAAAGACAAACTTTGACAATAGAATGTAGCAAGACCAACTTTGATATAAAATGATCTATATTTTTGCAGTGAGGTCCAAAAGTCGCACGTGTCGTCCGTTCACATCTGAGCACTTGCAACAGATGAAAAAGTATCCATTACTTCTACAGAGAGTCGGAGAGAGTGAAACATTTAATGTATTTGTACCCCAAAATATTACAAAAAACTGTCAATTTGTCTTTATATTTCCTGGAAAAACACTTTTCGGATCCATCTTTGATCAGTAGGTAGCCTAAATGAAATGTCTGTTTCAGCACCCTTTAGCTTATCAAGGGTGAAGGTCTTTATGACAAAAAGACAGTTTAACAGAAGGAAAATGAAATAAAAACAGTAGATATTGTATGATTTACTTGCAAAAATCCTGTGTAAGAGGTAAGATCGTTAAAGGGACAGTTCACACAGAATCAAACATTGTCATCGTTAACTGCATGACATTCTTTCTTCTGTAGAACACAAAAAGCACTGTCAATCATCAGTGAAATTGAGATGTTTGTGAGTGTGCACACCGACACGAAAAACGCCACGCGTAAAAGCGTAATTTTTTTTAAAGCGCCTCGGGTTCGTTTTTTTGGTTTGACGCGCCGCGTTAAAAACTATCCGACCAATGAGATTGCTGCTTTTACTCACGTGTCTGGAGCTTCTGAAGTTACAGTAAAACACAACTTGGGGGCGCTCAAACACAAAACGGTCTTGCCGAGCACACATACGTAACGGCGAAGAAGATATACGCCAAGTAGCGTCTACACTGCCGGGAAGAAATAAGACGAGGAAGATGCAAAGCAAGATGAATGTAGAGCTGCTGGTCTCGTTGGTGTCAGAACATAAAGAACTATATGACAAACGCGACAGTGACTACAAAACAGATATTTCTGTTTTACATTAAGCGCCATCTAATGTCAGGGAATGAATTTGCATGTTCACTCGGCTCATCGTCAGCGAAAATCGCTTGGGTGTGAACACAAAAAAAGCGTTGAAAAACGCTGGCGAATAACGCGCGCCGATATTCGTCCCGGTGTGTAGGACCCTTAACACACACAAAAGGCACAAAACTTGTTTCCTTGATCTGTTAATCAAAACTTGATCAACAGCTTGTCACTGGGGCAATACCTTTAAAGGGACATGTTTGTACCATATTTACCCACTGAAGTTCATTAAAGGTTCATATTACTTCTCTAAGGTACTAAAATGCACCTTTTAGGGGCTGAAAAGGTTCCAGAGACAAGTTGCAAGTTTTTTTTTTTTTTATGTGTGGCTTACAGTAACTACTGTATGAAGCCTGTTTTCTTCAGTTGTTCAGCTTCCAGTAGTTTTTTCATATTCCATTTTAATGATAATGTTTTAAGTTTTTACAAGCCTTTTTAAACATACAAAAATATATATCTTTGCAGTCTCCACTGCGTTTGATACAGTAAGCAAATGTCTATAGCTGTACTTCACAAGACTATCTGCTGCCACCTGCTGATAAATTATGCTAAATACGGTTTTAAACTAAATTTACTATTAAATGACAGTAAATAAATACAATTTTATATTTTAATTGTGATAACCTGCATAAATCTGCAACCTTTTAAATATGTATTGCATGTTAGATCTGATGGTCTCAATCAACCTTTTGTCATTGCATGTGTGGCAGATCCAGTTCTGTATAAAGAATTCCAGACAGCAGGATGGCTTCAAAACGACTGCATTTATTGACCCTGGAAACATATGAGACATTTGATCATATCCGTTGCGCCAACGTTATACACAATATTAACTGGGAAGAGTGAGAAGAAAACAACTGTCTGAATTTGTTGTTTTGGAGAATAAAATCAAGCAGTATATCCAAAAAAAAATAAAAAATAAAAACAAGTGCATCATGCCCCGCCAGCATCCATTTGCGATCTGAGGCTGACGTAACCATAGACAGTAAAATAAATGGCGGACCCATTCACATGCGGTCTGCGAATCTCCATATAAAATGAATGACTTCCGGTCGTTTCGAAGCCGTATCGGAGCTGATTTCAACTGCCAGTGTGAAGGCGGCGTGAACATGGGAGCCGAAATAAAAACGGACACGCCACGCAGTCGAGGCGCTCACGCCACGCAGCCGAAGTTTGAACCCGAAGACAGGAGAGGCGGGGAACAGACGAGATAAATTTGAAGTAGCAAAAGAAAGAACGTCTTGGATCAGGAGCTGAGGTGAATTAACAGACTGCATTAGCCTGAACTTAAAGGGGTCATATGCCATTTTTGTACAAGTTAATATGATTCTTTAGGGTCTAAATGAAAAGTTTGTAATATACTTTAATTAAAAATTCTCATTAGTATTGTAAGAAAACACACATTTTACCTGGTCAAAAACAGCTCTGTTTTCAGCACGCCATTTAAGTGCATGTGATGTCTTTAAATGATGATGAGCTTTTCTCACCTCACCCCGCCCCTCTGTTCTGTGGGGTGTTTTGACAACACACATGGAGTGTTGCCTTGACAACAGTTGAGGGTATATTTTGGAGAAAGAATGGCAGAGGGAGTCTCTGAGGACACATCTGTGCAAATGTATCAATTTGAACTGGAGTCGGACCCGGAACAAGATGGCGGCCCCAAAGAAGTTCGACAATTAAGGCTCGAACCGGACATTTCTGAATGGTTGGTTAACATAATGTCACTTTGATCTATCTTGGCAGGGTAGAGTAGTGAGATAGGAACGCTATGTGTTTACTGATGTATACTTTAGTTCATTGACAGACTGATGTTACAGCTAATGGTCATGAAAAAACTTTTTACTTTAGCTTTATACTGACTCTTGTTTAGAAAGCAGTCTGGTGAGAAATGATTCGCGCAAACATGAAAGCATTGACGTTGATCGTGGGGAATATTCCCTTCGAAAACAAAACTCAGCCACTGCGTCTTCAGCGGTTCGGATTTAGGAACATCAAAATGACTGCTGTGTTCGTTATTACACCCAAGAACAGAACACCACAATCGCATAGGCCTATGCCATTCTGCTCCAGCATATCAACAATGGCGAACTATGATGACAGCTCGCTCAGGGCGGGTCTGTGTTGAAACGCTGCTGTCAATTAACAATCGTGGGAGGGGCGTCACACGGTCAGAAGGCTCGATTTGAGAGAGGGGAAAACGTATAAGGAGATAAAAAAAAAAACACTGGATGGATTTTTATCATTATATGATGGTTGTGTACAGGCAATGCCAACACACATTTCAGAGTACAATCAACTTTTAAAAGTGCATGTACCATTATATGACCCCTTTAAGACCCAACTAGTCAATTAATTAAACATTTCGGTTTATTATAATTTGGCTTTGGCTGCAAGTTTATTTTTATTTTTTCAAATGTAATCAACATTTTCGTAAGTAGGGGAGAGCCGGGACATTTGAAACACTTTTCATATAAATGTCGTTTTCTAAGATAAGGTTAACTTAGATAGATTTTATATTTTTTTTGTGATCAACAACTCACATATGTGTTCTTTTAGTATCATGTGTTATTTGGTACAAATATAGAATGATTTAAGTAAAATTTGACTTTGAACGGTAGTTGTGCTTTGTTTCAATCGTCCCGCTCCAACACAGGGGTGAGACAGATGAAACGTAACAGTTTAAATGGAAACTATTCTTCTAATGCTTGTTTTTGTTAACAATACCTGACAAGTAACTTATGTACCGGTACATATTGTTACAAACATATTTTGCAATTTATTTTAATTTAAAGATTCATATTAACCATTTTTGTTCTGTCACCAAATAAACAATAGACGATAAGCCTATGCGGATTTTGTAATATTTCTAGGCTATTTTGACGAAGACAGACAAATCCGTTTACAATTCTTTTTTTTTTTTACATTTCTTCCTTGAGTCATATTGAGTGTTTGCTAGTTGAATAGCCTGTTATTATGAAGAAAACAAGGTCAACCAGAAGATGAAAATTTAATTTATTGAAGATTGGACAATTGATGATTATTAACTTAAATTAATTTATTATTAGTAGCCTAGGCTATGACCAGGTTTAACTGGCAGGAGGCGCGATCGGGACCGACAGCGACAGCGCCTCCTGTCATTTAAACCTCTTTTACCCTTAAACTAAAAAACTCTGATAATGCACATCTTATGGGTGTGTTGCAGTACTAATACACCTGCCGTATTATCATTACAATGGCACATGAAACAAAGTACAACTTGTCGGTCAAAAAAAGTACCGTGCAATATATTGCACTTTCTTTTGAACTTTTTACATCATGAAGATTTAAAAATGAACCCTGACATAAGGAGATGAATACATACATTTTCCTGTATAAATTCAGTTTATCACATCTGAACACAATCAACAAAAAAACAAGCTATGTATTCAGTACAGCGTGTCTGATTGTAGAATGTGAAGATCTGCTGTATTCAGTGCATCATGAAGTAGGAGAGCAGAGAACAGCAGAGGTACAGGAAGCTCTGGGTGACACTCTGAGCCCTGTTACACAGGTTCCATGAAGCATGAAACATGAGATGCCCTCAACACTAGGAATAAATGTGGCGTCACAAATAGATGTAGTCTAATTGTTACTTCTCAATAGTATAGACTATTTGTATGAGATATTTCTATTACAATATTCTAAAATGTATATGTACATATTTGCAAGGATCATACACAGCGATTATATATTTCACTGCGAGAGCAACATCATTTGTGTGAAAGATGTGGTAAACTCTTCTGGGAATAGTGAGATTCAACATGCAAATGTGTATTGTAGTGACAGCAATAAAATTTACATCTTTTATTCAGACCTAATGAATTGTTAGAGCTGCAGAAAGATGGTCTGAGGCAAATGTTGATGAAAGTAGTCTTTTTTTTTATGATTGTGATGACCTCCATAAATCTGCAACATTTCAATGATTTATACATGTTAGATCAGATGATCTCAATCAACCTTTTGTCATTGCATGTAATATTGCATTGCGACACACTGGTTTAAAGAAGTATTGTGGTTTTCTTTTTTACAGTTACTCCTTTGTTTTGCAAGAGAAAAAAATCCGTTGACCTCTGAATGTTTTTACATTGTTGTGCGCTGATTGTTATTCGGTCAAACCACACAGTGGCACACAACACTGTCTTGGAGCCGCACAACACAGAAAGGCTTCTACAATTAACTTCCTCAATGAAATCTTCTTTCCGCAGGGTGATCAGGAGCAAATTGAGCGAAATTGTTGTTTGGGGCACCAGGAGCGGTTCACAGCCGAGGAGACTGACGTTCTCGTCAGGGCCGTAAAAGACAGAGAAGTGACATTGTATGGGGATGGGAGAAACACCCAAATTAGCTTTGGTTAAACAGGCATTTAATAATTTCATCTGAATAACGCGCCACTGAAAACACGCCACTGACTTTAGACTAGGTTTTTCTGGTCTGTGGCGGAATTTTTTTCTGGAATGGCAAAATAGCACCAGGGAACGTTTGTGCCGGAACACGTCTCCTCTTTTCGCTGAACCACCCCCGGGAGCGCAAGTTCATTCCCTAATTTACCGACGTGCGTCTGTGGAGGGAAAAGTCAGCTGTGCGTCAGGTGTCGAAGAGGAATGATACATGCATCGGTGAACAAAGTCAATTGCGCTGGGTGCAAGATAGGGCCCAATATATATAAAGTTCATCGATTCAGTGATTGCAGTAAATTTATTTATTTATTTACTTATTTACAAAAATTCATCATTATACAACTAAACTCGTCATTAAGGAACTTTGAAGGGCACAATTACAGAACATGAAAAACATATTTTCATTAATGTACAGTATTTGTGTATCTATACAGCTGAATTTATCATCAAATCAACAAAGAACACACTTGTAGTTTTGATGTTATTATTTATTTATGATAAATGCATTATTAGAATAAAATTCAGTGCTTCATTATGCAGTGAATACTGAAATGTTTTGCCAACATAAGAATGTGTTTAGTTTGCTGTGTTAATTGTTTTGAGAGCATATGTTAATTTCGAGAAAATTGTCAAATCGATTGAGAAAAACTGTAATATACATATTTTAAACAAATGCATCATTATGAGAAGAAAAAAAGGTTATTTTTTATATCCAAATAATTAGAAGATTCAAAACACAAACATTTCTTTCAAACACAGAAAATTAGATACTTTAAGATTGTATAAGAGAAATTAAACTGTTCAGAAAAAGGTGGGTTTAACAAGGAAACTTTGTGAAGTCCTACACAAACTTGACAAACTCAAACACCCACAGTTAATGTTTCTCCTCCAGAGTAACTAATGATCTTTAATTAATGGATGATAGTAATTCATGGTTTTAAATGAAAACTAGAAAAGTTCCTCAAGACAAAAGTTTCAATGCTGTTTGTAGCTGGTTGTTATAAAGGCATTGTGTTCACCCATCTCCCGAGTCTCAGGTTATTTTCGAACAATCCCGCTGTCCTGGGTCTGATCCAGGTGGGGTCCGGCCCGTCCTGGCATCCGTCCTCCGAGGAATTTGCAGAAGTAAACCTGAGACAGAAACAAATGCAGAGAGAACCACAGTTAATTCTGATATTTTCAGCAACTTCAAATTCAGACATGTGGAATTCTTTTACTTGCTCCATTATCATGTCCTTTGCTATTTTAATTCCAGTTGTCACATGAAACCGAGTTTCATTGACCAGGTCTGAATTATTGCTGTTGTTTCAGTGCATTGTGTGGCACTAGGGTTGCCAACTCTCTGAAATGAAAATAAGGAACGGGGGACACGCCCCCGTGACACGCCCCCGGACACGCCCCCCAAGAAATAAAAAAAATAAAAATAACTCCTGAAATGATGACTTCTGGTGAATATTGTGGAAACTAATTGATATATTTAGATAAATATATTTAATACATTGTAGCATATTATAATACAACTTATAGGCCTATAGAATAGCAAAGTAGGCCTAATCAATATACAAGACTGAACCACATAAGTTAGATGTGAAATATAAAGCCTATCATGATCATTTTGCCAACAATGAACCATGGATTTGTTTAGTTTATAATACATTTTATTTTTAACTTAAACAAATACAACATCTAACATTCAAAACTTCTGTAGCCTTGTGCAAACTTATTCAATAGAATTAGACTTCTAGAATGTTCTTTCCAGTGCAAAAAAAAATATATTTTTAATTTAATTAGACAACATTTTAAGGAGGTGTAGTGCAAATATATTTATATAATTATACTTCCATTACAGTTAACTTTCTTTCCAGTGCAAAACAATAATATAAAAACATAAATAAAAAAGCTAATAAAGAAAATCTAAAATATTGCACTCAAATACTGCATTCAAGCAATACAACACCTGTATGTATGCACATGGAAAATCTCACAGAAATAAATAAACCTCCAGACTAAGCACACTGTGCAGCTATTTTTTCCATGTGTACTTTTTTTATTTCTTTACAATGTTAGGCTAAACCTGTACTATCTCTTTTAATATAGCCTAATCACTTTCTTATGAACTAATTTGAGTTTTAAAATTACATAGCCTACCATATCAGCTGGAGACGTCTGACGGACAAGGAACCGTGACATCGCTCGGCCGTGTATTCATTGTCCCTCACGGCATTCCAGCCACGGGTAGTCATTTTCCCATTCAATTCTATATTTTTGTGCTCTTTTCTTTTTCGCCGGCTGCTCGGAGGAAGTCATTTTTACATTTCCCGCTGTTGTCACTTGTCGTCATCGTTGCTACGATACGTGACTCACAATGACTGAAACGACCAATTAAAAGGGCATTCTCTGATGATGTTCCAAGATGTTAAAAACGCTACGCTGATCATAGACAATCCGGGGGAGAAATTAGTAGCCTATCTACCGCACCATCGGGGTTTTTTTTCACTGCACTGAATTGATTCTCAAAAATACGGAACAAAGTGCGTTCCGTATCAGTTCAATACGGAACAAGACTTTTATGTGTCAAATACGGAACGATTCCGTATTATACGGAACGGTTGGCAACCCTTTGTGGCACCTGAAGCTGCTCTTGCAGTTGAGCCTTCGCAGCCTGCTGTGTCTTATGAGCATTAGAGATTAATCTCAGTTTTTATCACTCGTAGTGTCATGAGTTCCAATGGGTCAATGCTCATGGCTTTACTTCAAGTTGCTCTCATTACAGTCAGATCTGTGGGTTGCCTGCTTAGCATTTGCTGTTTTATGGTGCCGTTCACACATTTAGTTAGTGCAGATCTCTTGTGACCTGCAAAAGGCTGTGGTACTTCTGTCTGATGTTTATCATTTCACACCCTCCTTGTAAATTTACTTCTCTGATCAGATTCAGTTTTAGTTGGTGCACCCCAGTCAAGGATGATATGGTTTGCTATTACCTGTGCCACACTTCTAGACACTCCTAGCCGTGTTTTTTAAAGGCAAAAATAAAAGCACACCCCTTCCCTTTTGGCACTGGGTAGAACACCAATGAAATTTAATTTTAAGAATTAATGTAACACTTCTCCAATGAATGCCCTGCTTAGCGATTATAATATAATTTGAGTTATGATACAATTATATTATATTTAAGAATATAAATTCAATTGTATTGTTTCTGGTCTCTGAAGAGTCTCTGCAACAACTTATTTGTCAAAGTGTTCGTTTTTCAAAAGACGATTTATTTTAGATGTGGCCCTGTAGTCGCAGCTGTACTGGCCAGTGCATTGAATGTATAACAAAGGCCAGGCTGAAACCCAATGAGGGACTCTGTTGTTGTTAACACTCAATGAACCGCCGGCACATGCTAAACGCATGCTCAAATCTCTGCTCGTTCCCATGTTAATACATTTGAATATGTAAAGGTTTTTGGCTCAGGGCTGATGAGATGCACATTCGCTGTTTCTGTTTTTCTATGTTAGATTTCAAATGCCTTTTCGTTTCATTTAGTCTTTTTAAAGACTATATGAAGGTAAAGTGGCCATTTTGACATTTGATTATTCTATTTACTCTTTACTTTATATTTTACCCACCTAGATCAGGAAGCTATATCACTCTGAGGTCCTTCTTTTTCACAAGGTCTCACGGCACAATTTCGCCAGCTCCAATCATCAAAACAGACGTAATTGGTTACATATCTGAGATTTGCTGTATTCACACGTATACAATCAAAGATACTTATAATAACCCCCTTGGATGCACCTTCTGGAGTTTAATTTTATCGTTTTACTTCAGTAGAGGTTTTGACCACTATTATAGATATAAGTCGATCAACTTTACTTCTCTTATAATAGCTTTAGATTGGCCAAGCCCATGATCGCTCACGTGCACTTATCTAAAGTAACATTAAACTAAAAACAGAAGAATAGACGCACACAGATTTAGGTTGATCAAACAGCATTCGCTAATTCGAAACGTAAATTACTCGTCTCTACATCCAAGTACACTTGAGTTGATGCCAGATATTAGCCGTCACTAATCTGATGCAAAACTTGTGGAAATATACGAATCCGATAATCTACTTGGGAAAAATAATTGCAAAGTCATTCGGAATGAATTCAAACATAACAATTTATACATTTTGTTCAAAGTTCAGAGTTACTGCATTCTCTGACACGTCCCTGGAACGTTGAATATGAAAAAGTTTTTGTTTCAGGATTGATGAGATGCACGATCGCTGTTTCTCTTTTTAGATTTCAAATGTCTTGTAAATCACATTGTAGCCACATCCTATGCTCCTGTTAGGGTTTTACTGCAGCTATTTAAAAAATAGCAGAGTTTTCCATCAAGGAGACAAATTCAACATAAACACACTTCATATTTAATCCAGTTTACACAAGACACGTGGTCTAGAATCCATGGCATCTACAACTTTTTATCTAAGTGTTTCATACAACACTTACAGTAAAGCAATCTTGTGTTTTAAAGAATAAACTTAACTAGCCTACAGTATGTGCATTGTAGTAGCAAAACAACTATAAAGTGTGTTCTGTGAGCACAATGTGTTAAGCACAACTACAAATTTGAAAATCCAAACAGAATCATTGCAAACATGCTCTTTAGTCCCATCGCTGTTAAGTGTTTTTGGGAGTGCATTTTGGGAAGCATTTTTCATCGCTGTTAAGCGCTTAGCCTTGAGATCTGATTTTTAACCTGTACATCGTATCATCCTGTTTTCTCTTACCCTTACCTTCTCTTACCTCTTAAATGGATCGACTTGTCTTTTCATTTATCCAATTACATGTTTTCTGATCGTTTACAAACTTAGAATTTTCTTTCTGTTGTTTGCTCATTCTCATCACGTGTTGCTAGTTTGTTTCAACAAAGCCAATACAACAATGGCTGATTTTGTCTCAACACTTCTAAAAAGGCAAAAAGAATTGACTTACCACAACGGCAGAATAAAGAAGATGTTCAAACCTCATGTTGATTTTAAAATCCAAATACTTTGCTGGAAAGGACATTGCTCGCCTGTGTTGCGAGATCACGTCGGGGTCACCACCTTTAAGCTTGCACTCGATCAGCCCAAAGTCTGGCATCCGACCAGCGCGGAAGGTCTTTACGTGTTACTGTCCTTTTCCTGAGGCAAAGTCTTTTTGATTAAATGCAATACATTTTCTTATGTATTTTCTCGTTATTTTATCTGACTCCATAAATGAAAAAGTTTTAATGATATCCGTGCATCATTAATAGTGAGCGAATGTTTGACTGTTCTTTTTAACTCTTTAATGAAAATAATGTCAAAGTCAGTTAGAATAATCAAATGTAACAATTTATTATGTCAGGTAAACGTATCATGGCAATTTCATAATCAATTCAAAGATAATCGATACAAAACATCAAATGCTCTGGAATAAAGAGAAGAGATGCGAACCCGACATTAAAATACATAATGCTAAGAGTTTTGGTCACTCTTATTAGCACAATGGACCAACTTGAATTACAAAAAGGCCCAGAACCCTTTGCTGCATTTCATTATATAGACAGAAACTTCTTTCAAATGGAAACATCTTCTGACCATTTGTCTTGAGAGACCACCTTCCTTTGTGTGCCAGTTATCTCTAAACTCTTAAAAACCGTATTACCTTTTGTTTTACTTATTTCGAAATGAGACATTTGTACCAGTCGCACTGAGACAGTTCAAATGATACCAAACATGTATAATACTTGATGATCATTATTCATATCAAACCATATGTATTTTTGTAATTTTCATGTGGTCTCAGCATGAGAGAGGGGGAGTGGGGATTGAGAGGGGGAGAGATGTACTGTATTCTGAGGTGAGACTTTGTGTCTCAAATGGTGAGTTTCCAGAGAGGTCCTTTGTCCTCTGAGGGCCTCAAGTGGCATTTATCTAATTTCTCAAGTCTTACACTAGAATTCATGATTGCTTCAGTCCCCTTTAAAACATATGAAACCGGCAGAGTGAAACAGAGGACAGGGTGTGTCAGAGCCGTTGGGGTGTGTGTGTGTGTGTGTGTGTGTGTGTGTGTGTGTGTGTGTGTGTGTGTGTGTGTGTGTGTGTGTGTGTGTGTGTGTGTGTGTGTTCTTCTAAAGCTTATTGGTCTGCCACTGTCAAAGTCAGAATATTTTAGATGACCAATCAAATCAAAGTAGGTGTGCTTTATGTTCACAGAAGCTGCTGAGCGTGAATTTTAGCAGCGCAAGATAAGATGCAAGTAGCAAAACTAAACATTTCATATTTGACAGCTGTTTCAGGTCAAAAATGTTTAACGGATGACAAAAATAATTAGGTAAACTAAAAAACTTTTGTCTAATTTTGCATTTTGAAATGAAAATAGCTAGACATGTGATGTGATTCATGTAATAGATGGTTATATCTTAAACTCTGAGGTGAAACATCAGGACACACAAATAGCTCAGTTACTGAACATTCATTCATTCTATTTTTATTCTTTCCTTTACAACTCTCTCTATGACCTTTACTCAACTGGAGTGCCCTCTAGTGTCCAGATGGTTACACTACATCCCCCCTTTTAGTCTCAACATCTCTTATTATCAGGGCCGTGCAGAGACCTTTGGAGGGGCAGGTGCTTGAAGTATAAAAGGGGGCACATGGAACAAGGCTTTAAATAAGGCTATGCTCAAAATATCAATACAGAAATATATCACTACGGATGATTCTGTATCGATACGACAGGAAATCCTGTGATGCAGTTTTGAAAAAGAAACAGAACAGAAAAGACAATTTTAATACAGCAATTAATACAATACAAGATATTTAACATTAATGTGATGCCTTTTCTGGTAAAATTTTACTTAAGTCCTTAAATGATTTTGCTGCCTTTGCTGTTGTTGTTTGCTGATTCTGCTGGAGTTGATCTGAGACTGTAGACATTAAAACAAACATATATGAGATGTATTAGCTGATTAAACAATTGTTATGTGACCATGACAAGATGTAAAGATTGCTGACAGTGTTTGGAACTGGCTCACTAGCTCACTGACCTGCTGTAAAGCTGCAGCTTCTGCCCAGAAACAAGAAACTGCTGCACACCAAGAGCTGCAGGTAGAAAAAGATACTGGTAAGCCTTACCAGTGTTGTTATAATTATTTTTAAGGCACTCTACGTTTTGTAAATAAATACTGTAATAATAATAATAATAATAATAATAGTTCAAAGTATGAATAGTTTTTAGTCAAATAACATAAAAAGACCAGACCCCCTCAACGCCTGTGAAACTTTTCTCTAACAGCACGCTGCTAACGTTACTCTGTAGGCTACACACAGCAATATAAACAACATCTCTGCATGCTCTCTTCATGTCGTTCTTGTAAAATAATAATAATAATAATAGGTAAACAAACATCAAAATCACTTTGCTAAGAATGAAACAGCACTTACCAGAAGCCGCGGTGTTAAAGATATACTCTGGTAGTGCGCGGACTGCGCGCGGAATTTAAAAATGCGGGTCATTTTATTTACGGCTAAATTATAATTCATTAATTTAACTAATAGTTAGATTGGACAGGGATGCACAAAAGAGCCTTAAAGTCCGATAAATTCAAGAATACTTGCTCCTGCTCCTAGCTCATGGACAGCTCCTACTCACACTCTCCGTCTCTGCAAGATTCGGAAGGGAATGATTCAGATTTCTCTTGGCACAGCTACTAGAAGACTTACAACTGTCAGACAGGTTGCTCACGTCACATTTACGTCGTCAAGTTTGAGGCTGCACAGTATACGCTCAACCATTGCTGAACTTAATTCTTTTATTTCATCCCTTATACTTATAAATAACAAAAAAAGTGCAAAACTTTTGATGAATTATGATGATTTATTCAAAGAAAGATATAACCTTATTATTATGCTTTTCTGTGTGTGTGTGTGTGTGTGTGTGTGTGTGTGTGTGTGTGTGTGTGTGTGTGTGTGTGTGTGTGTGTGTGTGTGTGTGTGTGTGTGTGTGTGTAGGCCTATGTATAATTACATAATGTGATGTACACAAATCCAGGATATTTGTTTTTTTCGTATCATTGTTTGTTCATTGTAAGAGATACAACCTTGCTTCACTTCCCTGAGCTTGTAGTTATGTGTAAGTTCTGCAATAAAAATAATAATAATAATAATGGCTGAGTGTACTTTATATATATATAGCCTATGCAGCTAACATGCTAACAGCCATGCTTGTTAACAGGCTTATTAAGGCTGAAATGACTCCATATTTATTATAAACAGATTTTGTGGTTCAGATAAGTTCCAGTTCTAGTTTATTTCTTTGCTCTTGGCTGAGTCTGGCATTGCTATGGCCTGCTTGTGGCCCAGATCTGGCAAACAAGAGTGAGCCACCCAAAGGCCGTCATTCCACGCTGCATGTGGGCCAGATCATCTTTCTACGTGTGCCAGATGTGGGTTGGATGTGGGACGTCACAATGTTGCTATGTGGGTAGCTTGCACATTCAGAATTTCCATATGCACATGTCTCCACTTTTGTATCACAGGAACCCGTCAAATCAGGGTTGCATGAGTAACACTTGAGAGAATATCCTTAAAGACAGAGAGAGACATTCAGTGGTCTCAGTGTACCAAATAATATATTTACTTGCTGTTTCTTGTACCTCCAGTGAGAAAAACGAAAAGAAGAACAACAGACACTCGCAGATCCATCATGTATCAGGAACAGAATGAAATAACAATTTTTCCGTTCCTTTTATGTCTGTTCAGAAAGGGGTGTGTTTAACGTGGAAACTTTGTGAAGTCCTACACAAACTTGACAAACTCAAACACACACAGTTAGTGTTTCTCCTCCAGAATAGCTAATGATCAGTTTTAATTAATGGGTGATATTAATGCAAGTTAATGGTTTCAAATGAAAAGTAGAAAAGTTTCTCAAGACAAAAGTTTCTATGCTGTTTGTAGCTGGTTGTTTTAAAGGCATTGTGAGGCTCTTCTGGCTGGTTAATAGACATTTCTGATTTCTAACTGGATGATAGTTGTGGACACTTAATAATGTAGGCCTATATAATTTACATGTGTGGCTATTTCTGTAGTTAATGCTACACCGTTCCAGAGAACAGAATGTATCCATTTTCCAAACCGTGTTTTGTGTCTTATCCTGAATTACTGAGGTACACCTATAATAAGTGTTTATATTGGGACCAAGGGCCAACTTTCTCCTTGTTTCCACAAGCGCTTGCGCTCCCGTAGCGTCTGTCGTTGCTGTGCAACCATTAACTGCGCTCTCCATGACATGATGACGAGGAAGTATCAGCAAAGGATTAATTGATTTCTAGCCCTTGCATTAGCTTTACTACTAACATATATTTATGGAGATGAGAAATAAAAACCCGCCCTGGGGTGCGTTTCCCAAAAGCATCGTTAGCCAAGTTTGCAAGTTCCGTCGTTATCAGCATAGTTCAACGAGTCAGTGTTTCCCGAAACCATCGTTCTAACGAACATTCGCAAGAAGCATCGCAAAGTTGTGTAGTTGGAACGACAGCTCTCGACCTGTGGTCATAAGTATAGATTCTAGTTTGCATGACATGTGGACTTAATAAATCCTTATCTTGAGCAAAATAAGCAAGTCCAAAGTAATCGATTGCCGAGTTCATGCGCGTGATCATAGGTAACTAAACCTATGTGCGTGAACTCGGCAATCGATTACTCTGGACTTCAAGCGAAAACAGGATGTAAACACAGGTATTTGCGCTGGCTTAAATAACATAATTTTTATACTTTTTTTTCACATCTACTGCAGTCAGATTCACTCGTGTTCACTCAGAAGGAATCACATTTTCTGTGCACTTGTAATGACACATCAAGGATGTTAAGAGCCTAAAAGCAGGTTTAGTACTTGCCCCATTGAAGTCAACAGGGTGCAAATTTTAAAAATAGAATAACTCGGTGTAGGCAACACCGATTTTTGTCGTTGTTCTCTGTATTGACAGCACTCCAAATGTACAAAAAAATGAGCTCAATGTTAAAATTGACCGGAGTTCTCCTTTAAGACGTTTATTTAATCAAGCTCTAATTACGGCTCACTGTGGATCCTATGGGGCGAGGTGACGTCACCTAGCACCAGTCGAATTTTCTAAACAATTTTAAAAAGCTGGTTATGTCTATTTTGATGTTTCTGCACAAGTTCAGCAGACAGTGAGGTTCGGGATCGGATGTAGCTGTTAATCTTCGTGGATGACCGTGAATTGGCATTTTTCCCTATGTTCAGGTTCTGGTCGCCCGTAACCTACAAGGGCAAGCTTGTGTTTCTGTATACTCCTTCATGGGGCCCGAGACTCTTCCCTGGCCCAGGCCCAGCTGGTGCAGCTCCACTGCGTTTTAAAATGAAGGCTTCAATATTCTTGAGAAAAGGAGTTTTCCCATAGTGCCTAGCTAGACGCAACACTCGTTCCCTATTCTTAGTGAACCGAAGTTACGTTAGTAACCGAATGCGTTCTTTGTCTTTCAACAGCCAAAGCAGGGGCTGGGGGCGGGGTTACCGTGAACAACAAGACGAACAGAAACTTGTCGTGCACTCTTCTGTCCAAGTGAATTGTCTTGTGTGTGGAGCGTGGTGTTCGGATCCCAATGTTTTGCCAAATTTTGACCCCTCCTAGTATTGGTAGTGTGATCTGTCTTGATGTGTGAGCATGCGGCTTTGAGTTCTTCTGCCCACGTGTGTTGTTGTGTTCTGTGTAGCACGCGGCTGGTGTTTTTCACTGGCATTGTGCTTTCGTGTTTTCATGTTTTTTGTGAACACGCATCAGTGTTCTTATTAGCTGCGTGTTCATGCAGTAGCATTGTTAACCAGCACACAACCCCACAAATGCATTGCTGACCAAGCAATTAAATCAGTTGATGACCGCAGTTGACCTCATTTATTAGGCCTACATATAAACACTTGTTCACTGATCAATGTTTAGGCTTATATGTTAATAAGCCTAAATTAAATCTGCTCATCATTTAAAGCAATCATGTCTCTTCTTGGATTAAACTGCTCGATTCATGATTTTTAATGAATGTTTTGAAGCGTCAAAGTTATGGATTAATAGACTTTCAATGGAGGGACAGAAATCTCCCAGATTTAATTAAAATAGACTATCTTCACATTTGTGTCCCGAAGTTGCACAAAAGTAATATAGGTTTGGAACGACATGAGGTTAAGGATATGATGGCATTTTCATCTTTGGGTGAACTAACAACCAAATAGATCAGCGCTATGATCCTGAGCCAGAGACAGACACTCTCAGTGCTTCATATAGGCTATCACAATTGTGCAGTTTTTTTCTCAACAACACCAACAATTTCTAGTTTAGGTTTAATTTAAATAGACATAATTCTAGCAGAAAATCCACATTTAGTTTGTAAAATACACACTGATGTCTATGGAAGCAGCAATTAAAACTCTTCTAATGTGACACGGTGTTTTATTCACGTCAGAAATTAGTGTAAGTGTATAGTGTAACTAAATAGCTAGTTTACTTTTAGTTATACTTCTTCTCTCAGTTAACCGGCCACTTACTGTCATGTCTTTCGTCAGAAGTTGATAAATTTGCATGTTGTAAATTCGACAACTCTGATTCTCTGCGCTGAAGAGCAAACTACAAGACGGTGCCGATCACCCGTTATCATCATGATCATTATAAAAGTGTTTAAAAGACAAAATACAATCACTAACACATATTTGAGAATAGGAATATAAGATAGCCTATTTCACAATAAGAAGACAATTGGTCAAGCTAAAACCAAGAGGTTTATTTTCTCATAGCTAAACGGACTCTAAACGGCCCCAACAAATTTTTGTTATGCAGTTTAAAGTAAAATAAATATATATTTTTTAAATGTCTCACTTAAAATATTACTGTTAGGCAATTCAGAGTAAAATGTTACACATGTGATCGGGTGTGGGGGGCCTGAGATCCTGACTTTGCTTGGGGCCCCCAAAATGATAAACCCGCCCCTCTGTTCACGTCTGGTTTTGTGTGTGCACATGGCTCTAGATAGTTTTAAATGACTATTAATCTGCAAAACAGATTAATCAAAATACAAATAATCAAAAAGAAGTTAGCACTCATAACAGTTGAGAGAGTGTCCTTTAGTAATAATACAGAGAGATTCAGTGATCAGGGGCCTGTTTCAATAAGGAGAAAACTTGAACTCTGAGTTGATTTATCCTGAGATGGAAAATTCTATGTTTTTGGTTTCAGAACAGCCGAAATGAGTTAGTTCAATCAACTCTGAGTAGGTTGACTCAGAGTTCTCAGAGTTTTCACTTAACCTCCTTTCTGAAATGGGCCCCTGGATTTGTACTCTGTATCATTGCAACACTATTTGTTTTTGTACCTGCAGTGAACAGAATGAAAAAGAAAAACTGAGATTTGCAGATCCATCTTTGATCAGGAGGGGATTTATAAATATTACTTTATGATATTTTAGGTATTTACCAGCTATCTATACACTGATTCAGTTCTTCAGTATGACCTACATGTGCACATGCATAGGAACATCCTGGTTGAACAGAACAGACTTTCATTTACTCTAAAGTCATGACCGGATATGTGACTCAAAAAAACACAACCACAGAACCACCACAAAAAAACACACACACACACACAAACACAGATGTGAAACACAAAAACTGTGATTTGCCATTGACATGAATTGCCATTTTATGAGATTAAATTAAATTAAAAATTGAAAAACTGAATTAAAATATTTATATAAAAAAAGATTTCTAATTTTGTTTTAGAGTTTCCTACAATAGGTTTACATACATCAAAGGTCAAAAAATACTTTTATTTTAAATACTTTTTTATTTAAAAAATGTACTTAATATACATTGCACATTTAGAACATTTAGTGGTCATTCTGTGAGGAAGTGCAGCTGTCTCTGTCACTCCCAGGATGCAGTGCGAGGAGAGTCTGTCCTCACGAGAGAGCCAGGTCTGTCTACGCTGGCCCGTCTCTATACGGCCAAACTGTGCTCGCTGAGTCTCTCTCTCTCTCTCTCTCTCTCTCTCTCTCTCTCTCTCTCTCTCTCTCTCTCTCTCTCTCTCTCACACGCTCTCTCTCTCTACGGCCAGACTGTGCTTGCTGAATCTCTCTCTCTCACACACACACACACTCTCTCTACGGCCAGACTGTGCTCGCTGAGTCTCTCTCTCTCACACACACACACACACTCTCTCTACGGCCAGACTGTGCTCGCTGAGTCTCTCTATCTCTCTCACACACACACTCTCTCTCTACAGCCAGACTGTGCTCGCTGAGTCTCTCTATCTCTCTCTCACACACACACTCTCTTTCTACGGCCAAACTGTGCTCGCTGAGTCTCTCTCTCACACACACACACACACACACACACACTCTCTCTCTACGGCCAGACTGTGCTCGCTGAGTCTCTCTATCTATCTCTCTCACACACACACTCTCTTTCTACTGCCAAACTGTGCTCGCTGAGTCTCTCTCTTTCTATCTCTCTCACACACACACTCTCTCTCTATGGCCAAACTGTGCTCGCTGAGTCTCTCTCTCTCACACACACACTCTCTTTCTACTGCCAAACTGTGCTCGCTGAGTCTCTCTCTTTCTATCTCTCTCACACACACACTCTCTCTCTATGGCCAAACTGTGCTCGCTGAGTCTCTCTCTCTCACACACACACGCTCTCTCTCTCTATGGCCAAACTGTGCTCGCTGAGTCTCTCTCTCTCACACACACACACACTCTCTCTCTACGGCCAGACTGTGCTCGCTGAGTCTCTCTATCTCTCTCACACACACACTCTCTCTCTACGGCCAGACTGTGCTCGCTGAGTCTCTCTATCTCTCTCACACACACACTCTCTTTCTACGGCCAAACTGTGCTCGCTGAGTCTCTCTCTCACACACACACACACTCTCTCTCTCTATGGCCAGACTGTGCTCGCTGAGTCTCTCTCTCTCACACACACACGCTCTCTCTCTCTACGGCCAGACTGTGCTCGCTGAGTCTCTCTATCTCTCTCACACACACACACACTCTCTCTCTACGGCCAGACTGTGCTCGCTGAGTCTCTCTATCTCTCTCACACACACACTCTCTTTCTACGGCCAAACTGTGCTCGCTGAGTCTCTCTCTCACACACACACACACTCTCTCTCTCTACGGCCAGACTGTGCTCGCTGAGTCTCTCTCTCTCACACACACACGCTCTCTCTCTCTATGGCCAGACTGTGCTCGCTGAATCTCTCTCTCTCACACACACACACACACACACTCTCTACAGCCAGACTGTGCTCGCTGAGTCTCTCTATCATGTGTGTGTGTGTGTGTGTGTGTGTGTGTGTGTGTGTGTGTGTGTGTGTGTGTGTGTGTGTGCAAAGCACCCTTTAGCGTCCATATGAGACGCATAACCCTACCACAGACCTAAACCTACCCAACCGAAGCGTCACATATTGACGCTAAAGGGTGCTTTGAGCGTCAGATATTGAAGCATGGTTGAAAGTGACAAAAAGTGACGCCTTAGGTATGAGAATGTGTTGGTGTGTGTGTGTGTGTGTGTGTGTGTGTGTGTGTGTGTGTGTGTGTGTGTGTGTGTGTGTGTGTGTGTGTGTGTGTGTGTGTGTGTGTGTGTGTGTGTGTGTGTGTGTGTGTGTGTGTGTGTGTGAGAGAGAGAGAGCTCAGTCAGTCTCAGCATCAGCTGGCACAGGGGACTCCTCGTTACGCTCAACTCTGGTGTGTGTGTGTGTGTGTGTGTGTGTGTGTGTGTGTGTGTGTGTGTGTGGGGGGGGACTCCTCGTTACGCTCAGCTCTTGGTGTTTGAGGGCTTTGTAATGGTATGTGTTGGGGTCGCTTGTTTTTCGGTGTTTCCAGAATTTGATGGCTCTTTTTTGGATGTTTAGAAGAAGAGGGTAATTGCCTAATTCTGCCCTGCATCCGTTGTTTGGTGTTTTTCTTTGGACTTTAAGTATTCTTTTACAGAAATCTAAAAGTTTCAATCGGATATTTTTTCCAATTTAACAAAACTAATTTTATAGAAGGACCCCACACTTCACTGCCATATAAAATAATTGGTTCAATTATTGATTTGAAATGTTTGAGTCAAATTTTGATTGGGATGTAAAAAGCATAAAAAGCCCTTTGAGCTTTCTCTATGAGTTCATTCACAGCCAAAGTAAAGCTACCAGTTGGAGTTATTTTCAGGCCGAGGTAAGTGTATGTTTTTGTGCTCTCGATGGTTCTGTGTGATAGTTTGAATGTGTGTGTTGGTCCCTGAGATCTGGAGCGTTTCTGGAACATCATTACTCTAGTTTTCTGGAGGACGGTCAGGGCCCAGGACTGTAATCCTCCAGCAGATTCAGGCTGTCCTGAAGCCTCTCTTTAGTGGGCGACAGGAGAACCAGGTCATCTGCGTAGAGAAGACACTTTATCTCTGTGTTGTGTAGAGTGAGACCTTGAATAGGAGCATGTTCTAATGTATTGGCCAATTGGTTGATGTAAATGTTGAAGAGGGTGGGGATTAAACTGCAACCCTGTGTCACTCCGCACCCATGGGGGAAAAATTTGGTTCTTTGATTTCCAATTTTATCAGCGCATTGGCTGGCTGTGTACATTGATTTGATCAAATCATAGAACTTCCCCCCTATTCCACTGGCGATAAATTTTAGGTATAATCCTTCATGCCAGATTGAATCAAATGCTTTCTTGAAATCAATGAAACAACCAAAAATGTGTCCTTTTTTTTGATGTACATATTTGTCAATTAGTGTTTGTAATGTAAAAATGTGATCGGATGTGCGACATTTTGGAAGAAAGCCAAGCCAGTCTCTCTAAATCCCTCCTTTCCGCGAGCCTGCTCTGCTCTGATTGGCCAGATGGCCCAGTCTGTTGTAATTGGTCTAAGCACTCATTACCATAACTGAACTTCAGCTCTGTAAGGTTACACACTGTAAAGAAAGTAATGATGGAGTCATATTTACCATATCAATCCGAGCGCGGGTCTGATAATGAAACATTGAAAGGAACTAGTTATTGAACCGGAACCTCCATCGCGAGGACGACTTGAGCGGGACGTTTCTCAGTGATACGCTACTCAGTTTGTGGTATTGTGATATGTGTTAACTGTAATTCCTCACCATCAGCATTAACAAGTATATGTCCATCATCAAACCTATGTGTATATTTCTAATTTACTGCAGTGCATGCGGAACTGTATCAATAACAGCACATACGTTAGCTGAGCGCTGACGTGAATGACTGATGTAACATTAAAGTTTGCAAAACAAATCTGGCTCCATCCTTTATCTTTACTCAAAGTAAGAACAGCCATTAATGTATCTGCATTAATGGACACCGGTTTAGGCAATAGTGGCCCACAGTTAGAAAGAACTATTTCAATAAGACACCCAATATGACCCATCTTTCAAGAGCAAGCGTTTTGCGAATCTATAACTTAGTGGTTTGGAACGACATGAGGGAGAGAAATTCAGAATTGAATTTTTGCTGAACTAACCCTTACTAATTGAATAGACAAAAGCACATTTTCATGATTTGTGGATGATTTGTTTCCAAATGAAAAACCCATTTCTCTTACACAATCTCAAAGTATCTCTTTTTCTGTGTATGAAAGAAATGTTTATTTTTTATTTTTTATTTTATGAATAATTATTTGGCTATGAAGACAATCTGCTTATAATGATGATGCAGTATATTTGTTTCACATTTGTTTATTAAAATGCATATTTTTGAGTTCCTCTAATCATGATACAAAGATCAGCAGAGAAACAAACCAGCTTTATTCAGTAAAGTACAGCAATGCATCAGAATGTGAATCATATTCGCTGGTGTTTGCTGTAGAATCTGAAGAGCAGAATCTGGATTCATTGAAACAGGAAGTAGAAGAGCAGAGGAGAGAAGAGCAGGAGGAAGCTTCCCTTATACATTCCATCTAATAAACATGATACAGAAATGAGGATTAATTATACTACTAGTATTACTACTAATGGTAAATAAAATTGTATGTTGAATGTTGATCAATTTTGTCACAAGAATTTGACTAATTCAAAAACTTCTTTTCACAATGTTCTGCTTTGCACTATTCTTGACTACTCTTTACATTTGATATAGTGCTCCTGAACAATCACGAGTTTGAATTATTATAATAATCGTTCTGGAAAAAGAAAACTGTTAGCTGAATACATGTAAATGTAAATTTTCCCACAGAGAATTAAAGCCCAATACCTGCTGCATTGCAAAGGTCAGTGTCACAGCAACTGATTGACACCATCACTCCATTTATCATCTGGGTCCCTGGTGTACATTGAGGTTGACACTCTTTAGCTGTGACAGACACCATTCTGTAACCTGCAAAAAAGATAAACTTCCTATAATAGGCCGCTAAAAAAACAATCCTGGAAATCATGTTCCTCTTACAATAGACACATAATTAGAGTTATGTGATGAGATTAACATATATACTTTTACTTCATTTGATCACTTTCAGTAAATTTCCACTTCATACTGGACTGACCAACAATTTTTTCCCCTGTATAGGTTGCACATTCAGAATTTTCATATGCACATGTCTCCACTTTCGCATCACAGCCCGTCAAAGCAGGGTCACAGGAGTAACACCTGAGAGAATAACCTTAAAAACAGAAAGAGACATTCAGTGACCTCAGTGTACCAAATAATACATTCAATACTTGCTGTTTCTTGTACCTCCAGTGAGAAAAACGAAAAGAAGAACAGCAGACACTCGCAGATCCATCATGTATCAGGAACAGAATGAAATAACAATGTTTCCGTTCCTCTTATGTCTGTTCAGAAAGGGGTGGGTTTAACAAGGAAACTGTGTGAAGTCCTACACAACTTGACAAACTCAAACACACACAGTTAGTGTTTCTCCTCCAGAATAACTAATGATCAGTTTTAATTAATGGATGATAATGTAAGTTAATGGTTTTAAATCAAAAGTATAAAGTTCCTCAAGACAAAAGTTTTACAGTTTTTACCAGTTGCTTACACACGTTTTCAAAACTAAGTCTCCTTTTTTCAAAACTCTACACACAATTCTCAAAACTGCACACACAAAATGCAAAATGCCTCACATCTCCTTCAAAATGCAATACTGCATTCAAAATGCTATAAACACATGTCAGAAAGAAGCATTTGCATCAAATGGCTAACACTTTTTTCATAATAATAAATTTTTGGATATACCATGCAAACACTGGTGTTCTAAATCTAAAGCTCTTTGGTCTTTCATAGGCTTATATCTACATTTCAATACAATGTTCTACAGTGAAAGTAATCTGCTGAGAGAGGTAACAAGTAAACCGGAAACGCCAATGCAATGTAGAAACAAAAAATATTTTTTCTTCGTTTTTCTCGATTGTTTACACACATTTTCCGAAAGCATGCCTCATATTCTCAGAACTCTACACACAAATCAGAAGAAAAAAAAAACACACAATGGGCAAAACCCCTCAATTCTCCTGCAAAATGAAACTTTACATTCAAAACAATGTTATTTCTTCTCAAAATGGTATTTTGTTTATGACATACACAAACCATCATATGAATAGACATTTATAAGAACCAGTTGAACACTGATGTGCTCAATGTGAAACACTATGATGAATGCAAAACACTTCTCCATTCATCATAATGATTTAGGCCTTTTTTTTTGGTTCAGTGTTACACTTACTACAGACAGTACATAGTAATACAAGTGTGTTGTAAAATATTTGAGAATATTGTTTTTATACTCAAAACACACAAATACACTGTAACAAATATATGTTATTTTTCCCACAAACAAAACAATGTACACAGTGTACATCCCAACCAACACAAAGTTGTACATACAGTGGTCTACATACAAAACAACAGAAACATTTACTGTATACAGTAACAGTAAAAAAAAATAAAAAAAATCCAATGTTGGCATCCATTGCTCCATTGAAGAGCTCACCTGTTGCCCTTTTATGCTAAAGCTCTGACTGCTAATTGTAAAAAAATGGGGGGGGGGGGGGGGTTTGCAGTCCCCAGTGCTAAGCTTCATCTCTTCTCAATAACAGGTAATCTGACCTTTGACCTATTTATAGGCCTATCTATACTACAGTAAAGCAGTGATTGGTTAGTGATCAGTTAAGTAATTAGTGTTTGCATATGTGACGAGTGTGTCTGTGTGACCTGGTGAATAAGTGTAGCATTTTGATTGGTTGTGTTTGGAAAAGGAAAGCAAGTCACTTCCTGATAGATCTTTGTGTTTTAGGTAGAGAATTGTGTGTAGTGTTTTGAAAAAAGTGTTTTATGCAATTGAAAACTGAGTCAAAGGCTGAGAAATAGCTTATGGTTTTGAAGATTTGGCATGTAGTTTTGCACTTTGAGTGAGAGGTTTCAAAAATCGTGTGACATGAAAAGATTTTGTGTGTAAGCAGTTGGTAAAAACTGTAATGCTGTTTGTAGCTGGTTGTTATAAAGTCATTGTGAGGCTCTTCTGGCTGGTTAATAGACATTTCTGATTTCTGGCTGATAGATGTGGACACTTAATAATGTACATAATTTACATGTGTGGCTATTTCTGTAGTTAATGCTACAGCGTTCCAGATAACTTTTCTCTTCCACAAGTAATGAGTTAAAAATGTAATAATGTTAGTGTTTTTTTTTTTTAATTCTATCTATTGTTGATCATAACATTAACTGTATATTGTGTGTATTTTAAACTGAAATATGTTCATTTATTTATTTTTAAAAGTTTTAGTAACATGAAATTGTCTTGACAGCTTTGAAAACTGGGCGATTTCTGGTTCCCATCATGCTTTGCATGGGACTGGCCAGGGAGAATAAATGTTGAAATTGTTCATTTATGTTTTAATGTGTTTTTTAGTAAAAGGAAAGACCTGTTAGTGTTTCATGCTGTTGTTTGACGTCTTGTGTGTGTGTGTGTGTGTGTGTGTGTGTGTGTGTGTGCGCGTGTGTGCGTGTGTGTGTGTGTGTGTGTGTGTGTGTGTGTGTGTGTGTGTGTGTGTGTGTGTGTGTGTGTGTGTGTGTGTGTGTGTGTGTGTGTAAGTAGGACAAACATGATGCTTCTTGCTTCTTGGCCATACATCAAAACTGTTCACATTTACAAATGCAGAAGAGGCATCTTCTGCATTTGTAAATGTGAACAGTTTTGATGTATGGCCATATTGTTACAAAACACACAAAGAAGCACATATATTTGTGCATTTAATGCATGCAGGAGCTCTTCATATATTGGTGACTTGGATTGTGGGTTATGATGCACTTTCTGAGAAGTATACAAATGGCATGAGTTTTCTTCTGAAATGAAAATGTCACCTATTTGTTTTTTCTTCTTTTAGTCCTGGGTTCTGTTTCTGAGTAATGCTCATTGTGGGCTGGGGTTTATACATGAAGGTGAACACTACACCAACCACATAAAAATCAACACAGTGACAAATATCTTACATAGTTCATGAAATGTACATGCTAATTAAGTTACATTAATTAACACATGCTATGCTGTGCTGTTTATTTGAACTGAAATATATCAAATTAAATGGTTCCAACTCAATGATGTTCACATTACTAGTAATTAATTAGTAACTAGTAAGTTAGTAATCAGGTTAAAACAACGTATTTATGAACCAATTTAAGTTCCTCTAACAACTCAATAAAGATTGTTATAAAAAAAAACTCAAAAAGATTAATGCAAATGTCCGTTAAATTGTTTTTTTTTTTTTTTTGAAAACAAAAGAATGAAAAAAACATTTGAAACGCCTTCTGTCAATCGCTTGAAGCTCTCATTGGCGTATACTCATGTTAGTCATCTCTTCTGCACTGTGATTGGTCAGTATGTGTGCTTGCTCTGTCGAGCCAGTGTAGAATATGAAGGGGCTGTTTCAGCAATTAGCTACGAAAAAGAAGCCAGATTTTGATAAGATTCAATCGAGTTGACTAAGCTGTGAACAAGAATGGCAGTGGAGTGAGGCGTGAGGAAAGGACGCAGGCGGTTGATGTTTCGAAGATGATAATAAGCAGACCAGGTAAAATTATTAACATGAGATGTAAAAGAGAGGGTGCTATCGAAGATGACACCCAGACTCTTAACCTGAGGGGAGGGGGAGATGAAGGAGCTATCAATGGGAATAAAAAAATTATGGAGTTTGTTAAATGTTGATTTTGTACCTATAAGAAGCAATTCTGTTTTATTGCTATTTAATTTAAGGAAGTTTGAAGTGAACCAGGATTTTATGTCAAGAAGACAGTTAGTAAGGGAAGATGGTGGAAGTGCAGAATTAGGTTTGGTTGAAAGATAGAGCTGGCTGTCATCTGCGTAGCAATGGAAATTAATCTGATGTTTATGGAAAATGCAACCAAGGGGAAGAAGATAAATAATAAACCGTAGGGGCCCCAGAACAGAGCCCTGGGGCACACCTGTAATGACAGGGACTGAATGAGAGGTGAATGATTTTAACTGAATAAACTGAGTGCGGCCTGAAAGATATGAATGAAACCAGTTAAGAGGTGTGTTAGTAATTCCAATAGAGGAGAGTCTGTCTAAAAGGATGGTGTGTGAAATAGTATCGAAGGCCGCACTCAAATCAAGCAGAAGAAGAATGGATAGTAAACCAGAGTCAGCCACTCGGAGAAGGTTGTTAGTGATTTCAAGTAGTGCTGTTTCCGTGCTATGAAAAGGACGGAAACCAGACTGGAATTTGGTTTTTGACCGTTTAGGCGCGTATCTGAAGCCCACAGTGTACTTCGCTTATGTATACTTGTGGCGCAGGTTCCCTCTGGAGTGTCAATGACGTATGACCTTGGTGCTTCCGCCTGTCTTATCACTGTCCCCTTCTCCTTTGTGTCCTTTACCCAGACATGGTCGCCTGGTGTCAGTCTTTTGAGATGTTGAGCTCTGTGTCTTTTGTTGAAGTTCCAGCTCAATCTCTGTCTCTTCTTCTGTTCCTCCTCTTTGAGTTTGGTTATGTCAGTCCAGTCTGGGTTGAGTGATGACAGAGTGACCAGAACTGTTGTTCTGAGCTGCCGGCCCATTGACAGCTGTGCTGGACTGTACCCGTTGGCGAGTGGTGTGGCTCTGTAAGCCATGAGTGCCAGATACGGGTCTTTTTCTTTCTGGAGGAGGCCTTTAACTGTCCGCACGGCGCGCTCTGCCTCTCCATTGCTCTGAGCATATCTGGGGCTGGACGTTGTGTGTGTGAACCCACACTGTGTTGCGAACTGAGTGAAGCATCCAGACGAGAACTGGAGTCAATTATCTGTCACGACCTCGGACGGTATGCCATGCCTGGCGAAGATAGACTTGCAATGTTCCACTACTGCTAATGAGGTTGTTGAGTTTAGCTACCTCAATGAAACGGGAAAAGTAGTCTACCACCAATAGATACTGGTTATCGTTCCACTGAAACAATTCAGCACCCACCTTTGCCCATGGTCTATCAGGGAATTCTGTAGGCAGCAGTGGCTCTTTGGGGTTGATTCTTTCTTTTGCACGTGTCGCAGCCCTATATGCGACTGGCTTGAGGTGGCCATCCTCCTGTCTCTGGAGTAGCACAGCTCCCAGTCCAAATGATGACGCGTCAGCTGAGACAACGTCTCCGCTTTTGCGTTGTAGAGCGCCAGCCCTGGTGGCATGCTCAGCTCCTCTTTGATGCTGTTGAATGCTCTTTGTTGATCATGTTCCCACTGAAACGCGTTTTGCTTCTTTAACAGGTCCCAGAGTGGCTGTGTCTTTTCTGCCAGATGAGGTAAGTAGTTTCCCAGGTGATTCACCATTCTGAGGAATCGTCTCACTCCGCTCACGTCCTCAGCCTCCTCCATGTCTATCACTGCCCTCACTTTGTTCAAGTGAAATTTGACATGGCCTTTTGAGAATTCACATTTCTCACCTTTCAGCGTGACACCTGCCTCCTGCAGCCTTCCCAGCACTGCAAGCTGTCGTGTGTCGTGCTGGGCCTGTGTGTCTCCGTACATGAGCATGTTGTCCATTTTGCACAGGACGCCGTCGAGACCCTCCAGTATCTGGGACATTCTCTTCTGGTAGTGTTCAGGTGCCGAGGATATGCCGAAGCAAAGGCGGTTAAAGCAAAACCTCCCAAAGGGAGTGAGGAATGTTGTGAGGAAGGCAGACTCCTTGGCAAGGGGGCAAGGTTTGCATCGATTTTTGAGAATACTTTGGCGCCTTATAGCTGTCAAAATGTTTGTTCGACTGACGGGAGCATGTGTCTCTCCTTCTTGACTGACTCATTCAATTTGGTCAGATCCACGCAGATGTGCACCTCATCTTTGCCTGGCTTTTGTACAGTGACCATTCTGGCACACCAGTCTGTGGGTTGTTCAACCCTTGAGATCACCCCCATCTCTTCCATGCGCGTGAGTTCTTTTTTTACTTTAGACATGAGAGGCAGCGGGATTCGTCATGGGGTTGATATGGAGAATGGTTTGGCGTCCCTCCATCTTGCCTAGCCCTTTGAACAGTGTGGGGAACTGCTCCTTGACTCTCTCGACTCGAGTCCAGTGCCACTGTGTCTACTCTAGCCACTAGCCCTAATGCCTGGATAGCTGGACATCCCAGTAGGCTAAACTTCAGACCCGGTACTACATACACTTCCTGTGTGGTACTTTCTGTACTTTTTTTCCTGTCTGTTCCTATGGTAGCTGTGAACTTCCCCTTCACCGTGATGGGCATCAGACCTGGACCCTGCAGCACTTTCTTTGCTCTCTCTAGCTCTGGAAACTGCCTCTTCTGAAATACATCTTCAGAAAGCACTGTTACATCTGCCCCTGTATCTATTTTGAATACAGCTGTGCGCTCATTCACTTTAAGGTTGATTAGCCAGGGTTCACCATCTGAACTGACTGTGCAAGCTATTCTCTCCTCATCTGACACTGCTGTGTTAACTTCGTTGAGACCCCCTGACCTGCACACTTTTGCATAGTGACCCTTTCTCTGACACTGATTACATGCTACTTCTCAAGCTGGGCACTGGTTTTTGCTGTGTGCTGGCGTTCTACCACACCATATGCACCGTGTCTGGTTACCTGGCAACATCACATCATGTGTCCTATCCACAACTTTCCTGCGAGTCTTAATGGGCGTCGCCATGACACTCGATACTTCCTGTTGCCGGTATCTCAGTTCCGGTTTAGCCTAACGCTTAATAAAAATAGCACACAGGGGATACTCGCGTCGCGGTACAAACGGGTGAAACTGATTACTGACAAGTAGTAATGCTGACAGATAAGCAATGGCTCCTTGTGGCTCAACGTGTAACGTTGTCAGGTGTACAAACAACACGCGAAAACTGAAGGATTTAATGAATGGGAGTTGTTTCCAATATAAACGGACCCTCTACGCAGAAAGAGTGTTTCTTGTAACGCTATAGTACAACTGTATATATTTTTAAGTGGTATGTTTATTGTTTTCAATAATTTGAAAATTAATTCGAGAATTAACTTGAATGTGCAGCAATTTGTACAGATAGAGAGTATGTAGGCCTAGGCTACTATATTTGTTGTAGCCATTAAATACCATTTAGTTTCATATTTGTTCAAATATTATAATGTCATTTTTTCCATCTATGTTGATTATGAAAAGTGAACACCATGATAGGATGCATCGGGAGACATAGTGGGGTCAGACATGAGAAATATAGCCTATCTTAAGAAAGCTTTAAATGTCTTTAAACGAAACACTCTCTGATTATGTAATCCAAGATGCATTTCTCTCTAGGTTATAGGCGCGTTCACTACGGAGATGGCGATCGTCAACTTCATCTTTGCAGCAGACACTGACAGAAAACACTACAGAAAACACATTAAAAATCAATGCACGCGTGTCTCTGGATTTACAAATGCACATCTTGCTTATTGCACGCACACTCGGCACACATATGATGTCGAAATAACGAGATATTGTGTTGAAATAACATTATTAATAATAATAAATGTTTAATAATATTTGATTGAATGCCGAATGTTGTGCTTGTGCAATTTAATACAATTAATACTTTAATTGTGATCATTAAAATAATTGAATATTAAATATTAAGTGGCCAATTTTTGCTAATTTATTAAAAGTATTTATATGTAATATATCTAGCACCCCCTCAGCACACGTTAAAAAAATATCTGGCGCCACCCCTGGTTATAACGGCCCACGTATTAAAAATGATTGGGTCAAAATTGGGCTCGGGCTCATAATTACAGTTAATGTGTCGGGCTGGCTCGGACACAACGGGCTCAGGTAGGGTCGAGCTTGATTTTTTTGGGCCCGATCTAAGCTCTACTCCTCATTATCCAAGCAAGTTGTTTGTGCTTGTTGAGGCTCTATGATAGCGGTATCTTCAGGCTAACGTAAACCGGAAGTTCGTTACCGGCTTGTTCTACGTTGCCATAGAGATCACGGGAAAGGTCAGAGTTCGGGAAAGTCGTGGATAGACCAGGGTTTCTCAAACTCGGTCCTGGAGGGCCACTGTCCTGCACAGTTTAGTTCCAACCCTGATCAAACACACCTGAGCAAGCTAATCAATGTCTTCAGGATCACTAGAAACTCACAGCTAGGTGTGTTTGATCAGGGTTGGAGCTAAACTGTGCAGGACAGTGGGCCTCCAGGACTGAGTTTGAGAAACCCTACTATAGACCTTATGTAGCCCCGCCCCTTTTCAGCACTGCACTCAGTGTCTTTTGACTTCTGGTCTGTATATTCACAGCGATCTTGCGTATGAATGAACGGCTCGTTTTAAAATCTTCCCGGTCTACTTTGTTAATTTGTTAAGACATCTGCTTTAAACATTACAATCCTCATGATAACTTTCATTAACTTTACATTAAGTAAATCCACTTCAAAAGCTAATTATTCCTGAACAGCAATGCCATTGAAATATACAGAGCGACCCCAAAAACAGAAGTTCAAAGACAATATTCTAAAGATGGCGGCGCCCTCGTTTCTTTTCCAATAGAAAAGTACATGTTCCCATATGATATAACATTAATTTAGCAAAGCATCAGAAATATTGAATCGAAGTGTAGTCTCTCACATGGTCTTTCAAAGGGCTGGCAAATTATTATTATTATTATTATTATTATTATTATTATTATTATTGTTGTTGTTGACAATTCGATTGCCTAGTCGGTTCTTAAAAGCTTTGGATCGTGTTTTTTTTTTTTATAAAAAAAAATTCTGCAAAATATAACACTGGTTCAGATTTAGATGAATCATGTTATTACCAGTCTTGTCCTCTACATGTCACTCTCGTATTTACCTTGCGCGAAGATACAAGATAAATTAAAATATATTATATATTTTTTGTTTTTTAAAGTGAACCGGTCACATCTCCCTTTTTATGGGTTATATGTCACAGAATAAACATGAATGGACATCAGAAGGTGTGTTAAAAAATACTGTACAAATTACTGAAATAAATAATCTCGTGTGCAATTCCCAGTCATGTATCAGTCGCGGAAAGACTTTAGTAAACCAGCTTGTGTGAACGTTACATTTACCTCAGTAAAGACGTTCAGTAACGTTAGCTCGTCATTTAGAAAAAAAGTAGGCTTACTCAAGAGGGGAGTGTATCGCTAAATATGTTATATATATCACTTTTTTTAATGATTATATTAACTGTAGTTTATTTATTGTTAGACCTATGACTGAAAATTAATATCTAATTAATTTGATAGTAATAGGCTACCAAGTTATACTGTTCACATCATTAGTTGAGTATTTTTTTCTTTAGAATAATTGAAGCACCTGAAATATTTCCAAATTAATCAATATCGAAGCAAAGCTAATGGAGATCGTATGTGTATCAAAACAAGAGCTTGTAAATCTGAATCGAATCGTGAAATCTGGATCAATATCAAGAGCTAGACTTTTATCACATGATGTATTACAGTTTAACTTTCTACCTCTTCTGCTAGCTAGTTACACTTAAAACAAGAAGTATTGAGCAAAAGTAGGCCTATTCAGCAAAATATTTTTATTAATTTAATGGAAACTTAGTGTGTTGGACAAATGCAAAACATAACAGGTGAAAATGCTCCTTTTTGAATAATTAAATAATTATCATACTTGTTTCTTCTGGACTGGACATGATGATTTAATAGTTTTTTATTTAAGAAACAAAATATTGCAGTTTCTTTTGAACTTTTTACATCGTGAAGATTTAAAAATGAACCCTGAAAAAGGTGATGAACATGTTCCTGTATAAATTCAGTTTATCACATCTGAACACAATCTAGTACAGAAAAAAACAAGCTATATATTCAGTACAGAGTGTCTGATTGTAGAATGTGAAGATCAATAGCACTGTTGAATCGATTAATCAATTTAAGTATCCCCAACTGAGCAAGCCAAAGGCAACAGTGGCAAGGAACCGAAAAACTCCAAAAACACCCAGAAGCTCTGGGTGACACTCTGAGCCCCGTTACACAGGTTCCCCTCACAACATGAGATAACCTCAACATTAGGAAACGTGGCATCACAAATAGATTTAGACACACACCCTTTTACAACTTCTGACTTGGGTTCGTAGCCGTAAGTCACTGATGAAAGGAAAGAGAAGCAAGATTAGTCTAAGCTAGACATTAAATGTAGCTAGACATTGTATCAAATGCTCAACCATAACAAAGATAAAAATAAATCACCTTTTTGCGTTATGCAGCGATCTTCAGTCCCTGAACAGCTCAATATGTTTGAGCAGCTCTGTCTATCACAATAGTAACATTCCTTTCCATTGGGGACGTTAGAGGGATCTACAGGAGGATAACAAATATTCTTTTTTTATTTAATTTCTGTAAGTATTTAATAAAAAAAATCCTTTTAGCGACTCCAGATGGTTCACGACAGACAAGCCGCACCCTGCTTTCTATTTTCTGATGTAATCATAGGATGTAATCAGGGCTGGAAATGGCTAAGATTCACTGGGGGGACTTTCAGATGTACTTCAAAATTAAATATTATATAATCTATAATAGCATTAAACAGGCCAATTCCATGTTTTCTCCAAACAATATTTTCTAAATTATCAAGACAGGCACATGAAAGTTCAATGAATAACATTTATTTATTGTGTGTGGCACAAACACGTTTATTCAACAGAATCTCTGCTTGGAGAAAATTACCAAATTTGATTTTGGCCAAATTGAAGATACATTGCCTAGGAATCTGTTCATGCAGAATTGAACAGGTCACACAAACCTTTTAAATACATTTGTCCTCGGGTTAAAGAAAACTGAGGAATATTTTTGGATGGCAGCCTCTCAATTTAGTTGTTAAAATCCACAATTATTAAATATTTAAAGCTCAATCCAGTTTTAAGGGAAGGGAAAGCTGATGTGCATTCTAAAATGCAAAATAATTTGGCTAAAATTATAATCTAATCTAGCCTGTATCAACTTTTTTCCATGGCGACGTGTCATGCAGAAAGCTTTCAGGCGCAACTTTCTTTTCATTTTTATAGTTCGCATGCGACAGTTATGCCATTTTTTAACAACCATGTAGAGTGTGCATCAATGTTAATACATTAACGCGAGAGCGCATCAGATAGCACGAATCTCCACAAAACTCACGCACTCTCAAACATAGTGTTCTCATGGCTCTACTCTGGCTCGGATGTTGCGTGTGCGCGCTCCGTTATGGAGTCATTTGTCATTTTATCACATGGTCAGTAAAGCACAATACCTGGGGCATCTTGGACGTTACACTTGTCGGTGTTACAGCATACAGAAGATTCTTTTCCCATGTCCTTTCCCAAGTTCTTGAACCCACTTTGACCGTGACAGTCATAACAATCTTTAAACTTAATTAGGCCTATCTCACCTAAAAAACATGAATGAGAATGATACAGGAAAAAAAAAAAAAAAAAAACAGTTTAACTGCATGTTATTTTAATGGGAAATGTATTTATAGATATTTAGCATATACAGTATTTATACACATTTCAGCATTTTTCTAATTTCAAAAGTTTTTTATTGTTTTATTTGTATTGTTAAATTACTCTGATAGAAAATACAAAATGAAATAGTCGAAATCTGTGTAATATCCTGTGTTTGAAATGGTAAATTCTTCCAGGAAAACGCATAGCAGAAACTACATTTAGCCTAAGCTCCAGCAAATTACAGCAGTATCTCCATCACTCAATTATACATTTCAATCTTGGACATACCAGTTTGTGGATTTGATGTTGAACTCAAGCAATGAAAAGTTCCACTGGGACATGTTTTTAACTTCTGATTTGCACAAGAACCGTTCCGACCATCGCACTCATAACAGCTGAGAGAGTGTCCTTTAGTAATAAGACAGTGAGACACATCAGTGATTTATATTTGTATGTAATAACAATTCAAGCTTTTTGTCTTTGTACCTGCAGTGAAGAGAATGAACAGGAGAAAAACTGAGATTTGCAGATCCATCTTTGATCAGGAGGTGAATGAAACAACAAGCCTGTTTCATCACTCATTTTATAGCTTATCTAAAGGGGAGGGTCTTTATGAGAAAGTGAAAGTTCAACAGAAATGACTTTGGAATTAATAGGTCTACTTAAGCCAGTTTGCTAACAATGATGACAAGACATTATAAAATGACATTATTGATCACACTGAGTCTACTCTCCAATGATGAACTGGATTTAATATTGGTACTGGGTTCTGTCACTTCGGTCTGTTTATTCTTGGTTTGGTGACAGAGCCCTGACACTGCTTGTGTCTTGTCTTGTCTTGTTGTTAGCTTGAACGTGTGTCCTTCTGTTTAGATGTGTTGTTTTGTCTGTTTGGTGCAATCACATGGCTTCCTGCATGTTTCCCTGTGCCATGTGCTAGGCTGTCTTGTGTAGCCCCACCCTTCTTGTTATCTGTTTATTGGTTAGTTTTTCCCACCTGCTCTCCTTTGTTACCTTGCTGCTTCCCTATTTCTTCTCCTTCTGTTTGCTGGTCTGGGCTGGATTGTTATTGTTGGTCATGTTATGTCTTTGTTTGTTGCCAAATCGTTGACTTGCGCTTCAACGCAAATGTTTTCCCTGCAACATCACTCATTTTATAGCTTATCAAAAGGGGAGGGTCTTCATGAGAAAAACTATGTACATGTATTTTACAACCAGAAAAAAATAGATTTAAACAACGTAATAATTATTATTTCCGTAGGAGTAAAGCCTCAGTGATGTTGGTTCTATTAGAAAACCTTAGAAGAGTGAAGCTGCAATAGCAGCAAAACCAAGGTTAAGAAGAGAAACAACAGTGTGTGTCACAGTGCAAATGTGGTGTGCATGTGGGATGTGTATGCAGTGCATGTGAGTGAAATTAGTGTCTGTGGTTGTGTTTCACTGACAACAGTTTGATTGGACTGTGGGTTAGGGTTAGGATGCAGATTCTGAGAAGTACCCAGTGGCATGAGTGGTCATCTGAAATTAAAAAGTCTGTTATTTGTTTTTGTTTCAACTCAATGTTGAAATTACTCTGAACATTTATTTATTTATTTATTTATTTTGAGTAGGCTAATCAACTTAAAAGTTTTTTTTTATGATACAAATTATTAAAGGCACAATATTCAAAAACAATGTTTTATATTTTGTTGAGCTATTACATTATCACAAATGTTTCACAAATGTTTCCAACAATGTTTAAATCCAGAGAATTTGGATTGTTGCAGAATGTTGCTGTAATTTATAGTAATATCTTCAGAATTACTAATTACTTCAAATATAATTATTTTGAAGTGTTGGTGCTTAATGTAACGCTATCTAACGTAACTGGATAAATCACGTTTGAGATTTGTGCTGGCTACTGTATACAGGCCACCAGAGCACCATACAGACTTTATCTGCAGCTAGTACTAACTCTGATAGAAAGTCAGCAAATTCTTTGATAAAGTCCTAATTGTTGGTGATTTTAATATACATGTAGATAACGAAAAAGATGCATTGGGATTGGCATTTAAAGACATTCTGAACTCTTTTGGAGTTAGACAACATGTGTCAGGACCTACTCATTGTCATAATCATACTTTAGATCTAATATTATCATGTGGAATTAATGTGGATCCCATTAAAAATTCTGCAGCAGAGCGATGACATCTCAGATCATTATCTAATCTTGTGTAAACTTCATTTAGCCAAGGCTGCAAAGCCGACTCCATGTTACAAATATGTTAGACCTATCACTTCTGCCACTAAAGATTGCTTTATTAATAATCTTCCTGATCAGTTTCATCATCTCAGCATCCCAGATAGCTTAGAAGAACTCGATATTGTGACGGAAACTTTTAACTCTTTTCCAGCACTTTAGACACAGTTGCTCCGTTGCGCTTAAAGAAGATTAAAGAAAATAGTCAAACGCCGTGGTACAACGAGCACAATGCTATTATGGGTGGTTGCCCTGCACGCTTAATAAACAAATTACAGCTGGTCCAAAACACAGCAGCTCAAGTTCTTACCAGAACCAGGAAGTATGACCATATTAGTCCAGTTCTGTCAACACTGCATTGGCTCCCTATTAAACAACGTACAGATTTTAAAATATTGCTGATTACTTATAACCCCTTAACTGTCACCCCCCTTTTTGAGAATGGACATTAAAATGCACTATTCAAGCTTAAATGGTTGTAATTCAAGAATGCTTTGGAGTATAGACCTAAGTTTGGTCTTGTTTTAAAGGTAAAAAATAGCAGATTATTGCTGAAGTGAAAGCACTTCAAAAAAATAAAGTATGAAAAAGTTATGGAAGTTTAAATTTACATTAAATCAAATATAATTTATTTAATATTTTTATTTTATATAAAATATATATTTTACAAAATATGTTTTACAAAAAAATTACTATAAAATCAAAGCCAAATATCTAACCAAGTTGTGTTCCAAATTTGAAGTTGATATCACAAAAAATGAAGTTCCCATGAGATTTTGTTTAGGCGTATTACCAAACATAGCCACCGGGTGTCATTGAATTCCATTGAATTTTACTGTATGCATTCTACCATAATAAATTAATAAATTTCTGTCCAAATATCACTTCTGTCACAAAATATGGAACCTTGAGACTCAGACCTTTCTGACAATATGTGTTTTGTCAAGATTAGAAAATATTTTGATCATAAATTATGAATCATAAGGATGCCCAAAAGGGGAGGAGCCTGATAAAATAATTTAGAGTACCGTTTCTATGGTAACACAATGTCCAATTTCAAAAAAGTTTTCACCGGATGAATTCTGAGATCATAAGCTTTCAAATGATACCTAATTTATGATAACAAATAAAATATGTAATATAATAAAAAAAAGCGATAAAAAAATATAATACAATATTTTAGAGGATAATATATATATTATACTTTTTAGAAGATAATATTATTTTATATTTTTTTATTGACAAATACTAGATTATATATTTTCTAATGAAATTTTAGCATAAAAATCAACATATCAATTATTAAAAGTGTGTGCATCAACTTTTTGTGACGAAGGTCAGAACTCCTGTTATTACGTAGATTTTTTGAGGTGCACTCTTGTCATAAATTCATCTATTTCTGTTCCTACATAATTTATAACAAAAAAACAGTCCTAAATATCTATTTAGGAGTCTTAGAACTTTCCAACGATATATAGTTTGTCATAATTAGATTAGGATTAAATAGTAATATAGGGAAGTAAAGTTAGGCGTTTAATTTTCCTATTTAGCACCAAAACTTTGGAATAGTCTTCCTAACATTGTCCGGGAAGCAGACACACTCTGTCAGTTCAAATCTAGACTAAAAACACATACACATAACCAGTAGGCATTTTTTGGGGGGCGGTGCCGCCGGCACGAGCAGAAAAAAAAATATTAAAAAATAATCTGCGCCGCGAAGCAGTTTTCTATTATCTATCATTTCACTGTGCGGGGAATTGGCAAATTTGCGCCCCCTGCAGCTGCAGGCGCCCCTGCTTGCTGAGAAGATGCCGTGCACAGAAGCTGTTTGTTTGAGAAGGGGAAAGGGGAGGGGGCGCGGGCGCGGATTACAGTTCAAATCTGTTGATTGTCGATGTCGAGTGCCAAATAAGAGATGGACAAGAAAGGTCAAAGCCATCAGGTGCCCAATTTAGAAACGAGCAAAAGATAAAGTTATGCAACTATGTTTTCTCTGTATGATTACGGTATCCATGTCATGCATGAAGGGGCAATATTAATTGGTGGATATAACTCTTATTTGTTAACCTTTTTGCTATGATTCTTGCTATGCTTAACAATAATTCGGTTTTAACTCAAACACGAGATCTAATTTCACCATAATATTGTGCTTTGCAACAAAACTGTTACAAGTTCAGTTATTACACTGCAAAAAATGCTTTTCTTACTTAGTATTTTTGTCTTGTTTCCAGTCCAAATATCAAACATTTCTTAAATAAAGATAAGAAATCTTTACTAAAGTAGTAAAATGACATAAGATATTAAGTCTTGTTTTCTGGGGAAATAAAAAAAAACAAGCAAAACATGATCTGCCAATGGGGTAAGAAAAATTATATGGGGGGGGATTGGGGAACGCTCGCAGGGGGTCTCGCCCAGGGTGTAATTCAATGTAGAACCGCCACTGCACATAACACATTATAGACTTCTATAATTCAATGTTAGGCTGCATAGATTAGGTTAGCCAGAACCCGGGAAACTTCCCATAAATCCTGATGTACTTGTTACATCATAAGAAGAATGGCGTCTACGCTAATATTAGTCTCTCTGTTTATCTGAGGTTTACCACAGTCCGCCGGATCCAGGCTGTATCCTGATCTGATGAAGGACCTGCGCCTGGACGCGATGACAATGCAGTCCTGAAGTGTCAACTAGTCTCTCCCCTGTGAATACCTCCTTCCCTTCCCTTTACCTCTGTACAGATAAAACTTTGTCGTTTTACAGAGTAAAAATCTGTACAGAGTCATAACGTGGCTACACGGACCCAATAAATAATTCTGTATAATAAATTTCTAAGGCCAGACAAGTAGTTTGTTGAGAGTTGATTTGTAAAGAAGGACTACACGCCTGCGCACATATATATTCAAACGCGCATACCTATGAACTAAACACGTGATGCGCATGTGCGCGACATCGGTGTTTGCGCAGAGGTTTGCACAGAGGTTGTGTAGGTTTGCGCAGAGATAACTGATAAGAGAACGGTGTTGTGTTATTGTCATGTCCCCTAAGTTAATAACTAATGATCTTCGCAACGGAAGTGAATCAATCAATCAAAACTAACTTAAGCTGGACAATAACTTTATCCTAGAGCCGCTGTAAAGCCAAAACAGTCTCTGTTACTGTAATTTCCTATTATCACTGTAAAGCTGCTTTAAAACAATTTATATTGTTAAAAGCGCTATATAAATGAAGGTGACTTGACTTATGTATGGAATGCCGGACTTGAGTATTTATACTTTTATTTCCTTGGCTTAAGGACGACTATGGAGTCGTTAGGCCCAAACTCAAGGCAGGAAGAGCTTACTTATAGCACTTGCAAATCGCCCGCTCTCTTACAGGTCCGCAGACATCGAATGGGCTCGAATGGGGCACCCTTCATGGCTTCCAGGACCGTCGCTTTGGCTTTCCATCCTGTAGCGGTGGGCGGGCAGAGGTGTGCGGCCACCGCTTCCTCGAGTGGAGGAATCGCCTCGTAACCTTTCTCCGCAGCGCCATCTACAGTTGAGAGCGTCGAGGAGAAGGAAGGCATTAGGCAAGCTGAGTGTGGTGCTTTCCGTGACTTCGTCAGCTCGTTGTGCACTTCTGGGAAGAAGGGGGCGGGTCTCTGAAAACCAGGAAAGCCAGCGTCCTCAGAACTGCAAGGCAGGTGGCTTGTTCTGCTGAAGGCTTTTCGACGGCGGCGAAGAAGACTTCTTATCCAGAGATCAGCGAAGTGGTGAGTTCGCTGAAGGAGATCAAATCTGAATTCCATGGCTGAATGAGTGCTTATATAGCTATAAGTCGATTGCTTCGCGCATCTGAGCCGCCTCGCCATAGGTCTGTGCAGTTGCCGCTTTTTAAAAAAAAATGCATTTTAAAGATTTGCTTCAATAATCTCGAGAAAAGGAGTGTTCCCATAGCGTAAGCTAGCCTTACGCAATACGAGAGACCTCTCAAAAGGGAACTTGACTTGTTTGCATATTCAGTATATATTTACAAAATAAACAAATGCAAGGGTGAAAATTTATTTTTTTCTCAAAACATTGAGTTTTGATTTCTAAGTGATAAAATAAAGTATAGCATATTAATATTATATAGGCTACCGGTAAACAAAACCTAAATTCAGTCTGTTCATCATATGAAGCGATCAAGTCTCTTCAGAAAATTTTGACTTAACCACTAAATTCATATGGATTAGTTTTATGATCTCTTTATGAACTTTTTGAAGTGTCAAAGTGGTAGTTGCGTCAATGGAGAGACAGAAAGCTCTCAGATTTCATCAAAAATATCTTCATTTGTGTTCTGAAGATATACGAATGTCTTATGGGTTTGGAATGACATGAGGGTGAGAAATTAATGACAGAATTTTGATTTGTTTCCAAATAAAAAACCCATTTCTCTTTTTCTGTGTATGAAAGTAATGTTGTGCTTTAATTATTTTATGAATAATTATTTGACTATAAAGACAATCTGCTTAATTATGATGCAATATATTTGTTTCATATTTGTTTACTAAAATGCATATTTTGAGTTCCTCAAATCATGATACAACAATCAGTGGAGGAACAAACAAGCTTTATTCAGTTAAGTACAGCAATGCATCAGAATGTGAATCATATTCGCTGGTGTTTGCTGTAGAATCTGAAGAGCAGAATCTGGATTCACTGAAACAGGAAGTAGAAGAGCAGAGGAGAGAAGAGCAGGAAGAAGCTTCCCTTATACATTCCATCTAAAAAAACATGATAAAAATATTGCTATTAATTAGTACTACTACTAATATTTAATAAAAATTGCATGTTCATTGTTGATTAATTTATTCACAAGCATTTGACTAAATCAAAAACTTCTATTCACACTGTTCTGCTTTCCACTATTCTTGACTACTCTTTAAAGGGGTATAATGCCCTTTTCACAAGATGTAAAATAAGTCTCTGATGTCCCCAGAGTGTGTATGTGAAGTTTTATCTCAAAATACCCCACAGATATTTTTATAACATGTTAAAATTGTCACTTTTTGAGGGTGAGCAAAAACGCATTGTTTTGTGTGTGTCCCTTTAAATGCAAATGAGCTGTTGCTCCTGGCACAGAAGGCAGCTTCCATTACCTCACACAGACAAACAAAAACTGTTCTGCCTTTTATGTTTAAACTGGAGTAGGACAATTATGGAGAGACTCAAGAAGAAGTAACAACATGTAGAGCAACAGGACATTTCTGAATGGTTAGTTGATGAATTTATGTAGCTGATGTGGAGTTAACTATATTCTAGTCATTGATATTATAGCATATATAGCATATTCTGTCATGATAATCTTTAAATTGCATTCCCAGGGGCGGGATGTATGTAAATTTTAGAGTTAGTGATTGTTGTCCCTACCAGTTGTTGTCCTTAAAAAAGCCATAAAGAAAATATCTCCCTTTGCTTTGAACTTTGAGCGCTGTAACTTTGCAGATGTTGTTTATGCTCAAACAGCAACATTACACACTAACTAAAGTTACAAAAGTGAAATCATAATCAACCACCCCTTTAAATTTGATATAGTGCTCCTTATGAACAATCACTTGTGTTTAAATTATTATAATAGTCGTTGTGGAAAAATACATGTAAATGTAGCACACAGTCAAATAAAGCACATTACCTGCTGCATTGCAAAGATCAGTGTCACAGCACTGGAGAGTCACATCATTTATGGTCCCTGGTTTACATTGAGGTAGACACCCTTTAGCTGTGAAAGACACCTTAGTGGGACCTGCAAAAAAAGACAAAATTCCTATATAATAGGCTAAAGAAACAATTCCAGAAATCATGTTCCTCTTGCAATAGACAAGTAATGCCAATTATGTGATGAGATTAACCTATTATACTTCTACTTCATATTATCACTTTCAGTAAATTTCCACTTCATACCTTTCGATTTTTCCCATGTACTGATTCCACATTTAGAGAATCCAGCTGGACATGTCTCCACTTCCTTGTTGCCACAGAAACCCTTTAAATCAGAGTCGCACGAGTAACACCTGAAAGAATAACCTTAAAAACAGAAAGAGACATTCAGTGACCTCAGTGTACCAAATAATACATTCAATACTTGCTGTTTCTTGTACCTCCAGTGAGAAAAACGAAAAGAAGAACAGCAGACACTCGCAGATCCATCATGTATCAGGAACAGAATGAAATAACAATGTTTCCGTTCCTCTTATGTCTGTTTAGAAAGGGGTGTGTTTAACAAGGAAACTGTGTGAAGTCGTACACAACTTGACAGACTCAAACACCCACTGTTAATGTTTTCTTCTCCAGAATAACTATGATCAGTTTTAATTAATGGATGATAGTAAATTAAAGCTTTAGCGTAAGTTCTGCCAGGAAGACTCAATCTAACCAATCATGTGCTAACACTCGCAGTATAAAAGATTACACTTACATTTGTCTGAGTTCGCAGATGCTGACGCTGCCAATTACCTCCATCCTCCCCAACCACCACCAAGATGGTCCCTTCCTTTACCTCCAGGGGGTCGGCTGCGCCCCTGCCTTCGTCTTCAGGCAGGATATGCTGCTTCTGCTACCCTCACATTGCGCACTAAGGACGGGCCTATGCCAAAGAACTTTATAAATTTATGCTTGCTGGGCTGTTGATAAATATACGCTTGTTATATCAATTTTCTCCCGAGTCTTTCTCGTACAATGTAAGTTAATTGTTTTAAATGAAAATTAGAAAAGTTCCTCAAGACAAAAGTTTCAATGCTGTTCGTAGCTGGTTGTTATAAAGTCATTGTGAGGCTCTTCTGGCTGGTTAATAGACATTTCTGATTTCTGGCTGATAGTTGTGGACACTTAATAATGTACATAATTTACATGTGTGGCTATTTCTGTAGTTAATGTTACAGCGTTCCAGAGAACTTTTCTCTTCCACAACAATTTATGAGTTAATAATATAGTAATGTAGTAATGTATATAGTAATATTTTAAAAAAATCTATCTATTGTTGATCATAACATCAACTGGATCAGGATCACCGATCAGTGTGTGTGTGTGTGTGTGTGTGTGTGTGTGTGTGTGTGTGTGTGTGTAAGTAGGACAAACATGATGCTTCTTGTATGCCTCTTCTGCATATGTTAATGTGAACAGTTTTGATTTATGGCCATATTGTTACAAAACAGATTAAAAAGAAGCATATATATTTGTGCATTTAATGCATGCATTTATAGGAGCTCTTCATATATTTGTAGCTTGAATTGTGGGTTAAGATGCACTTTCTGAGAAGTACAGAATGGCATGAGTGGTCTTCTGAAATGAAAATGTCACCTATTTGTTTTTTTTTTCTTTTTCTTTTTGTCCTGGGTTCTGTTTCTGAGTAATGCTCATTGTGCTTATAAGCGCTATAAGTAATGCTCATTGTGGGCTGGGGTTTATACATGAAGGTGAACACTGCACCAACCACATACAAATCAACACAGTGACAAATATCTTACATGGTTCATGAAATGTTCATGCTAATTAAGTTAGATTTAACACATGCTATGCTAACTGTTTATTTGAACAGAAATATATCAAATTAAATGGTTTCAACTCAATGATGTTGAAATTACTCTTCAATTTTGTTGAGTAGCCTAATCATGGTATTTATGAAACAATTTAAGTTCCTCTAACAACTCAATGAAGATTGTTATAAAAAAAAACTTTATGCAAACTTGGGTTAATTTTTGTTGATAAAGGGAGAGAGAGAGAGAGAGAGAACAGAAAACAAAAGGATGAAAAAAACATTTGAAACGCCTTCTGTCAATCGCTTGAAGCTCTCATTGGCGTATACTCATGTCAGTCATCTCTTCTGCACTGTGATTGGTCAGTACGCAACTGTATATTGTGTGTAATTTAAACTGAAATATGTTAATATATTTATTTATTTTAAATAGGGCTGTCAATCGATTAAAAATTTTAATCGCGATTAATCGCATGATTGTCATGAGTTAACTCGCGATTAATCGCATTTAATCGCACATTTTTTATTTGTTCTAAATATACCTTAAATTAATACTTTTCAAGTTTGTAATTCTCTAATCAACGTGGGCATGGATAAATATAGATGCTTTATGCAAATGTATGTTTATTATTGAAACCATAGTCAATATAGCATGAAGACGAGACATGTTTCAAAGGTCATAGATGTTTTTCAAAGAACTTGTTCATGTCTATTAGACACATGTAGAAAGAACAAAGAAATACCAGGTTCCCATTACTTCTCTTTCTTTGCACTGAGCAATTTACTAACACAAAAATGTTTAGATTTTTGCATGACAGGGCAGCTCTTCTGAAAATGCTAAATGTACATTTAGCATTTATTATTACATTGTAGTCTCTCTCTGTGCCCATTTTGATGAAGCTAAATTCTCAATAAATTCTCAATAAAACGCATATTTTACTGTTTCTGTTGTCAAACAACGGAATGAATTTGAAATGGTGACTGAAACGCGACCAAATAAACATAACCAGCTCTCCCTTCCAAGACGTTAATCTGCACAAAAATTCTGATAATCGAGCCGTCGTCTGGTGAAATCAAATACACATAAGCTAAAGACAATATCCGTGCTCTGATTTCGGCTATATTTGTAAAATTAGAGAAGCAACATAATATCTGTGTTTAACTGAATTAAAGCGCTGCTCCTCCGCGTGAGACGCAGAGAGAGAGAGAGAGAGAGAGAGAGAGAGAGAGAGAGAGAGAGGCGCGCGCGCGTGCTGAGAGAGCAGTAGCCTACCGGCGGTACCGGTATATTCTCAGAAACTAAGGTTTGGGCGCTTTGTTGAAGGAAAAAAAATCGCTAAAGGGGTCTGCAATGTCGCTAAGTTGCCAACACTGTGTATCTCCATTTCTCCAACTAGGGGTTGGGTCACGGGTCAAACAGAAAATACGCGCTGCGTTAATCGTCCGTTAAAAAAATTAGTGCCGTTAATATGATTTTGCGTTAACGCGTTATTAACGCGCTAACTTTGACAGCCCTAATTTTAAAGTTTTATTTACATGAAATTTTCAGCTTTGAAAAATGGGTGATTTCTGGTTCTCAGCATGCTTTGCATGGGACTGGCCAAGGAGAACTAGATGTACCGCATGGCGGTACAAAATATGACCGCCGCTCAGGCCTGCACTGGCTTTCCACAAAAATAAATGACATGGAGCAATTTGGCTGTATTGTATGGAAGCTTGTTTCCGCCACAAAAAAAAAAAAAAAGATAATTGCGACTTTTTATCTCACAATTGCGAGTTTACATCTCGCAATTCTGACATTATTTCTCAGAATTGCGAGATATAAAGTCAGAATTGCGTGAAATAAAGTCAGAATTCTGAGATATAAAGTCAGAATTGCGTGATATAAAGTCAGAATTCTGAGATATAAAGTCAGAATTGCGAGATATAAAGTCGCAATTGCGTCTTATAAAGTCAGAATTCTGACTTTTTTTTCGCAATTGCGACTTTATATCACGCAATTCTGACTTTATATCTCAGAATTCTGACTTTATATCACGCAATTCTGACTTTATAACACATAATTGCGAGTTTATATCTCGCAATTCTGACATATTTTCTCAGAATTGTGAGATATAAAGTCCAATTCTAAGGGGGGGAAAAAAGACGGACTTTTTTTTTTTTTACCTCAGAATAGTTTATATCTCACAATTCTGACTTTATAACACGCAATTGCGACTTTATATCATGCAATTCTGACTTTATATCTCCCAATTGCGTGATATAAAGTCAGAATTCTGAGATATAAAGTCAGAATTCTGAGATATAAAGTCAGAATTGCGTGATATAAAGTCGCAATTGCGAGAAAAAAAGTCAGAATTCTGACTTTATAACACGCAATTCTGACTTTATATCTCAGCATTCTGACTTTATAACACGCAATTGCGACTTTATATCATGCAATTCTGACTTTATATCTCCCAATTGCGTGATATAAAGTCAGAATTCTGAGATATAAAGTCAGAATGCTGAGATATAAAGTCAGAATTGCGTGATATAAAGTCACAATTGCGAGAAAAAAAGTCAGAATTCTGACTTTATAACACGCAATTCTGACTTTATATCTCAGAATTCTGACTTTATAACACGCAATTGCGACTTTAAAACACGCAATTCTGACTTTATATCTCGCAATTCTGAGAAATAAAGTCAGAATTGCGAGATGTAAACTCGCAATTGTGAGATAAAAAGTCGCAATTATCTTTTAAAATGTTTTATTCAGTGGCGGAAACAAGCTTCCATAGTATTGTATGGAAGCTTGTTTCCGCCACAAAATAAAAAAAATAAAAGATAATTGCGACTTTTTATCTCACAATTGCGAGTTTACATCTCGCAATTCTGACTTTATTTCTCAGAATTGCGAGATATAAAGTCAGAATTGCGTGAAATAAAGTCAGAATTCTGAGATATAAAGTCAGAATTGCGTGATATAAAGTCAGAATTCTGAGATATAAAGTCAGAATTGCGAGATATAAAGTCGCAATTGCGTCTTATAAAGTCAGAATTCTGACTTTTTTTTTCGCAATTGCGACTTTATATCACGCAATTCTGACTTTATATCTCAGAATTCTGACTTTATATCACGCAATTCTGACTTTATAACACATAATTGCGAGTTTATATCTCGCAATTCTGACATCTTTTCTCAGAATTGTGAGATATAAAGTCCAATTCTAAGGGGGGGACAAAAGACGGACTTTTTTTTTTTTTACCTCAGAATAGTTTATATCTCACAATTCTGACTTTATAACACGCAATTCTGACTTTATATCTCAGAATTCTGACTTTATAACACGCAATTGCGACTTTATATCATGCAATTCTGACTTTATATCTCCCAATTGCGTGATATAAAGTCAGAATTCTGAGATATAAAGTCAGAATGCTGAGATATAAAGTCAGAATTGCGTGATATAAAGTCGCAATTGCGAGAAAAAAAGTCAGATTTCTGACTTTATAACACGCAATTCTGACTTTATATCTCAGAATTCTGACTTTATAACACGCAATTGCGACTTTAAAACACGCAATTCTGACTTTATATCTCGCAATTCTGAGAAATAAAGTCAGAATTGCGAGATGTAAACTCGCAATTGTGAGATAAAAAGTCGCAATTATCTTTTTTTTATTATTTTGTGGCGGAAACAAGCTTAGTATTGCGTGTTTATGTATATAAGTTGTATATTTTAAAAGACTGTCTGGAGTATTCCTGTGGATCATGGATAATTTAGAGTTTTGTAATTATTTGCCATTACTATTTAAGTTTTATATCAAAAGTCATTAGTTTAGACACTTAACATCCATAATGTGAAAACGTCACATCCATAACAGTGGTTTTCCCTATATAATGTATTGCAAAAATGAGTTTCAAAAACACACTTATTGTGTTCAAGCAAGTCTTTTTCTACAAAAAACTTTCTACAAACCTCTACCAAACGGTTGAGGTGCCTGTTGATGGTAAAAGTCAGTTATCTGACTTTGGCATGGGTTTGTTGTGTTTTACTGAAAAAAAAAAACAAAAAAAAAACATTTTTTCCCCAAAAAAGTGTTTTTATCTTGTAGCCCTGGTCCCAGAGTTTTAAAAAAACAATGTTAACAAAATTAAACTCATTCCCACTGTACCTAGTAGAACACTTAAGTACAGTAAATGTCCCATTGAAATTAATGGGATTTTATGGATTTAGGTGAAGAAATTAATGGGATTTTATGGATTTAGGTGAAGAAAGTGTACACATAATACATTTTGGTCTGTACCATGAAGAGAAAAATGATTCAACTATATAAACTATGTCTATATATTTTCTGAAAGCGTAGACTCTCAGGATGTGATCTAACATGGCATGAAACATGTCCCACCCACCTCATTAGTATACTGCCCAAGCATAACACATTGGGTATTGGTAAATCGGGTATATGGCTGATACCTAAAAAAAGTAGTAGTATTTGCATGTCTGTCTGTGTGTGTGTGTGTGTGTGTGTGTGTGTGTGTGTGTGTGTGTGTGTGTGTGTGTGTGTGTCTGTCTGTGCGTGTATGTGTGCGTGCGTACATGTGTGTGCGCGTGTGTGTTTGTGTGTGTGTGTCTGTGCATGTGGATTTGTATGTGTGTGTATGGGTGTGTGTCTGTGCGTGTGGATGTCAGTGTGTGTGCATGCTTGCGTTTGTTTGTATTCCTGCATGTGTGTGTGTGACAGTATCATCCTAAACCAGCAACCCTTCGCTCAACAGCACCATCTACAGGCCGATGAGTGTACAGTCACTAAATGTGCACATAAATGAATTTATTTTATACCCCCCCATGGATGAAATTCTACGAAACTTAGCAGAGGATACCCCCAGAGGATGTCAAGTTAATCATACATATGAAATATGGTGCAGTTCTGAACATCTCAACTGAAGACAGGGGCGATTAAAGCAGAATAATATTGCATTTTCATTTTTTATGGGAGGGGCGCAAATCACAAATGAGTGATTATGGGCTAGGTTGATGTAGGCCCTTAAGAGCAACATACCATAAAAATTTCTTCATCCTCGGTGCCACGGTTCAGGTAGTTATTTAGGAAAAAAACATTTTTTGGGTTTGGCGGGGCCCAGCGCGGGGGGGGGGGGGGGGGGGGTTGGGAAGTGGCCCCCGGGGACCAAAAGAAATTTTTCCGTAAAAGTCTAGTGGGGCTACATGCCCACCAAATTTCATGTTCCCCGGTGTTTCGGTCATCCGGTCATCTACTGAAAAATTCAGTAGATGACAAAAAAAAAAAAAAAAAAACTTTGACAATCCCTATATGACCGCTTTCGCTAGCGGCGGTCATAATAAATGTTGCACTGTTCATTTATATTTGTATGTGTTTTTTAGTAAAAGGAAAGACCTGTTAGTGTTTCATGCTGTTGTTTGACGTCTCAAAGAGTTTCTGTTTCTGTGTTGGACTTTGTGGTTATCACTGTGCTGAAGAGTAGAGCTGGTGATTAGGGTGCGGGTGGCTTCATGATGACTTACACTAAATTAACTAGAAGTGAAATGATGCATTAAAGTGGGTCAACAATGGTAACAGTGCCACCACTCAGTTTTGCTGAAATTAGTTAATTTATTTTTTTGGAGGAAAATTTTTATTTCAGCCACAAGTTCTCAATGTAGTTTGTTATGAAAAAAAAATGCAATTGATGCAAACTATTCTGCTATGTGCAAAAGTTTTTTTTCTTCACTTTTTCCCCACAAAAAAAGACTTTTAGGGCATAGTACAAGTATAGGCAAATTGGGTTGCAGCAATTGTGACAGCCTGCCTAATATACTATTGGTCCCCCGCATGCTGCCAAAACAGTGCTGACCTGCTGAGGCATGTACTCTTCAAGAGCCCTGAAAGTGGCCTGTGGTCTCTGGCATCAAGAGCAGCAGATCCTTCAAGTCCTGTAGGTTGTGAGGAGCCGCCATGGACCGAACTTGTTAGTCCAGCACATCCCACAGATGATCAATTGGATTGAGATCTGGGTAATTTGAAGGCCAGGACGACACCTTGAACTCTTCATCATGTTCCTCAAACCATTCCTGAACAATGTGTGAGTGTGTATTATCCTGCTGAAAGAGGCCACGTCCACCAGGGAACTCCATTGTCATGAAGGGGTGTAACAATGTTTAGGTAGGTGGCACATGTCAAATTTAAGTCCACATGAATGGCTGGACCCAGGGTTTCCCAGCAGAACATTGGCGAGATCATCACACTCCCTCCACCGGCTCGTCATCGTACCCCAGTGATCCTGGTGCCATAACTTCCCCAGGTAAAAGGTGCTCACGTACACGGGCGTGTCCATGTGATGTAAAAGTAAACTCACTGGACCAGGAGGCCTTCTTCCACTACTCCAAGGTCCAGGTCCGACTCTCGCGTGCCCAGTGTTGGCACTTTCCCTTTCGGTTGACGGAGTCCATTGCTGCGGCTACAAAGCCCCATACGTGTGTTGTGACACATTCCTCCCAAAACAACTCGTGCCACAGTCGACCTTCTGCCGTCTCAGACCAGACAGGATAGCCTTTGTTGCCCTCATGCATTGATAAGCCTTAGTCACCCAACACCCTGTTGCCGGATTGTGGTTTGTCCGTCCTCTGACCCACTGTTGATAAATTTTCACCAATGCTGAAGAGGAGCAACACGCCCCCTCCTTTTACAGAGATACTCTGACCCTGTCACTTTGCCAAAGTCCCTTCTGCCCATTTCTCCTGCATCCAATACATTGATTATGATAACTGATTGTTTGCTTACCATCTAAACTACCCAGACCTTAACATGTGGCCTTGTTAGCAGATGGTTAACGATATTGGCTTCACATGTGATAATATTTAGGCTCATCAATGTATAGATTAAAATGAACAGTAGAGCCCAAACTATCAAATTCAGTTGCTATTTATTTTCAGATCTAATAATCAACAATCAAACAAATTTGTATACAAAAATTAAAAATTTATTTGTAAGGTGAAATGATAGACAAAAGTATTTATTAAGTTATATTCCTACTCATCATCATATCTTTGTGATCTGTTACTACATGTGAACAGAAAAATCCTGATTTTGGGAATGCAAATATTGTATTACTGTTACATGGTCTGTCTCTTATGTTTGATAGTGTTTTTGGTGTAGTCCTGTGACCTTTTAGTCTGTTTAATTATGTAATTCACCTGTGCCCTGTTAATTTACTAATTCAATTCCTTTGTCTGCTCTGTATAGTTTAACCCTCTTGTCCGTTTGAGTGGTTTTCTCCTGTTTCTCCTGATTCCTGAGTGTTTGTGATTAAAGTCTGTTTTCTTAGAATTATTTCTCGTCGTGCAAGTTTCTAATATCTATACCACGTTACGTGACAATTACCAACTTATGAAAAACTAAACAGATGTTTTTTTAAATTATCATATTTGATCACCTTTTTTATATAATCACATTTTTGTTATTGCAGTTCTCAGTATCTTTCAAAACAAACAAGAAACAATGTGATATTATATTTTATTTCATAAAACGTCAGATAGTACAGAGATAGTACAGAGAACACAAGCTATATAATCAGTAAAGAGTGTCTGATTGTAGAATGTGAAGATCTGCTGTATTCAGTGCATCATGAAGTAGGAGAGCAGAGAACAGCAGAGGAACAGGAAGCTCTGGGTGACACTCTGAGCCCCGTTACACAGGTTCCCCGCACAACATGTGATAACTTCAACTTTACTAACTGTTGTTGTGATGGCATCACAAATTGATTTAGAGGCACAGCCTTTTAAAACCCTCAACTCGTCTTTGGAAGTCCCTGATGGAAAGAAAGAAAACGAAGGTTGATTCAGTCTAAGCTGGCAATAAGTCGGTATCATATATGTTTAAAAAAGATGATGGAGAGACAAAAATAACTTTAATCTTCGTCCTTTAGCAGATTCTCACCTGTTGCTGTAATGCAGCGATCTTCAGTCCCTGAACAGCTCATTATGTTCAAGCAGCTCTGTCCATCACAAGAGTAACATGTCTTTCCATTGAAAGCAATAGACCTGGGATCTACAGGAGGAAAACTGGTATTCTTTACAAAATATATCTAATGAAATAACACTTCTTTAGTGGCTCTGTTCAATCAATTCATGACAAACAAGCCACGCCCAGCATTTTATTTGCCTTATTGAATGTCCTTTGTAAAGTAATGAGTGTTGACTTTAAAGAAGAGAGCCGTTAGCACATGATCATTAAAGTACAATACCTGGAGCATCTTGGACGTTACAGCCATCAGTGTCACAGCACACAGAAAGTGTGTTTATATTGCCCATGTTTATGGACCCACTGTGACATTCAACAGCACAACTTTTAACCTTCTTCATATTGTCACCTAAAAAAAGCATGAATTATACAAAAAAGATCACAACTACACCTCATTTTGATGAAAAATGTATTTATAAATACGAAGAAGCAGTGAGAGTTAAAACAGGCATCATCTCACAGCTACAAAGCAGAAGAGAAAATAAAACTTTTTTTAAAATGCAAATTGTATTGTTAGCATAAAAATCTGAGTGAAAATAAATAGCACAGATCTGGAACATTCTTTGATTGAAACGGTAAATTCTGACTCTAGCAGTCAAATATAACAGTACATTTCAATAAATCACACCGGACTTACCAACTGATGATACTGACATTGAACTCATGCACTTGGAAGATCCACTGGGACATGTTTGAACTTTTTGATCTGCACAATTCGCCATTGGACTTCCACACTCATAACAGCTGAGAGAGTGTCCTTTAGTAATAAAAAAAGAGACAGTGAGAGACATAAGTGATCTGTATTTGTAATAAAGAACATCACAAACACTATTTGTACCTGCAGTGAAAAGAAAGAAGAGAAGAAAAACTGAGAGTTGCAGATCCATCTTTGATCAGGTGATGAGTGAAACAATGTGTCTGTTTCAGTGCCATTTTATAGCTTATCAGAGGGGGAGGGTCTTCATGAGAAAATAACCTTGGACTGAATAGGTCTGCTAAAGCCAATATGTTAATAATGACAAGCATAAAATTACATAATGGTTCACACTGACACTGCAATGTGAAGAATTTGGGCCTGATTTCTAAACACAGAATTGATTGAGATACTTCTTCTTTATGGACAAACTAATTATTATACATGTGTGTAAAAGCATTCTTAATAAATGAATTATTTCAAATCAGTTAATAAATGAAAGCCTCAGACCACTCGTAAATCTAACATTCAATATAATGTATCATACAACTTACAGTTTTTCTCACTTGCTAACACACTACTGGTTCAGCTGGCCCGATTTCCCAAACCATTCGGTCATTTCTAGAAACAAAGAAATGTTTTCAAAACGTTTAACAGAGTATCACCTGTTTTCACACACATAAGTTTAACCATGTTCTCATTCAGAAAACACAAGTACACAATATAATACCTCAAGTGTCTCACTGAACTCAAATAGCACACATTTGTCCATGTGTAAACATTAAGTGACAAAATGGACGACACACCAATCAGAATCTCAGGATAATATAAATAGGGCCATGGGGATTATGTGCTTTGGAAAATGGATCCTGGTGGGAGACAAAGAGGAAGAGGACAGGAAAAGAAAAATAAAGGGGATAGGGTCAAAGGACATTTGTTCCTGATGAAATACAAAGCACTATAGTTGACCATGTTCTTCTGCAGGAATGACCAGGGAAGTTGGTCTACAGGCTCATCTACAGGGTTTTATTACTTACACACACAGTATAATTACAGCACACAGTAGCAATACTTTAGATGAGAGAACTTTCACTATACTGTGTACAGTAAATACTGTAGCACATGTTGTACAACCCTTGTAATTGTCATACTTATTTGTAGCCAATTACTTAAGTTCTTACATTTGTTATTTTAACAGAACTAAAAGACGACTACTTAGAGGAGGGAGAGAAAGTCTTTTGTCAGAAGACTAAGAAACTGCTCTAGTATGGTAAATATGGTCATTGCCAGTGCCGTAGATGTGAAGGATGTGTTGTTGTGTTTTTGTTGCTACATAGTTTTGCATGTTTATATGTTGCTATATCTATTTTGTTGCAACATTGAGTTTTGAGGAGAAAAAAGGTAACACTTTAGGGTCCAATATTAATTACTTAAAGGGGTGGTATAATGCCCTTTTCACAAGATGTAAAATATATCTATGATGTCCCCAGAGTGTGTGTGTGAAGTTTTAGCGCAAAATACCCCACAGATATTTTTATATAGCAAGTTAAAGTTGTCACTTTTTGAGGGTTTGCAAAAACGCACCGTTTTGTGCCTGGCCCTTTAAATGCAAATGAGCTGCTGCAGAGGGCGGGGTTTCAAGAGCCCGTGTCTGTTAGCAGCTGCTATTACCTCACGCAGACACACTAAAATGACAGAAACTGTTCTGCCTTTAATGTTAAACGGAGTCAGATAAGGATGGAGAGACTCAAGAAGAAGTGACAACATGTAGAATGCAACAGGACGTCTCTGAATGGTTAGTTGAATTTATGTTGCTGATGTGGAGTTAACTATCTTCAATTAGGATATTCTGTCATGATAAATAAATCTATAAATTGCTCACACAGAGAGATGCACACAGAGTGACTTTCTATTGCATGTGAAAAGATGGATGCTAAAGTTTGAGCTGACTCACAAATGTACTCTTATACAACAACTTTTCCTCTTCTCAACATGGACTGCGTGTTCCCGGGGGCGGGGTTTGTGTAAATTCTAGGGTTAGTGATGTCACTAACCCGAGAGGAATGTCGTGTAGTCCCAACCAGCCGTTTGTTGTAGTCCTTTTCTTTAAAAGCAAATATCTTCCTTTGCTTTGAACTTTGAGAGTTGTAACTTTGCAGATGTTGTTTATGATCAAACAGCAACATTACACACTAACTAAAGTTAGAAAAGTGAAATCACACTCAACCACCCCTTTAATAGCATATTACTAGAATATTGGCTATTAAGTAATTATAAAGCACATATTAATGCCTTATTCTGCATGAGCATATTCTACATCCCTTAATCCTAATACCCAAACTTAACTACTAATTACACATAAATGCAGAAATTTTGAGCTTATTGAGGAAAAAAGTCATAGTTAATAGTTTGTAAATGAGAATTGGATCCTAATTTAAAGTGTGACCAAAAAACAAAATAAATAAATAATCCCTAAAGACTTTATGCCTGTTATTTTCTCTATGTTAGTCAGTCTATGCAGAGAACTATTTTTAAACTGTTACTTGCAAGAAGATAAGAGGAACATCTGTGTGTGTGTGTGTGTGTGTGTGTGTGTGTGTGTGTGTGTGTGTGTGTGTGTGTGTGTGTGTGCGTGTGCGTGTGCGTGTGCGTGTGCGTGTGCGTGTGCGTGTGCTTGTGGTGTGTGTGTAAGTAGGACAAACATGATGCTTGTATGCTGCATATGTAAATGTGAACAGTTTTAATTTATGTTCATATTGTTACAAAACTGATTAAGAAGAAGCATATATATTTGTGCATTTAATGCATACATTTAATAGGAGCTCTTCATTTGTGGCATGGATTGTGGGTTAGGATGCACTTTCTGAGAAGAATACAAATAGCATGAGTGGTCTTCTGAAATGAAAATGTCACCTAGGCTATTTGGTTTTGTTTTTTCTTCTTTTAATACTGGGTTCTGTTTCTGAGAAATGCTCATTGGGCTTATAAGCGCTATAAGTAATGCTCATTGTGGGCTGGGGTTTATACATGAAGGTGAACACTACACCAACCACATAAAAATCAACACAGTGACAAATATCTTACATGGTTCATGAAATGTACATTCTATATTAAGTTACATTTAACACATGCTATGCTAGCTGTTTATTTGAACTGAAATATATCAAATTAAATGGTTCCAACTCAATGATGTTGAAATTACTCATAAATTTTTTTCTCATTGGTTTTTTAATCAATTTAAAACATGGTATTTATTTATGAAACAATTTCAACTCAATGAAGATTGTTATAAAAAAATACTTTATGCAAACTTGCGTTCAGTTTTGTTGATAAAGGGAGAGAGAGAGAGAGAGACATTTTGACATTTAAAAAAAAAATCCCTTTATTAATTCAATAACATTTGGGATTTATCTGCATAAATATTTACAAACACAAAAACAAAATTTTTTCCTTCTTTTTTTCAATTCCACCTATTTTTTCCAAAACACATTAGAAAATATTTAGATTAAAGCTTCCATTCCCATTAGGTTCACACAAAAAATTATTAAAACCCCAGAGATGAAAAAAACCCTGAACATTATGTGTAAGGCAATAAAAAGCATACTCTATCGTTAGCCTTTTTTTTATAAAACATTTTGTCAATAAAACAGGATCAGTACACCCACTTTCTTCAACTTTGTTTTTTCTAGTACACCAAATTGCCAACTTCACCATTCCATAAAGAAAATTAAGAATAATAACTTTATTCTTGTTTTCTACTGAGTACTTTGACCCATAAATAAATAATGAAACATCAAATAAACCCATTAGCTCCAGACTCCAACCCTTCACAAACTGCATCAAGTTTTTTAGGCGATAACATTCCATAAATGTATGAATCACAGTTTCTGATGCATTACAAAAAGGACAACCCTCCCCAACTAAAGGATCCAGTCGTGCTATGTGTCTGTTTGTGGCTAAAACTCCATGTACGATTCTCCACTGCAGATCTCCTACTCTCTTCTCAGTGGGTCTTTTGTACAGGGTCCGCCAGCTACCTTTCGGGGAAGAGCCTGACCTCAACACTAAAGTCCATTTGCTTCCTGTTTGATCTTTAAGGTCTTTATAGTTCATAGTTTTAACACATGCTGTATATAAAGTTCTTTTTGATAAATTATTGAACAACCCCATTTCTGGAGTATTCAGAGATAGCAATTTTGCAGGATCTTCCTCTTGATAATCCTTTTTCATCAAAAAGTTAAATTCCGGAACAGAATATGGCTCTGTATCATCTCTTGTACAAGTCTCTTTAAGAAAATCTTTAGCTGAAAAAGGAAGTGCAGCTTCTAGGTCTTCTAGCACTCGCTTTGCGAGACGCACAGACCTGAAACCTACTTTCTGAGCAAGTTCTTCAGCTTCAATCCACCCATCTCTTTTTCTTAGATCCCGGAACATGGATATTCCAGCACAAATCAAATTTGACCTTATGGTCTCAGAGTTCAGGATCTCAACAGGAAAAAGAGGATTGAAAAACAGAGATTCGTTGAACAGCCACGGACCTGGTTTTGACCACTCTCTTGAAACAGTAAACAATTGCCATAAATCCAAAATATTGAGATAAAAAGGGTTAAGTCCACCAAGAGAAGTTCTCTTTAGGGTCATAGTGAAAAGCTGTTTATCTAGACCCATTCGTCCAGCCTTGCGTAAAAGAGCACACGTTAGTTCCATCCATCCATGATGCTGGTGGTATAATAGGCGCTGAATAGCCTGCAGTCGGAAAGCTGTCAATCTAGCTCGAATATCTATCAATCCCTGTCCCCCTTCTTGAACAGGAAGATAGATGACAGCAGCTCTCAGCCAATGCTGACCAGTCCAAAAAAAATTAACAAGTCTCCTTTGAATTTCTTGGATTAACATCACTGGTGGATCCACAACCATCAGTTTATGCCATAGCATTGAGGCAATGAGATTGTTGGCAATCAGTACTCTTCCCCTATATGATAACTGGGGTAGCAACCAATTCCAGCTAGACAACCTCGCACAGACCTTCTCCACTAAACCCTCCCAATTTTTCTTTTTATATTCCTCTTGACCAAGATATACTCCTAGATATTTCAAACCAAGTGTACCCCATTGAATATTATTAGGGAGTTTTGGCAAAACTATATTGAGGTTTCCAGTAGAACCATACCACACAGCTTCTGTTTTATCCCAGTTAAGCCTAGCTGATGAAGCTCTTTCATAGACGTCTAAAGCCCCCTTTAGATTCTGTACATCTTCCTGTTGTTGAATAATTACAGTAATATCGTCAGCATATGCAGATAATATGATAGACTCTTTTTTTAAACTGTCATTTATAGTTAACCCTTAATCAGTGTTTGAAAAGGACGACACTTAAGGTGTTTGGGGTCATTTTGACCCCAAACTTTTAAAGAGCGATTGCATAAGGAAATATACATTTTTATATGGAAAACTATATATCATTTTTTTTATTTACTTCTCAACTATACATTTATGCTGTGTTTTTGTGGAAATTTTGAAGTTTTTTACCTATTTACTGCACAATTACATAACTAGGCCATAAATTGGCTCATGAAAAATGATTTTTTAAAGAAAAAATCACTTAAATAATGATATTAATTCAATATAAATGGTTTTTGGGCATTGCTCTATGTGTTAGGGATGGAATACTGCCATCTAAAGGTTAGTCGAAAAAACTTATTTCTTATGGGAAAGGAATTAAAGTGCAATGGCCAAATGTATCCAATAGAGGGCCATAGAGAACCATTCATTCACTCATTTTCACTTCTCCTCACAAATTTGATATATATATACATATATATATGTGAATATTTATTTAAACATTTTGAAATGCATAAAAAATCTAATTATTATTATTATCAAATTAATTATTATAATTATATAATATTAATTATATAATTATTATCAAATTATTATATACATTTGCAGAACCATTACAAGTCACCACTATGACATGATTGTGTGTGTGTTGGTGTGTGTGTGTGTGTGTGTGTGTGTGTGTGTGTGTGTGTGTGTGTGTGTGTGTGTGTGTGTGTGTGTGTGTGTGTGTGTGTGTGTGTGTGTGTGTGTGTGTGTGTGTGTGTGTGTGTGTGTGTGTGTGTGTGTGTGTGTGTGTGTGTGTGTGGGAACAAGCTTGTTCCATGTTGCTTATGTGACATTTTTCAGATTTATGCCAGTTTAGTTGATTTTATTTGCCAATTTCTATACAAATGCTCTCTGTTGCAGTGACATACATGTGTGTGTTTGTGTGTGTGTGTGTGTATGAGATAGAAAGTTCGTTCCACTTTGGGTTTATGCTCTAGGACCAGACCTTGATTTAAATGTAATTTTTTTTAGATTTATGCCAGTTTTGTTTATTTTATTTGCCAATTTCTATAAAAATGCTCTCTGTTACAGTGACATACATGTGTGTGTTTGTGTGTGTTTGTGTATGAGATAGAAAGTTCGTTCCACTTTGGGTTTATGCTCTAGGACCAGACCTTGATTTAAATGTAATTTTTTTTTATATTTATGCCAGTTTTGTTTATTTTATTTGCCAATTTCTATAAAAATGCTCTGTTGCAGTGACATACATGTGTGTGTTTGTGTGTGTTTGTGTGTGTTTGTGTATGAGATAGAAAGTTTGTTCCACTTTGGGTTTATGCTCTAGGACCAGACCTTGATTTAAATGTAAATTTTTTTTAGATTTATGCCAGTTTTATTTATTTTATTTGCCAATTTCTATAAAAATGCTCTCTGTTGCAGTGACATACATGTGTGTGTTTGTGTGTGTTTGTGTGTGTGTGTGTATGAGATAGAAAGTTTGTTCCACTTTGGGTTTATGCTCTAGGACCAGACCTTGATTTAAATGTAAATTTTTTTTAGATTTATGCCAGTTTTATTTATTTTATTTGCCAATTTCTATAAAAATGCTTTCTGTTGCAGTGACATACATGTGTGTGTTTGTGTGTGTTTGTGTGTGTTTGTGTGCGTTTGTGTGTATGTGTGTATGAGATAGAAAGTTCGTTCCACTTTGGGTTTATGCTCTAGGACCAGACCTTGATTTAAATGTAAATTTTTTTTAGATTTATGCCAGTTTTGTTTATTTTATTTGCCAAATTCTGTAAAAATGCTCTCTGTTGCAAAAACATACATTTGTTTGTTTGTTTATGTGTTTGTGTGTGTCTGTGTGTGTGTGTGTGTGTATGAGATAGAAAGTTCGTTCTACTTTTTATTTATGCTCTAGGACCAGACCTTGGTTTATATGTAGAAATTTTCAGATTTATAATGGATTTAATTTGATTTTTTTGACAAACAAAATAAAAAAAAGTCATTTTTTTCATTTTCCCATTCATTTTCAATGTGGGGTCATTTTGACCCCAAACACCTTAAAAGGTAAATTTTTTTTTACACACCTTTAGAACAACCAAATCAAGCCCAGTTTTTTTGTGCATGTTTAGATAGGTTATTTAGGAAAAGTCCCAGAGTTTCATGCCCCTGAGATGAAGGTAACATTTTTAAAAAATGAAAGAAAAGTCCAGTGGGGTCATAATGACCCCAAACACTGATTAAGGGTTAAACCTTTTAGTTTACGTCTAAGCATACACAATAGGGGTTCAATCGCCAAACTGTACAGCTGGCCAGACATTGGGCAGCCTTGTCTGATTCCTTTTTGTATTTTAACTGGTACACTTAACCCACCTCCAATTTTTATCATACTCACGGATCCTTTATACAACAATTTTATCCATGATATTAACCTATCGCCAAAACCAAAGCACTTTAACACATGAAACAAATACAGATGATCCACCCGGTCAAATGCTTTTTCTTGGTCTAGAGATATTAGACCAGCACTAACATTGTACATTCTTAAATATTCTAAAAGATCTCTCATTAAAAACAAATTATCATAAATACATCTTTTAGGGACACAATAAGACTGATCTTCATGAACCAAAGAGCCTAACACCGTCTTAAGACGATTTGCAATAGATTTAGACAATATCTTATAATCAGAGTTAAGAACAGAAACAGGTCTCCAGTTTTTAAGTAAACACAAATCTCCTTTCTTTGGAAGAAGAGAAAGGACTGCCCTTTGACAACTTTTAGGCAATTCCTTCAGTTTATAACTTTCTTCAAGAACTTTAAAAAAGTCCTGTCCAATTATTCCCCAAAAAGATTTGTAGAATTCTGCGGTAAGTCCATCAAGGCCTGGTACTCGACCAGTTGAGAGTTGTTTTACTGCATCAGTTACTTCTTCAAAGGTAAAGTTGGAGTCTAGAAAAAGTCTTTCATCTTCTTTCAAAATTGGTAAATCCTTAAAAAGTTCACATGTTGTATTCAAATCAATGTCTTCTTTTGCAAATAATTTAGAATAAAAATCAACAGCAGTTCTTCTCATCATTAAAGGATCTGAAGTAATATTTCCATCATGTCCTCGTAAACAATGCATATAATTATTATGAACAACCTTCTTTTCCAAATTAAAAAAATATTTTGTAGGTGCATCCATATCATTAATGGAAATAAACCGTGCTTTAACAAGTGCTGATTTCACTTTTTCATGTAAAATACCTCTTAATTCATGTTTTTTGGATATCAAATTGTCTTGGACTCCCATATCATTCTTATCAATCAAAGAAACATGTAATGCAGAAATATCTTCTTCTAATTTAGACACTTTCCTTTTTAAACTAATCCAAGCTTGTGATGAACATTGTTGGCAGAAAAGCTTGATTTGAACTTTTCCCACCTCCCACCATTGAAGAAGATTTTCATAACTACTTTTCTGTTCTATCCACTGGTTCCAAAATTTTTTAAATTTTTCATGAAAATCAAGATTCTCTAATAACTTATTACTAAATCTCCAATAAGAATAATGAGGGGTTGTTTGTGTTACAATCATTTTTAAAGAAATTAAATGATGATCTGAAATAGAGCTTGGGCTTATATGCGTCTCTTCTATTCTACTGCACATTGTATTCTTGACATAAAATCTATCTAAACGTGCTGCACTGATCCTATTCTCGGTCACTTTAATCCATGTGTATTGTTTAACTGCTTTATTTCTCTCTCTCCAAATATCAATAAGTCCAAATTGTGTAATAATCTCTCTTAAAGATACTGCTGATAAAAAATGAGGCTCTTCTCCATTTCTATCACAAGTAAAATCCAAAGTACAGTTCCAATCACCTCCAATTACTAAAAAATCTTCATTCATAAAAGAGGAAACTACATCTTTAAGCTTAAGAAAAAAAGGCTATTCTTTCTCTACCCGTTGTAGGAGCATAAACATTTATTAACCCAAAAACTCTATTTTTTATTTCTACTCTGAGAGCAAGTAGGCGTCCTTTCACTGCCTCACTTTTAGACAAAATTTTAACTTTACATCTGGGTGAAAATAATATTGCCACCCCTGCACTAAGGTTGGTACCATGACTCAAGACATGATCTCCCTCCCACCACATCCCCAAATCAGATTCATTTTCTTCATTACTATGTGTTTCTTGTAGAAACACAACTTGAGTTTCTTTCAAATTTAAACATTCTTTTAATAAAGGCCATTTACTTCTATCCCTTGCCCCATTTATATTTAAGGATCCTATTTTAAGAAACTCCATAAACAGGGGAAAGGAAAAAAAGAAAGAAAGAAAAAAATACAGAAAAGGCCAAACCCCCATGTGCATTTATTTAGAACTTGTTCTAGTAGACCTACGTTTACCCTTCATCTTTTTAATTTTTTGTCTGACTGCTGTCAAATATTTCTTTAATCTGAACCTTTTTTGCTGTGACAAAACCTCAACATCACATTCTTTACGAGCTTTCATAACGGATGCGATAAACTTCTCTAGGTCAGGAAAAACCTCTTCAACATCAACACTCTTCCCCTTAGTTTCATCCAGGAAATTATTTATCTGTTCAACAGAATAAAAATCTCCATATCTACCGACGTCTACATCAATGCATGAATCATCATCTCTAATGCTCTCGTCTTCGGACTCTTTTTCCGCTTCATCATTTGAAACTGTAAATTCCTCTTGCATTCTATCGTCTTTGAAGCTTAAAGCACCAGTAACAATTAGGGCTGAACGATATGGACAAAATTTCATATCTCGATTTTCATGCCAGATATCTCGATATCGATACAATACGATATGACTACGTAAGTACTAAAAAAACAATACATTAGAGTTTGTAAAATACACACTGATGTCTATGGAAGAGGTAATAATAATCCTTTCCATTATAATTCGACACGTTTTATTCATATCAGATACACATTGTGTAAGTAACTTCAATGTTTACTCTATTCTATTCCCAGTTCACCAGCCACTTACTTTTAAGTATTTCGGGAGAAGTGGATGAATTCACATGTTGTAAACATAGAGGTTGTAAATCCAACAGATCCGATTCTCTGACCTGCGTCTGCGGCACAAACTAACACGGCGGCGCCCATCGCGCATACAGCTCAACTAACGCGATCGTTATAAAGGTGTTTAAACAACAATATACTTCCACTTGCATGTATTTGACAATCGGAATATCAGATATTTCATGCCATAGCTAACACATTTGTGAATATTCTGAATAAAACAGGAAAAATGACATAAAAGCAGATCATCATTCATTCAGCGCTGTTGCTGCTGCGGTGTGTCACGTGACAAGCAATGACGCGTCACCATGGAAACGCCGCCCCCCCCTCACAATATAGTTCCCTCGTCCCTGGTAGTGTGCGCGCGCTGGCTTTAGCGGTGCATTCAAGGGCACTCGTAAAACTGATGTTTGTTGTGACTGCCAGAGTTGTATGCAGGGCGAGCGCGGAGAGGGGAAATCTATATCGTCGATATCGTTGCTTTTTTCGATAGTAATATCTTGAAAGTTCATATCTCGATATAGATACGATAACGATATATCGTTCAGCCCTAGTAACAATACAACCAATTGGCGAAACCTCTTCGTTTGTACCCTCAGTACTTCCAGACGCGTTCACACTCACGTCTACTCTATCACTAACCTCATTTTCTCCTTTTGCATCTCCATCCTCTTTCCGAGCACCTGCGTCACTCACCGGCTTTCCCACCGCAGTCACTCCACTACTCGCACCAGCCAAACCTGACGGCCCTGCTTCTTCCTCGGCCCTTTGTTTATGAGGGCACAGCAATCTCTTATGGCCTATATCGCCACACTCAAAGCAACGCAATGTATCAGTACTCGCGTAAACCATATACGAGCTCTCTCCACATGTCACTCGGAACGAAACATCCAGTGTTTTAGAAGGAGCGGTCAAAAACATAAACGCTTGTCGTCTAAATGACAACACATGCTTAAGTTCGCTAGATCTACAACCCAAAGGAATCGTTTTTACAGCACTAGCCATCTTTCCGAACCGAGTTAATTCTCGCACAATCGCGTCATCTTTGATAAAAGGAGGTACATTAGAGATTGTCACTTTTGTAGCTGGAGCAAAAAGAGGTGTAACGGGTACAAACGTTTCTTTCACCCAAATGCCAGTTTCAATTATCTTGATTACTAGTTGTTCGTTTTTTAAAAAGACGACAACTGCATTCAGGGTTCTCAAGTTTTATCAAAATCTTGGAGTGAGATCACATGCGGTTGGGGGAGGAGCCCTAATGGAGCCCCGCCCCCACCTGTCTCCGCCCCCCAATTTTACCCCTTGTTCATAATTAACCAGCACAAATTAAAAATAACAATTGGTAAATCTGATAAATGACAGAGCAATTAATCACATCAAATATACTCTTTAATGTTATATTTCAAAATTACAACTAAGTTACAAAAATTACAAAAATATAACAAATTGCTCCAAACAGTTTGGAAAAACAAATATTTTTGCATTTTGAATGTGTCTAGTCGAAATGGTATAATGATTTATTGTGTGGTGGGACATTGAGAACAAATGACATTATTAAGGTATGTTAGTGTGTTTGTGTGTGTGTGTGTGTGTGTGTGTGTGTGTGTGTGTGTGTGTGTGTGTGTGTGTGTGTGTGTGTGTGTGTACACACAAGAGTACACACTCCAGCTTATGAAATGTGTTTTGTGTTGCTAGTGTTTGAAAAATACAAATGCATGGCAATCAATGATTAAAGTAACGTTATGTTTTGACAGGATATAAAATATTACCCAGAGCACTCTTGCTTTAATATGTATGTCTTAATGTAACCAGAAATACTATTAATACAGTATAATATATAATATAATTTAAAATAAAATAAATACATTTAAATTTATTTAAAATAAAATGAAGAAATACATCTTCATTCCTTCCCATACCCACTAACATTTCCCTTAGTTTCAGATAATGTAAGCTAGCCAAACTGAGCCAAAGCTTCTGGCCTGGTTGCAAAGTAGTTGTAGAGTTTTTGACTGCATCAATAATAATGTATACTATGGGCTATATATGAAATGTTCCAGCCTTAAAAATGTTAGACGAGCTTTCGTCCAACTTACCTTCTCCATCACGACGTGTGTTCGCGCGATGTTGTTGGTTACCTAGTAACGAACGTACGGTGGCCGAGAATGTTCCGTCAACTTCCGTGTGTTCGCGCATCTATGTTGCCTAGTAAGGAACGCAATCTGGCCGAGATACGTGCTGGCGGCAGGAAACTTCACTTTGTGTGCCCGCGCCTCATATACAACGTTATATATAAAGCTTGTAGGACAACTTGGTTGGCATTGCCTTTTCAGCGTGAGAAATACACGGTGTGGCGTGTGAGCGTGTGAACTGGTTGAATTGCGTGTGTCTCACGGCCAATGCGTGAGACTTGAGAACCCTGTGCCTTATTCATGCGAGAAGCAGAAATAATGTTTTCATGGCCTACCTGGTCAGGGTATATTCTGGCAAACCGTTTGCCAATCACGTCTAGCAATCGGCAAAGCAAACTGTGGCACACGCCATTTACCAACAAGCGATGGGTAATTCGCAAAGCACAATGTTATTTTCTGTTTCCCCAGCACGATACCATAGAACGGCATAAAGTAAGAGGTTTGAGAAGTAAGAGGCGGGGCACCAGTTAAAAAATTTCAAAGTTAAAGTTCACGCAAACTGGTAGCCTATTAATAGCAGGTTTAGTCAAATATTGATTGTTTATAGCTGAATTAGTTATAGGCTATATAGCCTACAATTATACACAACCGATTTTATTGGTTTATAGCCTACAGCAATCCTACGCATGTAGGCTACACGTCTGGTACGAGTTTATGAATGATCTATCACGCTGTTTGGCCGTAGGCTAGCCTACTACAGAAATATTAAGTGATAACGATTTCAGTAACAATCAATTGGATAATGTTTTGATGAACTTACGAATCAAGTTAGATGAAGTTACTGTAAAAATGTATTCGTATAGCCTAGAGCTCAATTCACATCGTTTTCGTTTAAAAGTTTTACAAAAAAGTCATATAAGCTTTATGGCTAGACGATATCACGAAATATGTTGCTGATAAATGATACACTGTTTGAGAGTTAGCCTAGTTATATTAAATTAATTTACCCGATATATCAGTGCCACTTTTAGTGAGCAATGAGCATGACTGCATGAAATTACTGGCATGTCAAAGTCTGATATAGACAATATATTTTCCGCATGCTATGCATGGCTTCGTAATTTTACTTCATGCTTCTTCGTTTTTCCATTAGGATCTGTGAATAAACACAACATCGGGATTTTACACATGGTGTAGGCCTAATTCACTGTAGGCTATTTCAGTAAAACATCAGAAAACATCTTTATTTTAAAGCAAAACCACCGTGACAAATAAGACCATAATAGGCTACCAAATAGAACACAAGCCCTGCATGGCCATTGGGTTTTGTGCGTAAAATGGGAATAAAAACCGCGCAGTGCTAAAATGTGAAAATAAATAAAGAAATATATATTTTTTACTAAAACAGATATTATGTCGATCTTTAGGTTATGCAGATAGCTATATGTGACTGTTAATATTTGAAACCATTTTTATATACATTACACGCAGATTAAAACATGAACACACAATGCGGGGGTAGATAAATAAATAATTGGATTTTTAATGTCACAGTCGTAGGGCCTATGTGTCAGGTTTTAAAATCATCGGTGCCGTCACCAAGAGTTTGTTTGCAGCCGGTGTGAAAGCACAATGGGCACGCACGCGCAGCAAACGCTCTTTCCGACGCGCCACTCAGGCGTGCTGTATGAAACCGGCCTTAAAATAATTGTAATGTGGCGATCGGGTGCGGATATCTATAAATCAGAGAAAATTATGTTGCGGGTGGGTGGCGGTGCATTATTAATTAGAAGCAGCCGATTCGGGTGACGTTAAATATGATCCGCGCATATAGGCCTATAGCCTCAGTATTAAACGATCAAGCTTTAGATGATTTTTTTCCACAGAAAATGAATGACACAAAACCATTTAAAACTTACCATACATAGCCTACATGAAATAATAGCCTAGAATGCGTTATGCAATGATTTAATAAATTATGTTGGTTGGAAGTCTTATTTCTCTGATGATTGGCTACACTGAATTTCTGAAAATTTCTATAGTTCATAAAACGTCTTAAGTGTGGCTAGGCTACCCTGTACCATCTGGAAGCTTTACAGCATGGCCACCAGTTTGAGAACCACTATTAGGCTAAAATCTGTGTTAACGGACTTTACAATTATATTACAAAATGGAGGTATGAACTTAGATATTAAATTCGATATTTTATTAAGATATTACATAAGAATGGGGTTGCTCATGCCAATATCTTATATCGTTGGATTCTTTATTGGATTATAGGGGAGAGCGGGGCACAAAGTAACGCTTTTTGACTTTCTCAGTTTGTGTAAATCTACTTATGGTTCAGAGTATTTTTTTTCCCACATTAATTTACCACATGTCTTCTACAATTATGTGTTTTTGTTTTATTAATACAGTATATACTTTTTTCTTGATATACCCCGAAAGAATGGAAGTGAAATGTGACATGCCCCATAGGTAGGGTACATTGTAACATGTGTGGGGCACATTGTAACATGTGACCATATGACAGCTTAAAATGTTATCTGATCTAATAAAAAATATATACAAAACAAACTAAAATATTTTCTAAATAAAATAAATTAAAAAACGTTCTCATAATGACAATTTTTAATAATTAAATATAAACTCATTTTTGACTTTTGACTACGAACACATGAAAACACAGCTATACAACATAGTTCAAAACAAATAAATAATTAGTAATTTCTGAACATTGACTCTCAGTCAGTTATCACCTTTTTCTCACGTTTTCTCAATAAAATTAATAAAAGTATAGAATATAATACCATATTTCTAATAGGGGCACATTGTAACGCAGAGTGACAACATGCCCCCGCCTGCACAACTGGGATTTAAACCCGGCTAGTGTTTTCTGCTAGTTAGCGAAGCATTAAACAACTATCTCAACTGTTAAATAACATCTTAGAGATTAAAATAATATCAGATTTGTCTAATTTTAAATAAACACAAAAAATTGAGATGAAAAATTAATTTAAGTAAGAAATTTACTTTTGCTATGGTTTAATAAATGTCAATGGATATCTTCCAAAAAAAAAAATATATATATATACACAAAGTTTCGTCATCCAAGCATGTGCGGAAGTATTTAAAACAAGCGTGTTACAACTAGCCCCGCGTTAGGTTGTGCCCCGCACTCCCATAGGCTATATTCTATCTATGTTCCAAATATAATTGCGTTCTACTAATTCAGCTATAAACAATCAATATTTGACTATTAAAATATAGACCTTGTCTATTAATACCTGTTTGCGTGAACTTTAACTTTGAAATTTTTTAACTGGTGCCCCGCCTCTTACTTCTCAAACCTCTTACTTTATGCCGTTCAATGGTATCGTGCTGGGGAAACAGAAAATAACATTGTGCTTTGCGAATTACCCATCGCTTGTTGGTAAATGGCGTGTGCCACAGTTTGCTTTGCCGATTGCTAGACGTGATTGGCAAACGGTTTGCCAGAATATACCCTGACCCTACCTGTTGTCCTGTTGCTAACAGCACCTCCTCAATCGCTGTACCTGCCTCGGGAACGCACCTGAAACCATTCTTAAGCGACAGAGATGGCTCTTCCACCGCAGGGAGAGAAGCCATCCCGCTTTACTAAACGAAAAAACGCCTCACAAACTTAACATATAATAAACAGTGATCTAGAAAGTGAGAAAAAAAATATAGAGAAAAAAAAAAGAAGAGAATAAATCCTATAAAAAACAACAAAAATAGAAAAAAAGTTTTAACTATAAGAAAAAACTTAAGAAACTTCACGCTCTCACGCACGTGCCCCTCACACACCGCACTCACGCACTCACTCCCAGCATGCAACACGAGAGAGAGAGAGAGAGAGAGAGAGAGAGAGAGAGAGAGAGAGAGAGAGAGAGAGAGGGAGAGAGAGAGAGAGAGAGAGAGAGAGAGAGAGAGAGAGAGAGTGCAGGAGATGGTTGGTGTCTTTAAAGTTTGAAAACAAAAGGATGAAAAAAACATTTGAAACGCCTTCTGTCAATCTCTTGAAGCTCTCATTGGCGTATTCATCAGTATGTCAGTCATCTCTTCTGCACTGTGATTGGTCAGTACGCAACTGTATATTGTGTGTAATTTAAATTGAAATATGTTAATATATTTATTTATTTTAAAGTTTTAGTTACATGAAATTTTCTCGACAGCTTTGAAAACTGGGCGATTTCTGGTTCCTAGCATGCTTTGCATGGGACTGGCCAAGAGGAATAAATGTTGAAACTGTTAATTTATATTTTTATGTGTTTTTTAGTTAAAGGAAAGACCTGTTAGTGTTTCAGAGAGAGAGAGAGAGAGAGAGAGAGAGAGAGAGAGAGAGAGAGAGAGAGAGAGAGAGCAGGAGATGGTTGGTGTCTTTAAAGGTTGAAAACAAAAGGATGAAAAAAAAAAACATTTGAAACGCCTTCTGTCAATCGCTTGAAGCTCTCATTGGCGAATTCTCATGTCAGTCATCTCTTCTGCACTGTGATTGGTCAGTACATGTGCTTGCGCTGTAGAGCCAGTGTAGAATCTGAAGTGGCTGCTTTCAGCGATTAGCAACGAAAAAGAAGCCGGATTTTGGTAAGATTAAATCTGATTCGCAGATTATAAATGCTTTAGTAATCATAAAACACCTCTTATTTATAATAAATATACTTGATTTTATCAGTAGTACCGTGTTGTGTTACGTTAACCGACTAGCTAGTATACTAGCATGGTAACATATCATGCTAACAAACATTCATAGAAAATCTCATTTTTATAATCTAGTTTTTGGTCAGCTTTTAACTGACAAATCAGAAGCCCTGTGAGTGAATGGTATTGAATATTCATTTAGATAGTTTGATGTTTCTCAAACATAATCTGATGCATATAGCAAGGTAGCAGATCATGTTTGACAGATTAGCTAGTATCAGTTTACTTTTTTAGACGGGATTAATGTATACATATTTCTTACGAAATATAATTTATGATTGAATGCATTCACATGGAAGTTATTACATGTTAAAAATATGTTTTAAAGCCATTAGTCCTAGATATGAGCTCCAGAGGGGATGAGGGCTAATTGGATTTCTCGCCAGCTCCAGTCTGTTTCCCTCATGAGGTTATTTTGAACTAGATTTGCATTTCTTGAAGGAATATCCAACACTTGATGGGCAACAAAAGGATAGTGTTAGTGTATAAATAAAATTGTGTTCAATTTGTGTAATTGTATTGTTCAAATGTGATCCAGAAAAGGTCAAGTAATCCAGAAGCACGAGAGAAGCAAACCCAGATTTTGTAAACAAATATGACATGAAAATAAACATCCTAATACTAACACACACACTAATTGTAAAGGTATTTTTAGAAAACATTTCTTAAACTAATATACCTGCATTTTATATTAGCATTCTATTGTACATTTAATTTTAACAAAATATGCAATTGTAGTATTTGTACTATCAACAATACTTTTACAGAATGTATTACATTAATGTTCATTTCTTCATTTACTTATGTACTTAATATTTCAAGTAGAATTAATGGATTAACTTAAGTTAATTTATACATAATTTACAACATAAACATGATTGTATTATTTAGAAAATAACATTAACCTAGATTAATAAATGATGTAGATCAAAAATGTGGTTTATTGTTCATGATACCTAATATGCATTAACTCATGTTAACCATTTAAATCTTGTAAAGTGTTACCTTTAATTATTTAGAGTCTGTGTTGTGTCATGGGAATTTGTCTGTGCTCTCTGCTTGATGCTTCTTAATGTCATATGAAACTTCTAGTTTTAACCCTTCTCAGTGTGTTATATCTCCAACTGTGTGTGTCTCTCACCTTTGTCTCAGTGTGTAGTCATGACGACGCTGGATGATAAGATTCTAGGAGAAAAGCTGCAGTATTACTACAGCAGCAGTGAAGATGAAGAGAGCGACCACGAGGAAGAGGAGAACGCATCCAAAACCATCCGTGACCAGGAGGTGCTGGATGTGGAGCTCGACTACAGTGCAGATGGCAGCTCGGTCAACACCGGTACGCTTAAACCTGAAATGTGTTCTTTTCAATTTGTATTTCTATTCCCAACAGCCTCATTTTTATTCACTTGAAAGTAAATGATGCTGCCTCCACGTTCATCACCAACACATCAGTCAAGACTGTTGAGACATCTGACTCAGTGTGTGTGTGTTTCTCCCACAGGGCCGAAGGGTGTGATCAATGACTGGCGTAAATACAAGCAGCTGGAGAACGAGCAGCGCGTGGAGCAGCAGAAAGAGATGGAGCGGCTCATCAAGAAACTCAGCATGACCTGCAAGTCGCATCTGGAGGAAGAGGCCGACAGACAGAAAGAGAAGGACCTGCAGGATAAGATCGCAGGCAAAGTGAGAATCACTCTATACCAGGGCTTTCAACCAACGATTATTTTGAAAATCGAGTAATCAGGCGATTTATTTTGATGATTAATCGAGTAATCTGATATTTTTTTGTGGTATTAAAAATAGGCCTTTAAAATTACTTAAAATACATATATAATAATAAGACAATAATATTTGTTACAAATAAAGTATCAAAAGCAAGGTTTTATTGAACAACACTGTTAAAATACATAATATACATAATATAAACAATCATCTATTATGTCCATTATGTAAATTCATATTTATTTACATAAATGTAAATTTAATTCAAATGTCCACCTAATCTTTAATAGTTGGCCACTTCTTTACGATAGAACTGCTACAGCCGCTGTAATTTCTTGAATAAAAATATGTGGACATCAAAACATGCAAACTCAGAGTGAGGGTTAAAACTTTTATTTTGAAGTCTTGATGCACACTTAGCATATTTAGAAACATATTGATATATTCTCCCTTGTTGACATAGGTTTATAAATTATTTAAATCACAAATTTGAAGAAATTATGCACATTGCGTTCCCAGATGAACGTTATAAGCAACCCAAACTCACAGCATATGCAGAGATAGAGTTTGAGATGCTCCACGCATGTGAATGACAACAGTTTGTGTGGAGCAGCACTTGATTTCACGCGTAACCTATATGCATGTAAATAATTAAAGCGTACATAATAAATCCGCAGTTCATATATTTATTTAATTGAATCACAGCCTTTGGGAATTCACAATAGCACTAAGTTCCGTTGTAAAGATCATCAATTATTAAATTAGTTAATTTTAAAGCAATGCTGCAGAAAACAGTGATATCCTCATTCCTCGTCCAGCTCAGTTCAGTTCTCATCCAATAGTGTCAGTGCAGATGTTTCAGGCTGCATCTCACGTCAGAAATCAGATTGTGAATCGTAGCATTCAAATATTTCATTCAGTTCCTTTTGCTTGAAGATCAGGTTCATCACACGCAGGCGAAGCTGGTCATAGGTCTGTGCGGAGGACTTGTCTGGTTCTTGGGTTCTTTGCTGAGGATCTGTGCGTTCTCCTTTTTTACTTTTCTTCTGTCTTCAGGTGAACCTCCGTGTGGATGAAGAAGAGGAGGAGGATGATGATGATGAGGCCTTCCTCCAGCAGTATCGTCTGCAGCGCATGGAGGCGTTGCGGCGACAGCTGTGTGGAGGGCGGCGCTTTGAAAAGGTGGTTGACATCTCGTCGGGGGAGGAGTTCCTGCGCGCTGTCGACGAGGAGGGCAAGAACACTCTGGTGCTGGTCCACATCTATGAGCCAGAGGTGCCCGCCTGCCAGGCCATGGATGGCAGCCTGCTCTGCCTGGCACTGCAGTACCCAATGGTAACACATGAAGAGATTGTTTCATCTTTCATTTGTCTTAATGTTTTATGATGTTTAACATGTATGTTTAATGCTGGTCAGTTTAGCAATTGAATATTTAACAAGAATAATATTTTATTATTATTATTATTATTAACAAAATTATTGATTAGTACTATTATCATTATTATTTGTTGTAATACTCTTTAGTATTAAAGTGATTTATCATTTATTCACCCTCATGTTTTTTCAAACCCAAATGACTTTTTCTTCTATAAAATACAAAAGGAGATTTTTAACCGAATATCTATACCCGCTTTTTTTCCATATAATTGAAAGTAACTGGCAATAAAGACTGTCAAGCTTGAGAAAGAGCTGCCCCAAAAAAGCAGATAAAATGACTAGGGTTATTGTAGGGTTAGGGTTATTGTAGTTAATTAAAGCTTAAAAAAAGATATATAAATTTAAAAATAGATTTTCGTTATTTAAATGGTTGCTGAAATAATAAATATATATATATATATATATATATATATATATATATATATATATATTAGGGCTGTCAAAAGATTAATCGCGATTAATCGCATCCAAAATAAAAGTTTGTGTTTAAATAATATATGTGTGTGTACTGTGTATAATTAAATTTGTGTATATATATAAATACACACACGTGCTTGTATATATTTAAGAAAAATTTGTAATTTTTCATATAAAAATTATATTTCTATATTATATATACAGTATATGTATGCAAATATTTCTTAAATATATACATGCATGTGTGTGTATTTATATATACAAAATAATTATACAGTGCACACACATATTATGTAAACACAAACTTTTATTTTGGATGCGATTAATCTTTTGACAGCCCTAATATATGAGCCCTTAAATTTCAGCTAGTTTCTCATTATTTCAACATTTCTAATTTTTATTTTTATAAACGGTGAAAAATATATATATTTTTTTATAAACGGTGTACCAAAAAGCTAAAACTGAAATAAAAATGAATAAAACACAACAAAATGACTTAGTAAAATCAAAGTGGAAAAATAAAAAACATTAAAAATATTAATAAAATGAATAACTAAATTAATTATGTAAATATAATTAATATAAATTAATGAAAGTAACAACCTAATAGCGTCTCAATGATACTAAAATAACACTGCTTAGCTACATTTAAATGATTCTAAAGTCATTTGATGGTTTTGTATGAGGAACAGAACAGAACTAAACTGGAATGTGTTCCATATATCAGTGATTATGGTATGCATGAGAAAGGTTTCTGCTCATCTCAGTTCCTATGTGTGACCCGCAGGTGAAGTTCTGCCGTGTGCGCGGCTCTGCGGTCGGCACCAGCGCTCTCTTCCGCAGCTCGGCTCTGCCGGCGCTGCTGCTGTACCGCGGAGGCGAGCTGGTGGGGAATCTGGTGCGTGTGTCCGATCAGCTCGGAGATGATTTCTACGCCACAGACGTCGAAGCTCTGCTGCAGGAATTCGGCCTTCTTCCAGAGAAATACTCCCAGCCAAACTCACACTCGTCTATTCGAAATGCCGCTGTCACTCACCCTACCGATTCAGACAGCGACCTGGACATAGACTAAATGCGTACATACAAATGTCTGCATACGTACATGCACACCAACACATAGATACAGAAGAATACACACTCTTGTTTGCGTTCACATAGTGATTCAGGCCCAATATAGTGACCAAAATCAGCGGTTGCAGCTCAAGATACACTACTGTAAACACAGGATCTCTGTACAAACGTTACGCCTGATATGAGAGATCCATTCACAGATCATGATTACTGGACCAAGACAGTGGATATCATTAGACGTAGGTATGTGTGTGTGTGTAATTTCAGACACTTCCAAAATCAGGAGTGTTTCTTTATGCAAACAAAAATGCAAAACCCTTCATAGAATCCTGCTTTGATGTTTCACTATTTATTATAGTTTTAGAATTGTGTGTTTGTTTATTTGTGCGTTTTCAGAAATCTTAGTTTGCTTTATCCTCTGTTAGTTTTATACATTTTGTAAACATATCCATCAAGACAAATGCAAATATTAAAAAAAGATTCTAAATGGACCTTGTCTTGTGGTTACTTTCATATGTGTGCATTCTTTCTCAAAAATTGGATGAAATGCTTGTATATTTTCTGTACAGATTCTTTCTTTCTGGTGGTACTTAATGCAAAGCTCATGTTTTCTGCTGCATACAACCCCCCCCCACCCCCTTTTTTTTGTGTGTGTAATGTATATATTTAATACTAGTTATGTTAAAGCTGTTGCAGTCCCTGCAAGGTTTTTAAAATATTTTCAGATTGTGTAAAACCTTAAGGGCATTTCTAACTTGTTTTATTATTATATGGTAAAATATAAATAAATGTATGAGTATAATGTTAAAAGCAAAACACCAATTTAGAAGCTTACTCATTTCTGATCATGCTTGTTAAATACCAATTCAGTTTTAGAAACAGAATTAAACAAAGATTGCACAAATGATGAAGAACTGTAAAATGAATTTGTAAGAGACCCCCCACAGAACTGGTATTTTACTTACATTTAATAAATTCACCTATTAAGGGACATTTAACAGCATTTCGAGTCATTTACTCAGTATATTATATGACAGTTTGATTAAAAATCCAATGTCTTTATTCTGATGAAGTAATCTAAAAAGAGATTGAGGAAAGTTTGTGAAGCTGTATGTATGGCAGAAATAAAACCTGGTGTTTTGACAGTATAGAACTTGTTTTAGAGAAATTTGTCTAATTAGTTGTGTTCTGCATCTGAGGGAATAGACTTTGAACCGCTTGCCCACTTTGTTTATTGTGCAATATTAAAGGGACAGTTCACCCATAAAAACAAATTTTGTCATCACTTACTCACCCTCAAGTTGTTCCAAACCTGAGTTTCTTTCTTCTGTTGAGCATAAAAGAAGATATTTCGAAGAATGTTGGTAACCAGACAGTTGACGGCACAAACTGATTTCCATGGTAGGAAAAGAAAAAAGAAGTCAGTGGGTGCCGTCAACTGTATTGTTATTACCAACATATTTTCTTTCGTGTTCAACAGAAGAAAGAAACTCATACATGTTTGGAACAGCATGAGGGTGAGTAAATGAAAATACATTTTTGGGTGAACTAAATCCTTCGATTACACTCCGAGATCAAGGGGGGGCGGTATTTAGCTGTAGGCCAGCCTGTCCATCATATATTTGTCTTCATAATAACAGTGCAGTAAACTTACAATAGCATATTTTTTACTGTCGTATTTTAACAAAAATTACAGCCCACACGGTTTTGTGGCGGCCGTGCAATATTTTATGTTTATGTTTTTTATCGTGAATGGGGCGGGGCCAACGGGAACGATTCCTGACGTCACATGTACACGTCGCCAAGCAGGACGCGCTCGGCCAAGATGGCGGACAAGTGTCAGCCGCTGTGTCCTGCACTTTTTTGAGAATCTCAACTCCAGCCGCACTCCTATCGAGTTTTGTTTGTATCTGGGCATCTCGACTGGAAGATAACAGGTAAGAGATCCCGTGTGGAGCTGTATGTTTGGGCTCAGAGAGTCCTATGTTTCGAGGGATTAACTGGAATTGTTAGCATGCTAACGGCTAGTGGCCCAGTCAGCTGTCATCTGTAATTCTTCGCATCCTCTATTTACATTTTTTATGTTTATTCTTTTGTGTTTCTTTTCGTGGCATGTCCATTCAATCTCTATCAGGGTGCATAGTTTAATTTGCAGGTTATATTGATTCGTTATATTGTGGTTTAGCTACTGCCTTTTTGTATTTTGCCTTGCTTGCTTTACACTGCTGTAAGTTCATCGTGTGTGTGTGTGTGTGTGTGTGTGTGTGTGTGTTTGTTTTGACTTTTTTGCCTGGTCATTCTAAGAACCATGATCCGCATGATCACAATGTCATTATTTTTGCTTGTTTTAAATACTTTAGTACAAGACATCTCTTATCTGCATTTGCTGATGTAGGTTGAAGAAACAGGAATTAAAGAGCAGGATGTGACATCAGTGGGTAAATCTAATCCAGCGCTATACGTGTCCGCCTTTGAGCCGGATATAATGCAGTATATGTCAATGCAAAATATAAATGTAAATATATGATAAATGATCAGTCACTCGATGGAGCCTGACACCAGTCATTATATATTATCTGACCTTGCATGTTTTTGATTAAAAACATTTAGGATAATATGAATCTGATGCTGTCATTACATGTCAAAATCAGTGCAGACAGCACAAAAAATCAACAGATTTCATCTGGGCTTGTAAATGATTAAGAAAAGTAGTCCACTATGTGGAAACACAATTAGACTGTTATATACGTCACCTTCACATCAGTATTATCACCCTTGGGCTCCAGAAATGGCAGTGTCCTCCCAGTCTTGCTGCAGTATTGTTAATGGTCATATGCAGTGTTATATCTTTGTGTTCCATAAAGGTTAACTTTGTAAGTAGAGACAGTATCACTTTTTGGACACCTACTCATCCCAGATTATTACTATTTCCCACATTTTAGATCAAAACTATGACACAACACACATTGGCTAATTCGTTTGTATGTGAAGTGACCAATATAATGTTACAAAACAAATTAAAACGATCATAGATTTGAGCTTCTTCAAAGTTGCCACCCTTTTTCTAGATTCCAGCTTTGCAAAGAGCTTTGCAAAGAAATTCATGCAAGTGCAAATACACTAGTGTTCAAAAGCTTGGGGCATTTAGTTGATTAAAAATGCAGTAAAAGATTAATATTTTGAAATATCATTATTTAATTTAAATTAAACCATGGTCTGGGTGAATACTCGATTCTGATTGGCTGCAGGGTGTCTGTTAAAAAGTGATAATGGACACCTAGGAAAGGCGTCCCGTCAATTTGCCTGATGACAGTTCTAAATGATTGCGCTGGCTCTCAACTGCTGCGGTCGGGTCGCTGTGGCCACGTTGCTTGGCAACGCCCGTATACGGGAGATATTAAATAGTGCGCTCGACTTAATAAATAAAAACCCTCACGATTTTTACTCTAAAACACATTAAAGTATTATTAATTGATTAAATATTTCTTTCTTTCGTAAGTAACCATGGTATAAGCGGGTTAATGCCCTTCGAGGTGTCCATTATGTAAGGGTTAATGCCCGACGAGGTGTCCATTATGTAAGGGTTAATGCCCGACGAGGTGTCCATTATGTAAGGGTTAATGCCCGACGAGGTGTCCATTATCAGGTTTTAATGGACGATGGCGAGGCGTGAACCGTCCGACGCGCAGCTGAGTAGGCCTGTCGCGATAATTAAATAACCGTCTGATCGCGATTATTTGATCTAACCGCGATTGTTTCAGACAACCGCGATTATTGCGCTCTTTTATAGCCTACGGCACAAGGGGGAGTCATGGACCAAAATAAATAGACAAGCACTAATTACGTTTTCCAGCAACATATTCAAAGTCATCTGAAGCCATTCCATAGCTTAATGTGAGGGACAGTAGTATATTTACATTGTTAAATTAAAGTTCACAAACTCATCTGCAGCTGTCAATCATTCCGTTCAGCATTCAAACTCTGCAGCTGTCAATCATTCCGTTCAGCATTCAAACAGCGCGCGTCGTCCGGTTACGACAGGATACACGGTAAAACTTTCTCCAATGTGACATTGACGTTATAATGCTTGATCTGTAGATAAAGGGCTATGGATTTGCATAAAATGACTTTATTTTGGAGTTTTTTTGCTGTTTCTAAATGACTCGCTTGCTACCGTGTGCCTACACAGCACAAGGACTATGAATTGGCATCAGACGCGCAATAACTGGAGTTTAAAACTGTGAAGAAACAAATGATCAATAAACTGTTGGACTGATATACACTAGGATTTGTGCCCTCGACATTTCTTCACTTTGTGCCGTGAACTTTTAAATGCGCACTTGTGCAGCTCTGCGCACTGTGACTCCATGTTGCATTAAGCACATCATTCTGCACCCGCGATGCGCATACGCGCTTTGTTCCGCTCTGTTTTGAAGCGTATCATATTATCATGGTTTGTGCACATTTGTTTTTATTAACATGTTTAGATTTTATTCAATTACTGTGCAGATGTTTTCAAAAATTACTTTTTGCTGCTGATTTATACACTCTCTAAGTTTAATAAACAAATTGTCATAGCTATTGAATATATTTATTTAATATTTAAAGGTGTTAACTGTAATCTTACACTGCAAAATGATAACTTACAAAGGATTAAATTTATCAATTATTTAATGAATGAAGCACAAAGCCCTAAAACAGACAATTAATCGGCATAATCGCCAAAGCCCCAACACAGACAATTAATCGTCAAAGCCCTAAAACTGACAATTAATCGCCATAACCGCAATTATTTTTTAGACAATTAATCGTCAGCCAAATTTCATAATCGTGACAGGCCTACAGCTGAGTCCACTATTTAATATCTCCCGTATACAGGCGTTGCCAAGCAACGTGGCCACAGCGACCCGACCGCAGCAGTTGAGAGCCAGCGCAATCATTTAGAACTGTCATCAGGCAAATTGACGGGACGCCTTTCCTAGGTGTCCATTATCACTTTTTAACGGACACCCTGCAGCCAATCAGAATCGAGTATTCACCCAGACCATGGTATAACAGGTTTTAATGGACTTTGGCGGAGGCAACCGTCTGACGCGCACGCCTCGCCGTCGTCCATTAAAACCTGATAATGGACACCTCGTCGGGCATTAACCCTTACATAACGGCTTTCTAATTGAATATATTTTAAAATATTGTGAATTAGAATTCCACAATTCCAAGCTGAATTGTCTTTGAAAATTGAAAAGTCATCATAATATGCTGATTTGGTGCTTAAGAAACTTTTGTTATCACTGTTGAAAACAGTTTAGTATTAAAATTATCAGCTTTATCGCATCAGCTTTTAAATCAAAAGGTTTCAAAAATCATGGAAAACATTTATCCAGTGCTGATGTCACTATGATGTAGGTTAGGTCAATAAAACTGTCAATGACAGTGTGAACATTGTTGTTTAATGATAAACATTGTATTTTCATAAAAATAAACTATATCTATCCCTTACTGTTGTAGATTCAACTATGCACTTGTAGAGGTGAGGCCCCCTGCTTTAAAATATGTCTGACAGGTTTCAAAGTTCAATGTAACTTAATGCACATTTCTTTCTAACACCCGGCCCACAGTGTGCCTGATATCTGGTTTCTGAGTGTTGTGACTGTTCATATGCCAACATAGTAGAGTACAGCTGTCTTCACACCTACTCATCCTAAGACTTATGAAAATTAGATGGTGTGATGATATTTGTGTTCAAGAGAAGAAACTTGGGTATAAAGTCAGCATGAAATCAAAATCGACCATATTTACATGTGCATGTCGTCTTCATGAATGGGTAAGGTGCTCTGTTTGTGTGCACTAGTGACACTTTTTTGTGTTCTTATTTGGACTGCATAGCCTACATGATGTTTAAAGCAGAATGCTCATTATTATTTTAGTTGCTCAGCTGAACTTTGGATGTGTTTTCTTATGATGCATGTTGATAACGTGGAAACCCTGTGGTGAAACCAGACAATCTTTGCACCAAGATATGACATTAATCTGTGTTTTTCTGTTATAGTGAGATCTCCAGTAAGTATAGACACTTTGGAGACCTGTGAGTGTAAAAGATGCAGCCTCCTCCTCGGGCAGCCCCTCCGGGAGCTAGTGGACCCCCGCCTTCCTCCGGTGGCCCCAATGCCTTCAGAAGAAACAGACCCCACAAACATGTGGCTGCAGCTGCTATGACACCGGCTACCCCACCCAACCAGCCAGTGACTGATCCTTTTGCCTTCGGGAGACAAAGTTTTTTGCCTATGGCAGAGGGCAGCCAAGCTCCACCCACAAACAGCAATCCACTTCCCATGCAAGGCCCTCCCCTGCCAGGGTTCAACTCGATGGCTCCACCACAAGGGCCACCACCAGGAACAGCGCAGGCAGCCTCTCCTGGCCCACCACCAAGAATTTTTACACCGCAACCTGTTCCCCTAGAGCCATCACCAAGCTCCAACCCTCCTCCTGCAGAACCAGGATACTTTAATTCTCAAGAATCAATGCCCTATATTGCACAGTTGCCTAACCCTGCTCCTCCTTTCAGTTCTAGTCCATCACATCCACCCTCCACTGCCCCAACACCTCTGGTTCAATCCCAGACTCCTTTTCAATCTCAGCCAACGCCTCCCCTACCTTCTCACTGGGTTCCTGACCACGGAAGCCGTCCACCTTCCGTTCAAAACTACTTTCAGCCAACTAGTGATCACCCATCTCAGCATTTCCAAGCTCAAGTCCCAACTTCTGTCCCCTCTCCCCACACAACCCCACCCTCTGTCCCCTCTCCCCACACAGCCCCACCTTTGACACCATCTCAGTATCGAGGTCAATTTGCTCAACCGAATGTGATTGGGCCCAGTACAACTCTGCAACAGAACTCCCACTTCCCTGCTCAGAATTATTTCAGTCAGTCAGGTGGACCCTCAGAGCCATGGTTCAATCAGAGCCCCCAGGATCAGTCTCAGCGTGCCTGCCCTGTCCCCTACTCTGAAGTCCCCAGTGACTCTGGAACTCTCTCAATGTTCTTCGGGGGAAATGATGTTGAAAATGAAGAAACACTGTCAGGAGAGGGGCGTGTAAATGGGATTCTTCACCCTCTCCATTCGATGACTGAGTTCTCCGGTCCGTATTTGAATGACAGTGGTAACATTCGAGCTGGGGCAGGGCCGTGTGATTCGGTGGAAAATCTGGAATGTGTTCCAAACCAGGAAGTGCTGCCTAATGAGCCACCCTCAAGCCATGCCTTTGAAGGGGGGGCTAACTTGGAGACACCTGACTCTGCTCCTCATCTTGCCCGCTCTGCAAGTGTCTCATCCAGCTACAGCAACGTCAGTCACAGCAGTGGACATGGTCCTCACAGCAGTGGCCACATCCCTCGGCGACAACAAGGTGTAGTGGGAACGTTCATTCAACAGGAGAGTCCCCGCCCACCAGATCACCCTCCTTTGCATTCCTCCACTGGTGGATACTTTGAACAAATAGACTCCAACCCAGCTGCAGAGGCAAGTCCTACTTTCCCAACTCCTAGCCCACCTAAACCAGTTGGCGTGTTCCAAGCAAGTGCGAATTCCTCCTTTGAGCCTGTCCGCTCACACGGTGTAGGAGTTCGACCTGCTGAGGTTGATCGTGCACGTATGGTAATGGAAAAGGGTGGACGTGATGTGCATACTGGCAACTTAGAACAACCCCCAGACAACTTGGAGACCATTTACCTCTCGGAACGCCGACCCTCATCTCGGGCTCAGGGAGCACGACGCCCCATTGAGAGTCCCGCTACTACACTATGGGCTCAAAATGACACTGCCAGTCTAGGTGCTAACATACTGTTAGCCCCTGCAGCACCCTCTTTGGCTGCAACATTTGTTCCAGCACATCCATCTGAAGTCATCCAGCCACCGGAGGATGGCCCTCTTGATTTACATCCAGCTAAGCCAGATCCACAACCTCCCTCTGAAAACCTAGAGATTCCACCAGACTCCTTGCCTCAGGCAAGTTTAGGATATGCCTCCTTGCTAGTAACTTCACCTCCCGAAGAGGCCCTGAACCAGCCCGTGTTGATTGCCCCACCTTCCTCTAATTACAGTTTGGTTTCCTCTCCAAACCTCTCGCAACCTTTAAATCAGACAAGTCCTCAAGAGACAGCAACACCTGTTCACTCACCCCTTCAGTCTTCTGTGATCACAGATCACAAATCTCAGATTTCTCCTCCAACAAATCAGCCTCATTTTTCTCAGACACCAGTAAACTTCAACCCTTCTTCCACTCAAGGCCTCTTGAATCTAGCACCAGAGGCCCAAGATGCTCAGCCCTCTGTTCAAGCAGCCCGACCCGTTCTCTCAAGGGCCCAGTCTCTTAGAGGTGATAGCCAATCTCTTCTGCCTTCTGTTTCTCAAGCTCCGCCTTCTGCTGCCGCCGCCACTAATCACAATCAACCTTCAAATTATGAGCTGCTTGATTTTTCTATGCATCAACCACAGTCCACAAATCAGGTGACATCAGTACCCGCTGTCTCTCAAAAAGCCCATCCTGCGGGCTTGGTGAATAACACACCTGGCTTTTACCTGCAGGTCACCAAAGATGCACAGCTGGGTGGGCAGTCTGACAGCGAGGCTCTGCCCCTTCAGCAGATCTCTAACCCCCCACGACCCTCCAGCAACCATCCCGACAATGATCTGACTCGTACCTCCCACCCTCCCTATCCACCTCCAGCTCAACACCAGCCTCCACAGGTCCCTCCAACTCATCCTGGTGCCCCTCCTACTGGACCTGGATCTGCCCCACCGTTATCTTACCCACCCCAATCTGGAAACTATGCCCCCCAGCCACTTCAGGAACCTCAAAGACCTCCTTCATCTCTAGGTGGTCAGTCAGGTTATGGGGCTCCTCCTGCGATTCCCCCTGCTCCGGGCTATGCAGGATACTACCCAGGAGCCTACCCTGAGTACCAGGATGGAAGATTGCCGTACCCACCCCAGTACCCTATAGATCCCAGAACTCAAAACTACTATCAGGTGTGGTGTAATCAAATGTGTTTCTACCTATCGAAGCTTCTAAATGCTAACACACTTTGTACCAACATGACTTAAAATATCCATACTTTTTTCCCCTGTTTGTTTTGATTTTGTAGGATGATCCCTACCGTAGAGGAGATCCTCGATATGCCTGGTATGATGGTCAAAATCCTGGCTACCGGGAGGCTGAGCGCCAACCAGAGAGGCCGAGTTCTAGAACCAGCCAATACTCGGACAGACCCAGCTCCAGGTGAAAGAGTGTTTTTACACTTGGTTCAATTTGCTTGGTTGCAATCAGAGTTTGTATCTACCCCCCTGACCCTGCAGATCTCTTTTGGGTTCGCAGGATGGCTCTTGAATACACCACTTAGACCAAACATAGACCAATGTTTCAATCAGACCCAGAGTCTGATGTGGTTTGGTGGTGTGCAGCTGTGTTAAGGAAACCAGTGATAACACAGACCTGGGTTGCACCAAAAGCCATGGTTTCAAAGCATTCTCAGACTGAGAGTTTTAAATGATTTGTTTTTAACAATCAATAACATGATTCCCTTGTCTTTCTCTCTAATTTTTGATCTTAGACAGGGGTATCAAGAAGACCTTTCTAGATCCAGCCGTAGTGCCTATGATGAATACTATGCAAACTACTATAAGAGACAGTATGATGCCTATGGAGGTAAAGACTGTTTAGCACTACAGACAGATGCTCTCTATGCATCCAAGGGCTGAATGTGGTGTTTCTACTTTTTTCTTATGGGTTTGTGTTTGTGTATGCAGATAAGAGCAGGTGGTATGATCCAAATGCTGCTTATGATCCACGCTACAAAGCCTACTATGATCCGACATATGGCTGGTACTATGACCTTGAGGGTTACAGAAAAGGAGAGGCGTATTACAACCAACAATATCAAAACAGGTACACTCAAACACCCTTGCATTATATCTCTTTTTACATGCTAACACGTCTCTAACTGAGTTTTCACTAATCGTTACCAGGGGACGAGAGGGGTATGATGATCCATGGCGGTATTACCCTGGTTATGACTCCAGCTTTGATGATGACAGCCGCCGGCGCGACCCGTACGCTGACGAATTTGACCGCCGTTCGGTTCACAGTGAACAATCAGCGCACAGTGTACATTCATCACACAGTCGACGCAGTAGCTTCAGTTCACGGTCACAGCAGGTCTGTGTTTGTGTGGTTTAGGTGTGATTTAATGTGTGTATGTATCTGCATAATGTATGTAACAAATTTCTTCTTTCTGCAGAGTCAGGTGTACAGGAGTCAAACAGACTTGGTCAGTGCCGCCTATGACACCACTGGGACCACTCTTCCAGTGGATTACACCTACAGCCAGTATCCTAACCCTTCAGATACTGCAAATTACAGTCAGATTCCTTACAACTCTGCTGACAACACCTGGACTGCCACAGAGCAGCGTAAGTATTACACACAAACACAAAGCAGTCATCATAAGCTTGCATATCCACCATAATGTTGCAATTAATATTGGGATTTCCTTTTCAGTTTCTGTGCTTTAGGTAAAAAACTTGCCAAAAATAGCACTCATTTTTGTAGTTTAGAGGTTAATTGCTTGACACAGTGGTATTTTAGAATCATTCATATACTATTAGTTTTTGTTAGTATTTTGATGTACATTTTAATTTTAAATTTTTTTTTATTGAGGGTTTTAGGAACTTTGTTTTTTGTTTTTGTTATTTTATTCCTTTTTTTTTTTGTATGTAGTTTTAGTATATTTTAATACTTCATTTTAAACTAAACGAAAATGAGAAATGTTGCCTTATTTCAAGTAAGGAATATGGTTTTAGTTAACGAACATAACCTTGTCTTGACATAAGTGTTTCCCAGCATTCTCTGTAGCATTAAAATACATAAAGCTTGAATTTCACATCTAATGCACATGCTCTAACATTAATAAAAGCTTCCTGTCTTTCTCTCACCCTTTTTTCCTTTCTCAGCTCCTCCAAGGCCGTTGACTCCAGAGAAGTATTCTATTCCCCACCGCTGTGCTCGGTTTGGTCCGGCTGGTCAATTGATCCTTGTCCAACCCAACCTGCCTTCTGCTGGTCAGCCCACACTTGTGGAAATCCACAGCATGGAGGTAACAACTGTAACAGAGTGTGAATACGCTGGCATATAAATCATCAATTGCAAGTACTCACTCGTATCTCTGGAATTTAAGCATTTTTCCAGTTCATAAAAAACTTGTTTATCTAGTTAATTACCTATTCTGTAAAAAAAACGTATTACCCCTTTAAAAAAGTAATATTTTTGTTGTCTTGTGATCAAATGTTTGTGTTTGGTTAATTTAATACCGTATTTAGCCGCCAGCCAGCAGCCATATCACCCTGTAGCCCATGACTGGTTGCCCACTGAAGCTAAGCAGGGTTGAGCCTGGTTAGTACCTGGATGGGAGACCTCCTGGGAAAACCAGGTTGCTGCTGGAAGAGGTGTTAGTGAGGCCAGTAGAGTTAGTAGCAGTGTGAGTAGTGAGTTAGTGCTCACCCTGTGGCCTGTGTGGGTCCTAACGTCCCAGTGTAGTGATGGGGACACTATACTGTCAAAGAGCACCATCCTTCGGATGAGACATTAAACTGAGGTCCAGGCTCTCTGTGGCCACAAAAAAAATCTCAAGATGTCTTTAGAAACGAGGCCAAATTTGACCAGTGGTCTCTGTCCATCATGACCTCCTAATCATCATCCCCATATATATATATATATATATATATATATATATACACTCTAATTGGCTTCATCACTCTGCCTCCTCTCCACGATGCTGTAAAGCGCTATATAAATGTAATGAATTACTATTATTGTTATTATTATTTCCCAGCAATCCTCCAGAGTGTAGTTTTGTTATGTTTTTGTGATTGGTTATAAATAGCTCCATGATAATTGCTCAGTTAAATTATTTGCATCTGATATCTTGGCTGTGATGTTATTCCAGACGATTCTGCAGGACTCTTCAGAGCAGGCAGAAATGCGCTCATTCCCTGGCCCACTCGTCAAGTAAGAATCATCCTTTATTTACTGAATAAAGGTGTACACGTGTATAGTCTGACACTGTCAGATCCACGTACACAGTCAAACAATCCAGTCATCATCTCGTGTGTGTGTGTGTGTGTGTGTGTCCACAGAGAGGAGACTCATAAGGTGGATGTCATAAAGTTTGCTCAGAACAAAGCCCAAGAGTGTTTGCGAAACGATGACCTCATGGACAAAGACTCCGCCTTCCTCATCTGGGAGTTCATTGTGCTGCTGTGTCGCCAGAATGGGGTGAGTGTTTGTGCAGGCCTTACCTTAACTAAGAGTGTGAATCGTGTTCGGTTGCTTGTCCGACCCCAAGTTCGAGTTCAGTTAAATTAATATTTAATGTTCATTTATATATTTATTTGGTATGTAGTCATGTGATAAGTGTAATAGAAACCATTAATAATTGTTAGTATTAAGTATGTTGCTTTGGGTTTTTTTTGGCTTGGTTTTAGACTGTAGTTGGAACAGACATCGCTGACCTCTTGCTAAAAGAGCATCGCTCTGTTTGGCTGCCGGGAAAATCCCCCAATGAGGCTAATCTCATCGACTTCAACAACGAGGCAATAGAGCATGCCGAGGCGGATGAGGCGGGGCCAATATCCCTCCTATCAGACACTTTCATGGGCGTGCCCGAGAATGTTGGCAAGGAGACGGAGCGCTTCAGAGAACTGCTACTATTCGGCCGCAAGAAGGCAAGACAAATCATGTCTTTCCTTTTCAGATGATGCCCCTAGAACATTGTTTCTTGTTGAATATCCTGTTTCACTTCAGATTATGGAAGTTTGTGGTTATGGCCAATTATGGTTGCACATGCTTGTGATTTTTCTGTGTTTTAGTATTTAAATTTTTCTGTTCTGTAAAATAAAATTAAATCACACTTTAGATTAGGGTCCAATTCTCACTGTTAACTTACTATTAACTATGACTTTTGCCTCAATAAACTCCTAATTACTGCTTGCTTATTAATAGTTAGTAAGGTAGTTGTTAAAAGTGGAAAGACATTTGAGAAGTTTGTGTGTTTGTTAGGATGCTCTGGAGTCTGCTATGAAGAAAGGCCTGTGGGGTCACGCGCTATTACTGGCTAGTAAGATGGACAACAGAACACACGCCCGTGTCATGACCAGGTAAACCACCTCTACTTACACCAACCTATGTCTGCATGCTTATAAAGCAACAAACAGTTTGCTTAAATTGTGGTTATGCTTGTCGTTGTCAGGTTCGCCAACAGCCTGCCTATTAACGACCCTCTTCAGACGGTTTACCAGCTCATGTCAGGACGAATGCCGGCTGCTGCTACTGTACGAGAGAGTTTGTCTATGTTAATATAGTCATTTATGCAGTTCTTTTCTTCATGTGCATCATCTATTTTTTCTGGCAGTGTTGCGGAGATGAAAAATGGGGCGATTGGCGCCCTCATCTGGCCATGGTGCTGTCCAACCTCACACACACTCTGGATCTTGACACCCGCACCATTTCGACAATGGGGGACACATTAGGTAAATAAACGTACTGTCATGAAGGTGAACTTGCACTCATATTGTGGATGCCGCACTGGATCTGTAGTCAAGAATCTTCTGTTTGTTACAGCATCTAAAGGTCTAGTGGATGCAGCCCATTTCTGTTACCTGATGGCTCAGGTGGGCTTTGGTGTTTATACCAAGAAAAGCACCAAGATGGTCCTCATCAGCTCCAATCACAGGTGTGCAATGACACATACAGTTGATCAGTGATATGCATATAAACAATGGACACAGTGTGTAAATGGACATCCACTCTCTCTCTCCCTCTCTCTCTCTCTCTCTCTATCTCTCTCTCTCTCAGCTTGCCGTTTTTGAAGTTCTGCTCGTCAGAGGCAATTCAGCGTACAGAATCATACGAGTATGCTCAGTCTCTTGGCTCTCACGCCCTCTCTTTGCCCAACTTCCAGGTGAGATGAACATGTACACATGTATGCAGTCACTCGATTAGGGATGTAGGGATGAACTGACTTGTTGGTGCGTTATCTAAAGCAATGTTATTTTATTATCATTATTATACTTTTATAGTATTTGTTATTTTTAATTGGTATTTGTTATTATTTTGTTAGTTTTTTTTATTAGTTTTCATTATTACTTTACATTAATACTTTTTTATTTGTTCAAGTTTTTGCTATTTTAAAAGGCCATTATTTTATTTATTGGGTGCACTAGAATAGGTTAACATGCTTTAATGTTCAAAAAAACATTATTTTTCACATACTGTACATTATCGCAATAACTCTATTCCCAGTCTACAAAGCCCCTTTTTCTAAAAAAAAAGAGTCTCTGATTGGCCAGCTAACCCAGTGCATTGTGATTGGCCAAACACCTCAGATGTGTGCGTAAATGTAACACCCCTTAACATAAACATGACATGGTAACAACAACACTACAGTTCACTGAAGCATTGCCTTCTTTGCTTATTCATTTAGACAGGCATTCTGCTTATATTTCAAATTGTGTCACAGACTTTTGTGGAAATAATATCTTGATTTCGATCAAGGCATTTTAGGCAGGTCTGGAGCATTGTTCTCTGTTAAATAGAATAAATCCTTTTTCTGGGAGACTATGAGCTTCGTAACTTTGCAGATCTCATACTTGCACAGATGCGTTATACACACTAAAGGAAAACATTAAAAAAGGAGGAACAGCTTCCTCTTTAATTTGGCATGCTAGACCTATCTGTACCTTCTGAACAAATCCAGGAAGGTCATGACCTTTTCCCCTTTGACCTGCACAGGTGTTCAAATTCATCTACGCATGTCGACTGGCGGAGTCTGGGCTCTGTGCTCAAGCCTTCCATTACTGTGAGGTCATTTCACGCACTCTGTTGAACCTTCCTGAGTACTACTCGCCTGTGTTCATCAGTCAGCTCATACAGGTACACAAACCAAGACTTGGTTTCTCATACGGATTCTGCGTTTACATTTGTCTACACATGTCTAATCTTTCTTCCTGTGTCTCTTTACAGATGTCTCTGAGGTTGAGGTTTTTTGACCCTCAGCTGAAGGAGAGACCAGAGCAGGAGTTGTTTATAGAGCCTGATTGGTTACTGCATCTCAGACAACTGGATGGACAGATCAAGGTGTGTGTCTTTTCTTTTATCCAAAAGTAAAGTCCCCATGTTAGTGCCACACTTTATGAAAATGGTATTACTCTATTCCTGCATAGTACCTGTAAATTAAAGGTTTTCTTTTTTTAATTTATGGCATAATTCCAGATAGGGTTGATTAATCTAAATAAAATCGAAATCGTGATATGGCTTGGTGAAAATAATACAATTTAAATAAATGTGCAATGTGTTTCAGAGGGTTTTTAGTGTCTAATCTCTGCATCGGCTCTGAGTTTGAGTGGCTTATAACGTGCATTTGGGAACGCGGCTTGCGCCAATCATTTCACCAACTTTGTAATGAGAAGCCAAAAAAAAAAAAAAAAAAAAACCGTTTTCAGAGCCCCCTGTGGTTTTCTACCAAAACAAAAGCTTATTCAGTCTCTCCAGGAATTTGGCTTTTGCGATCGAAGACTTTAATGCAAAATCAAGCAAACCCATTTTTGTCTTCTTTCAGCAATTTTTCCAAAAAAAAAAAAAAAAGTGTTAACCTAAGAGGGGGGAAGCAATATTAGGTAATAAAATCCATGATTTACAGTCCAAACTAATTAATCAATATGTGTTTGAGTGTCCTGCCAGTGAATTACTTTGTAAAGTAATATGGAGCACCGGGACATCCATTTATATAAAAGTGTTTTAAAACGAAAAAAAAAAAATTCTGACATGAGCCCCTTTTGAGCAACAGACAGGGTAATGTTAAATATTTCCAAATCATTAATTCATGACATACACTTGTCTATTATTTTTTTCAACCTGTTCGCTTCCAAAATGTGTGAGAGAGACGGGGCTGCGCAAGTGATCCAACCTCTTATTCAGGCACGAAATTCGCCGTTTTAAAACCTAAAAGGGTCACCTACGTGATTTGTGCAGATCCGATGAGAAAATATTTTAGGGGGGGGGGGGGTGTTCGAGGTCGAGGCCAGCATTTATCCCCTATAAAGTTACCATAAACTTCGCAGCTTTAAAAAACAATCATCATTCCGAATGCCGAAACATGACAGCCAATACGAGTCAGAGTAACGTTAGGGCAGAAATGTTTTCAAAGTCTTTTACACCGCGAGTCTGACAACTGGACACACTGCCGAACAAAGAACCGCACGTCGGAAAGCAAGCCTGAGGTAAGTTAGCTTACAATGTTAACTGTCCTGTCAGATACAGACAGCGATGTTGCCAATGTCATTATTTTTTATTTTGACATAGAAGTGGGCGAGATAATATCGCGAGCGGGCGCGGGCGCCGTGAGCGCTGAGCGAGCAGGAACAAGTATTCATTGCGCGGCTCGCCAAGCTTTAATTTGTGGCTCGCAGTTGCATGGCGGTAAATAATACGGTGATATGATAATGCATTCACTATAGATATTTCATAAAAACATTAATAACAAGTAGGGGCTTTAACATAACCCGTTAAAAACTCAAAGTGTCAGCTCTATTACAAATTTTTTCGATCGGATTGAAAGGGGTGGTTTATCGAGAGAACGTGAAAAAACTTGATCGATTGAAAACCGAAACTGAAAGGACGACGTATGACGCGCTGAACAAGCTGTTCTCCTGATAAATAAAGTGTCATATAAATGAATATCCTTTCATTCTATAATTCTCCTTTCACTCAGCATCTGTGAAGTGAAGCAGGACAACGGCTCACCAGTCCTTGTTTCAGATTATCATACAGACCACTGGTTTGGGGCATTTTTAATGCGTGATAAATAGTAGTAGTAAATAGTTTTTTTTTCTCTGAGACCCGATGAAATACTAGATCAGCGGCCCATTGGTTCTTTTCTTGATTGACACTGGGCTAGCCCAATCACATCCTTCTCACCTTTTTTACCCCTGACCTGTTTTCATGCCTGCTTATTAATAATTAACGTCAGGTGTGTGCAATGAAATTAAAGTTTTTAGAGGTTAATCATACAATTAAACTTCTATATGTGATACATATTGGGGCGAATATTTGTTACTCCCCATAATGTCTGATTTCACCTGTAGATTTGAAAAATAGATTTACAGCTTTAACTTTTTAAAGGTAATTGCACTCTTACTGTCACTAACACTAATTATAAGTACATCGTGATTTTATGGTGGATTTTCGCTGCAAACAACAATATATGTGCATAATTTTGTCGTTATTTTAGGCCACAAAATCAGAAAACAAAATCCTGGAATGACTGGTTAATTAAGACATAAGTACTGTCATTTTAAAGCTGTAATAATAATGATTATTATTATTTTGATGTTATTATTGTAATATCGTTTTTTTATTTTACATTGAAATATTATTTTTAACATTTTTGTTTCATATTTAATCATCATCATCATCAATAATAATAATATTAATTCATATTATTAGTTTATAATTATATTGATATATAATTGCAAAATTTGCGGCTGAATTGAGCAGTCCTACAAAATAAGCACAGCCAACCTGGAGCATTATAAATTGCAATCACTATTTTTATCAGAAAAATCACATTAGATGTTCTGATCACATTCATGTTATTGTCCCATTCAGGACGGTGTGATGACTTTCCGTGCGGATCGCAGCACCCCACAGCTTTATCCCTGCAGCACCCCCAGTTCAGAAGACCAGTGCAGCCAACCTGACCCCTCAACTCTGACCCCTGATCCCCACAATCCTCTCATGACCTCCCTTGTGCCGCACGGTGGTGTTCAACTCATGCCACCAGGTATGATTCAGTGTGCAATGTGAACCTGAGAAGAATCTATTTTGATTCCTTTATCATTCACCATCTATTTTATTGTCTCCTTTAGCCCCTCCTACTATTCTTCAGGATGGGGCGGTCCCTCCGCAGCAAGCCCCGCCTCCAGGTGAAAGTGTTCCATTCTACCCAGGGCCACCACAACCAAACTTTGTGGCAACGTACCAACCTGAAGCACATGAGCAGTACACACCCATGCCCCAGCAAATACCCCCACAAATGCCCCAGCAAATGCCCCCACAAATGCCCCCACAAATGCCAGCATACAACTCTACAGAAATGACTCCACAGATACCACGTCAGATGCCCCCAGGAGTGCAACATCAGATGCCCCCAGGAGTGCAACATCAGATGCCCCCAGGAATGCAACATCAGATGCCCCCAGGAATGCAACATCAGATGCCCCCAGGAATGCAACATCAGATGCCCCCAGGAATGCAACACCAGATGCCCCCAGGAATGGCTGGGGTCGAACATGGCTCCGCCCCTTCCTCTCCTCAGCAGTTCCCTCAGTCGTCTCCGACGTTCAGTGGCCCTCCTCCACAAGGAAAGGACTTTTATGATGAAATGGCACGCATGGTGAGTTATAATAACCTAGAAACCCAGAATTCCATATTTATCACAACTAACTCTGGCTATTATTATTTTAAAGTAATTTTTCATTGTTGCATAAAAATTTAGCTAATTAGTTTACATCATTACTTTTTATGGAATGTAACACATTGTTTGCTATTGTTTTATGTTTACCTGGGTTTTCAGTTGTATTTATCATGACATGAAATACTTTGAAATGTAACACCTTTTAGTCCATCTTTACTTCCTCCACCAGTTTTGGGTAATATTGCGTTACATTTGTTACATTGCTCCTACATAAAGTAGCTAGTTATGTTAAATATCATTTTTTTTATGGAACTTACCATTTATATTATTTATATAGTGTATTAAACAGGTTGTTCGTTTCAGGGCCCAGGCAGAAGATCGAGAACCACTTCACAGTCATCATCGATACACATGGTACTGTCAGTCTGTATATAAGATTAAGTACAGTTTTTTTAAAGGAAATTATTACCTTTATTCATCAAGGATTCATTAATGTGACCAAAAGTGACTGAAAATACATTTTATAATGTTACAAAAGATTTCTATTTCAAATAAATGCTGTTCTTTTGAACTTTCTTTTCTTAAAAGAATCCTGAATAAATGTATCACTGTTTCCACACAAAAAATGTAGCTCAATTGTTTTCAACATTGATAATAATCAGAAATGTTTCTTGAGCAGCAAATAATCATATTAGAATGATTTCTGAAGGATCATGTGACACTGAAGACTGGAGTAATGATGCTTTGATTACAGAAATAAAAAAAGGTTATTTCAAACTACTGTAATATTTCACAATATTACTGTTTCTATCAAATAAAGGCTTCCCTGGTGAGCGGAAGAGACTTTCAAAAACATTTTTAAAATCTTACCGACCCCAAACTTTTGAACAGTAGTGTACTTAGAGTTTTAACCTTGCATGGTGTGTTACATCTCTAATTCTGTCCTTATTTGCAGACGGGTCGTCGGTCTCGCACAACGTCAGAATCGTCCAATCATTCTGGACGGGAGCGCAGCAGTTCACTAGCCAATCAGGGTTCTCCTCCTCCCCCACCTATCCCAGAGGCTCCACCACAAGAAGAATCCAGGAAGATAAAGAAAGACTCTCCCAAAAAGGTACATACTTGCATATAAACATATACATATACCTACTGGATACGGACTAGGAAATCTTTCATGATTGTAATGAATGTTGCATAGTCTTATTACGCTTGCTTTCTTCATCAGGGAGCGAGTGGCAGCGGCTGGCTGACCTGGCTAATTCCAAAGCGGAAGAACGAAGCGCATCTCCCAGATGACAAGAACAAAACTGTAGGCACATACTTCCAACAGCTTCCTGCTCGCTCTCATACCCGTCTTATTTCATGGCATTGATTAAGAGATGACATTTATTTTCCAGATTGTTTGGGATGAAAAGAAGCAGAAATGGGTGAATCTAGATGAGCCGGAGGAAGAGGTGCAGCAGATTAATTAGTTCATGCATTTCAAATGCTGTAAACTATCATGCATGTATGATTGTGAATGATGGAATTTGTTTGTGTTTCAGAGCAAACCCCCTCCACCTCCACCTACTAGCTTCCCCAAAGCTCCGATGGGCGGCCTAGGGATGGGGCCACCAGGAGCAGGGGGTCCAGCGATGGGGCCGCCTGTCAATATGTTCTCCAGGAGAGCAGGTATGTCACCAGTCACATTGTCATACACCTCTTTTCTCTTCCTAATTACTTCTTAGTAAGAAATCTCTCCATTATTTAATCATCTTTTAGTTATATATGTATATGAGTGGGGGGTCGGTATAGATATTAAATACATAAATTCATATATTAAATAAAAGGGTGTTATTTTTTTTTGAGGAAACATAATTTGGACCAAAAAGGTCATTGCTGATGTTATTGTAAACTAAAACTACTAAAAATAAGTAGTTAATTGAAATAAAGCTAAAATAAAGTAAAAAAAAATATATGTATTACATTAAAAAACTGTTGCTTTGGCTGTTGAAGTTCAAATATTTGTGAAAAAAATAAATGAAAGTTTAAAATAAATGAAAGCTAAAAGAAAAATTCAAATATTAAAAAATAAAAAAACGCATGTAAAATTACTAAAACTTTAAGATTAAAATGAAAAAAAAAATAAAAAATAAGCCAATTCAAAATATTAATAAATATTAGAATGGTATAAAAAACTACTAAAATAACCAAATACCATAAAATGTTTAATACATTTTTAAATGAAACTAAAACAGTAAAAACCTAGTTAAAAATAATCAAGGCATGTTTTACACTAAATGAACACCAAGAAGAATGATATTTGTTCATTAGTACCAATACAACAAAACATAGAAATAAAGAGCAACATTTATGAATATTTTATTTAAATATTAAAAACGTAAAATGGCTCATAGGGACTTTGAACCAAACAAATCAATGAATCAATTCTTTGAAATTAATTAAAATGATTAATAAAAAATGAATCCAACTTCTGAAATCTATTGATATTTGAGCTAAAGCGGTTTAAACCCAAAGACACTATTTAAAAGAAGTCTCTCCATCTTAAATCTGTCGTACCCCCAAGCAAAGCTCTTTTGCCTGTTTAGTGAGTGTGTTTGTGTTTCAGGCACTAAGAGCCGTTATGTGGATGTGTTGAATCCTGGTCGTGGAGGATCTAAACCCGCCGCTGCCGTGCCACCCCCTGCTGACCTGTTTGCTCCTCTCGCACCCATGGCCATGCCAACCAACCTCTTTACACCAGCTGCAGGTGTGTGTGTGTGTGTGTGTGTGTGTGTGTGTGTGTGTGTGTGTGTGTGTGTGTGCGCGCGCATCAGTGTGTTTATGTGCATCAGTCTATGTCTGTGTGAAGTCCAACACTGCTCTTTTCAGCCCTAGGTGAGCAGCAGCCGATGGAGGGAAGCATTCCAGAAGCCAGCGGTGATAACACACAGCAGACTAGTGCCACAGTGCCACAGGTACACACATCTGCCCTGCAACACAAACCCCATATAAACACACAGACTGCGTCCAGAATTCACTTTGGTTCCTATCACAACTGGGCTTGTTTAGCCATCTTTTTCTTGCTCAATTGAGCCGCACAGCATTTTGAGTCTCTCAAATGGCGAGCTTTTGTGCAGTTGACATTGTGTATCTCTTTAATTTGATTTGCTAATATTGCTTTGGTGAGTAATATAAATAAATAGAAAGGTAAATATGCACAAAGTAAATAAAATTTATTTTATTTATTTTCACATTTTATTTACTCACCAATGTAAATAGAATATATTTATTTTATTTATTTATTTTCACATTTTATTTACTCACCAATGTAAATAGGATATATTTATTTTATTTATTTATTTATTTTCACATTTTATTTACTTACTAAAGCAATTTTTTCTTGCTTTTTATTTATTTTTAACATTTTATTTACTCACCAGTTTGTTTGTTTTTGTCTTGCATTTGGCTATTGTATTTTTATTTTATTTATTTCCAGAGCCACTTTATTTTATATTGCAGTTTTTCTTTTTCTTTTTTTTTCTTTTTTTTTTTTTTTTTACATTTCAACTTATTTTACTGATTTTATTCAACTGAGGCTTTTCTTTTTCTAGCATTTGGTTCTTGACGATTTCTTGATTTTCATTTATTTAATAAATTCTAATATCAGATAAACGGGACAGCACTACCATCTCGCTGAAATGCATTCACACCTAAATTTGCATGTAATACACATCCGCTATAATGAGTGTGTGTTTTCTATCTAGATGTTTAATCCGAATGCTTTGCCTCCCGGCCCGGAGGGAACCCAGTCTGGAGAGGTCAGATCATCCTTTAATACTTTACCGCTTTTTCTTTAAAGGGATGGTTCTGAGTAAATTCAACCTAGGGTCCTTTGCACCATGACCTCGAGCCAAACACCCCCCAGAAGCCTTTTTTCCCTTGATTGAACATTATTAAAGTTAGAGCTTATTTAGAGATATCAGCCGAATGGCTTAGTGCAGGCGCTAATGGATCCTATGATGTATCTCGTAAATTACCCCACTAATAATGCCCAGAATGGTACCAAACTTCTACAGTAGTACAAATAGGTTCTGTACTCATAAAACGAGGCATTGGAAAGTTTGTAAGTACATCAGGAGTTTATTTAAATCACACTTGCCTGATGGCTAATGCTACCGCTAACCCGGACGTCGAGGTCACTTCCGTGATTTGGGAAAAGCCTGTAAAAGTCCTGGCAGAAAGTGATGCATAAGGATATAGTGTAAACTTTCCAAAGCCTCATTTTATGAGAACAGAACCTATTTGTACTACTGTAGAAGTTTGGTCCATTCTGGGCATTATTAGTGGGGTAATTTACGAGATACAGCCTTGGATCCATTAGCGCCTGCACTAAGCCATCCGGCTGATATCTCTAAATAAGCTCTAACTTTAATAATGTTCGACCAAGGGGAAAAAGGCTTCTGTGGGGTGTTTGGCTCGAGGTCATGGTGCAAAGGACCCTAGGTTGAATTTACTCTGAACCATCCCTTTAAAGCCACTTCATTCTGCCATGCCCTGCTCCTTCACCCATTAATGCAGATTAACATAACTTTAACAACACATATGCTCACATGTATACTTACCGCTTCTGAAACACACACATACACTTGATCTTGCATCTCTAACTGTATTCCATGATTATGGGTTTTGATTATTATCTCAGATCTGGTGACACAAAGTGCATGAGTGTGTGCGAGTGTGTTTGAGAGTGAGAACGCATGTTAAAGGACTACACGCTACTGAGGTGTTGCCATGGAGACCACTGATTGTGATGTAATCATATTGTAATGATTGACAAGAGATGTGTGATTTAAGATGGCGCTGCATGAGATTAATTTGGGTTTGTGGTGTTTTTGTTTGTTTGTTTCGTTTATTCCTGCTGTTCTAGCTGTCACGTTCTAGCTCAATGAGTTCTCTATCTCGAGAAGTGAGTCAGCATTTAAATCAGGTACTTTCAGCTGGTTATTATCTGAAACACACACACCTTCTCCACACACTGCAATGATAAAACAACAGTGCTATGCCGTGCTTTCTAATGCTGCATAGTAAAACGTGAGCACACATGCTGTCTGCACGCCTCTAACATCACACACTTACAGCCACACCTCCAGCACGACACCTTTGTGTCATCAGCAGCCCTGGCTGAGTACATGGCCAATAGGAAGGGCTCTTGGATCTCAGAGGCGTGCTGAAGATTGAGGCTCCGCCCCTTTTGGTGCATGCACACATTAACCAATCACATGCTGCATGCTAATCATGACTTTCAGTGGACATGGCCGTCTGCATCCATGGTGGTGATGTTGCTTTCCTGTTCCCATGGTAACCACAAATGTGTTCTCATAGGTTCCCGCTCAGCCGCCAGCGCAAGCAGCTCCACCTGCAGGGGGCGTGACCTTTTACAACCCCTCCCAGTTTGCACAGGTAGGATTCACAAGAGATGTTATTTGAACTGTTTTTTTTTTTTTTTTTTTTACTAAAACTAAAATGACACAAAATCGTTTTAGTTAATTTGAAAAAATATAAATATATATTAGATTAAAAAAACCTAAATGAAAATTACGAAATGTTGCTTTTGCAACTAGCTGAAATAAAATGTGATTTTTTTCTTGCCTTTATTTATTTAATTATTTTCACATTATTTTGTCACTTTTTTTATTTTATTTTTTTATTTTTTATTTTGATATTTCAACTTTATTTTACTTTATTATTATTATTATTATTATTATTTTATTTTAAAATTAAATACATAAAAATGTTTACTGTAAAAAAAAAAGAATTTTTAAATAAAACTAAAATAGTAAAATTTAGTTAATGAAAATTTACTAAATGAACATGAAGAATGATATTTGTATCAAAACAGCAATAATTACCACAGGCAAAAAAATAATAATTACCAGTCAAGTCAAGTCATCTTCATTTATATAGCGCTTTTAACAATATGAATTGTTTCTTAGCAGCTTTTTACTCATAGATATTGACATACTTTCCTAGTTGATTTATCACATTAAAGTAAGATAATTGTTTTTAATTACAAGTTTTATGGTTGAATAGAAAGAAAAGGTTATGTAAATCAGGCGAATGATATTTGAAAGAACTGCTCTGTAAGAATCTTTAGAATACAGATAGGATCTAGGATGTAAAGTGTGGTGTATGTGAAGCTGCTGAAATGGAGATTTCTGGCTCAGTGCAGGAGAAAAACTCATTTTGAGAAAACGCCATTTAAAGATATATCTTGTATTTGAAATCTACAGATGCAAATAGATAGTGTAATAAACACTTTAATGTGTATTTTGGATGTTTTGCCTATAGTGTTTTGCCTTAAAGAGATAGTTCACCATAAAATGCAAATGAAGTCATCGTTTACTCACCCTGGTGTTGTTCTAATGCCGTATGACCCGCTCGTGCTTGTCCAGATAATGGCAGTCAATAGTGACCAACATCAAGCTTTAAAAAGAAAATGCAAAAGTGTCACTGAATGATCCGATGCGATGCGTATCTACTTGTGTTCTCGGGTTTAGGGTTTGGTGAAAAACAAACTGAAATTGAATGTATTATTTAATGAAATACTTGTCCTTGGCTGTTGGTCTTCTATTAGAGCCGATTTGTGAGAAATACAATGCCTTGAAATTCCCAAAAAAGTATCTGTGTTCTTTCTTCACTGAGTTGAATATCGCTGAACTGGAACTCCATTTGTTTGATGACAGATGTGAACGCGATAACTACTTGTTACGATGAACAAAATGGTTATATTCACCTCAGAGGAGAGGGTTCATGAGATGTATTTCATGTCACATTTCTGTTAATCTTGATTTCTCACAATTTGCGTGTTTTTTTTCTGGGCGAGACAGAGTGGACTGCGGCATGAATGAATGCGCAGTCGTTAAATAATACATTAAATTTCAGTTTGATTTTCACCAAAAACTCTCGTAAACCCTCAAAACACTTGGAATAAATGACGTGACGCATGGGTTCATTCTGTGAAACTTTTGCGTCTTTTTTAAAAAGCTTGATGCTGGTCGCTATTCACTACCATTTTATGGACGAGCGTGAGCTGGAAATTTGTTACTAAAATTGCTTTTGTGGCCCATAAAAGAAATAAGTGTGTATGGCATTAGAACAACACCAGGGTGAGTAAATGATGACTTGGTTTTCATTTTAGTGTGAATGATCCCTTCAAGGTAAATGTTGTGGATGTCGTCACAGAAAGAAACTGACACACAAATGTCTTTCTCTGTCTTCTTCAGTCCGCTCCCACCAGCCGTGCTCGACCTGGGCGTCTGGGACAGAGAGGATACCCCACAGTGAAGTAACAGTGTCGCTGTAGTTCTAGATCAATCTGTGCTTCTAGACCAGATCGGACTGAAGTTTGGTTTCTGCCTGGACTACTAGCAGCCCTCAGCCTCCCAAATAACATTGTCCCGCCGTCATAATCGTGGTTTTCCCGTCTGTGCTGAAGTTGGAACGAATGGATCAGACTCCGGTCATTCTAGACTTCTCATACCCGTTGCGGTCTAACTCTCGAGTTTGTACGGACCGGCGGCGCTTCCTCAGCGTGAGCAGTGTGAATACAAGTGCAATATTGCGATTTTTAGCCCTGTGTAGTTGATTTCCCTTAGTGTAGTCTGCTCATTTCAGCAGGGTGTATGCGAGTGTGTGTGTGTGGGGAGGAAATGTGGGCGTGTCTTGCTGATGAAAGGCAGCCAATGCATGTGATAGAGGGCGGTCTGGCCTGTTGTCATGGGAACAGTGCAGCGTACCAGAATGTTTTAGATATTTATTAAGCCTCCTGTCTAAATGAAACCGGACAGGATCCGTATATCAGTGCGAATTTGTGTACGCATCGCCACAATGTGCTAAACAAACCGATCTCTTCTACCATCTCCTGATCGAATCCTTAATTTTGCCAGTAGCGAAGAATCACATTTTTATGATTTACCAAAATCCCTGTGATCATTTGCGTGTTTTGCTCATTCAATAATATCTTATTTTCCTGACTTCATCTCGCTCTCTGATTGATCGTCTTCATGTCCCTTAATCACACACCGCTATTCCTCTGCTCGTTCCGGGGTCCTTGTTCCCATGGTTACAGCGGGGTTTTGTAATTCCAAAGGTCAGCTCTGTTTGAAGGAAGCTCAGACTTTTCCAATGTGTTTAGAAATCGACTGTACAATTCTTGATAAAGTGACAATAAAGATATTTTTGAGCTCTTTAATACTTCAGAATGTTCTTTTTTTCTCTTTTAAAAGGTAGAAGCATTCTGTCTCTCTTTTACTATGAGCTGCTTATATATGCATGCTTAATATTATAAAATTATTTGCATAATGGTATTTAAACAGTTGTAGATGTGTGTTTACTACCCATGTATCTACACTACCACTGATAGAGTTGGGGTTGGTAAGATTTTTAAAAAATATATATCTCTCATGCTCACCAAAGCTGCATATATTTGATCAAAATATAGTTAAAAAGAGTAATATTGTGAGCTATTATTACAATTTATTTAAAATGTAATTTATTCCTGTGATCAAAGCTGAATTTTCAGCATCATTACTCCAGTCTTCAGTGTCACATGATCCTTCAGAAATCCTTCTAATATGATGATTTGATGCTCAAAAAACATTTCTCATTATTAACAGTTGAAAACAGTTGTGTTGATTAATATTTTTGTGGAAACTGTGATACATTTTTTTCAGGATTCTTTGATGAATAGAAAGTAAAAAACAAAACAAAAAAACATTTATTCGAAATAGAAATCTTAAGTAATATTATAAATGTATTTACTGTCACTTACAGTCGATTTAATGAATCCTTGCTGAATAAAACTAATAATATTTGTTTAAAAAGACCCCAAACTTTTAATCTGTACTTTTGTGCAATATAGCCTGAGAATGTTTTTCTCATTTTTACATTAAAGAAGGACAAACCGACTAACCAAACAGTTGAAAACAGTGTACTTAAAAGCATTTCATCATGTCTTTATTATCTGCATGGCTGTAATATTAGTAGAATTTACATGAATCTCATACAAAACTACAGTATGAAACTCTTCATTCTTTATTTACAGACATATATTATTTTATAGCTGATTTATGACACAAATCAACAAAAGAATGTAAATGTGCAGGAATGTCGAAGCCATTAGTGCAGATGCTCTAGAGTCTCATGCAGGTGAAGCAGGTTCAGATCCAGCCTGTTTGTTTTCCTGATGCAATTCCCCCTTTTTTTTCTTTCACAGTCATTTTATCTTCCCAAATCCTATCAATAAAAAGTGGCAAAAATCCTAAAACAATCCGTGAGAAGTCCATGTAAACATTACATTGAAATATACATGTAAAATGTACAGCAATTTGGGCCCAAAAGTCCCAAGTACAGATTTCCTCAAGTGATTCCATTCCTCATTCTGACATTAGTGTGTGTGTTGGGCTCAAAACCCCCTCCTGTGGACAGAGAACATTATTATTATTTGTTCAGTCCAGCTCTTCCTTGTTCATTATTTACCAGCTTAAAGTCCCAGTAAAGTCAAAATTAAGTATGTGCTCTGAGTTTGTCACACCACAGAAAAATGTGTTATTAGCCACCCAGCCAAATTTGAATGAGAAAAAAAGTTCATGTACTCCCTGTCGAAGGATGCGTTTGTGCTTTTAAGCTATAATATTACTCACAACACAGAGTTACAGAACTCTTAAAGGGATAGTTCACCCAAAAATGAAAATTCTGTCATCATTTACTCACCCTCAAGTTGTTCCCAACCTGTATGAGTTTCTTTCTTCTTTTGAACACAAAAGACGATATTTTGAAGAATGTCTGTAATCAAACAGTTGATGGAGTCAACTCCATAGTGTGGAAAAGAAAAAAAAATCATATGAAAGTCAATGGGGTCCAAAAACTGTTTGATTACAGACATTCTTCAAAATATCTTCTTTTGTGTACATGATGACAGAATTTTCATTTTTTGGGTGAACTATCCCTTTAAGAGTTCTGTAACTCAAAGTTATGGTTGTGAGCAATATTATAGCTTAAAAGCACAAACGCATCCTTCGACAGGGAGTGCATGAACTGCAGCCCTGAATGTGTGTGTATATTTGGTTGAAGTACCAGTGCACTTTTTGCTCTCTGAACTGCAACTTCCAACATGCTCCGGTCGGACAGAATCTGTCGCAGAGTTCCAGAATCCATTTCCAGTAGCATCCCTGCACACATTAATACATATCACATAGTGTGTACAAAAACACTTGCTGCGTCCGAAATTGCATACTGCCTGCCTCATGGGATAGTAAAGTGTCCATTTAAGTAATAGGTCATCCGGGTACTTTTCGCCGACTGCTTTTTGAATATGTATTCGGACATACTACTCTGTATTTCGCATGCTATATAATAGGGAAGTATTCGATTTCGGACGCAGCATCTCTGTATTCAAATGAGCTTAATAACTCACCTGTGATGTCAGCACAGTGGGCGGGGTCTAACTGATGCACAAAACCGAAAAGCGTCTCGCCAATGGATTCCACTTCGTCTCGGTCTGAGCTGTCACTCACGTCTGTCACCTCGTCACCCTGCCTACGCCACAGATAGAGGACATTCTGTTTCTAGCATATTTAAAACTTTCCTGTGATCTTTTAATGCTAATTCTTGCTAGTATATCATTACAATTCAACATTCTGCAATTCATTCAAATTCTAACTCATGATCTGAATTCTGAAATCTGCTCGGCACTGATAATAATAAACCCAAAGGCACCTACTCCTGCAAGGTTTTCAAGGCAATCTTGACCCGTTCCTCGAGGAGCACGTGATCCGACAGCAGCTGAAGCACCGCCTCCTTCTTCTGCTCCAATAACATGCCTGCACAGTTGCCATGGCAATGTTACTATTGTAACAGACTGTAAATTCCCTCATTTGGTGTGTGTTTTTTTTGCAGTGTCAATAAATGTACCGGTTATTTTCTGTGTATGTCCAGTGTTGTAGAGGTCAATGAGGTCATACAGCTGTTCACCCAGCGAGTCGGAGGACACAGACACCGCATCATCAGTGTGAGACACAGGATCACTAGGAAGAGAATAAGACGGAGGTTATGCACTTAGTATGTACTATACATAATATGTGAAAAAGTATGTCATATTAACTTAGAAATGTTCTAAGTAGTTGAATGCTACATTGTTGCCCAGTAAAGTCACAACATTGTATGCTTAGTATAATGTGCTTTGTATCCATCCATTACTGTGCATTTTAATTCAGCTTTTTTAGTGTGTGTGTGTGTGTGTGTGTGTGTGTGTGTGTGTGTGTGTGTGTGTGTGTGTGTGTGTGTAAAATATCTGTTTGTTTTATTGTCAAGTGGCAGTACTGTGTGATACCTGTGGTCAGATGATGTGAGAGCGGTCAGTGCTCTTTCCAGTGCTTTATTCAGCAGAGCTTCATCATACAACATCTGAGCCACAACAGAAACTGGCAACTCCAGTAACATACCTGCATGACATGAGTAAAGTTAAACCACTATATCTGACAGACAGACAGACAGAGGATAGATAGATAGATAGATAGATAGATAGATAGATAGATAGATAGATAGATAGATAGATAGATAGATAGATAGATAGATAGATAGATAGATAGATAGATAGATAGATAGATAGATAGATAGATAGATAGATAGATAGATAGATAGATAGATACTGATTCTCTATCACCTGTAAGTTTAGGTGTCATCTCAGTGTATTTAGGATAAATCAGATCATACAGTTTCTCTCCCAGAGTCTCCTGATCTTCATCATTCTCCATCACTGCTGCATTGGCTGGTTATTTAATCATTCGAATAATAATCTGTTTGGGCTCCGCTCTCATTTACAATGTTTAACTATCCTCAAATAAATAATAACCATCATAATGTATTTGCAGAGCTGGGTTGTTGTTAGAGAACGCATGAAAATGACGAAGAGCACACAGATCGAGTGACGTACTCAAACTGCATCACCCGCGTTTGCGCGCTTGATGTTCATCCGCACTGTCCATCAAACATATAGGTCTGTTTAAAACTTTTTTTTTTAAAGAAAGGTATTTGAAAACGTTCCCTAAAACTTTTCGAAAAGACATCTGAAATATTTGTTTTGTCATTTACTACACTCTGAATCGAATGTAAATGACTAAATTACTAATCCCTCGTATAGGCGTAAGAAACTACGTAAGAACCGCCGGAACTGGAACTCATTCCTTTCCTTCTCTCTTCCTCTGCTGAAAAGGTAACGTGGTCGTCGTGTGTTACTTTTCAAAGCTCGATTAAACGCTATATAGCGCACATTTCAGCATTAAATGTTCATATAAGGACATCGAATATGTTATAAGCTGCTTATGAGCTGTAACATTCGGTGTAGACAAAATAAAGAGGAAGATATTTTATTATAAACTACCGGTGTTGCTTAGCGAGGCCTGCAGTGAGTGAGACAAGCAGCACACCGCTAAACATGTTACATTTCAGCATCGACTGATAACAAATAAAGATATGTTTTTCTCTCTCTCTCTCAAATTGAACGTTATCAGTGTTAAGTATCCTTTTGCAGCGCTGTAGTTTCATAAGAGGGCTGAGTTTTGATAGTTTTACAGGCCCACATTATATGTGTGTATTATTACTAAATGATCTTGTTTTATTGGTTATGTGGTTTTGTAGATAAGCAGTCTTAATTGTAGACTGTTTCTTATTCTCATGTGTTGCCTTGCTTCATTCAGGAGTCACTATGGCATCGTCCCACCTGCAGTGGATGGTCATCAGGAACACCTCCAGTTTCCTTATCAAGAGGAACAAACAGACGTACAGCACTGTAAGTCAGACAGTGCTGATGTGACAGGCCTTTATGGATTGTTCACCCTAAAATGAAAATTCTGTCATTAATTATTCACCCTCATGTTGTTCCAAACCCCAAAATATCAATCTCTAATGTGTGTTCACGAGAGCAGCACAATGCATGCGTGTTGACGCGAGATCAGATGTTGCGTGAACGTGCAGGAGTTTAATATTTTGAAAATGAAGTGGTAAATTGTTTTTTGCATGAGCAAAGCACTCACGTCCCTTCATAAAACTGAGGTTAAACCTGTGGAGTTGCATGGATTACTTTAATGTCTTTACTGCCTTTCTGGGGCTTGAGTGATAGTTGCGTAGACTGCAAATGCAGGGACAGAAAGCTCTCAGATTTCATTAAGAGCATCTTCATTTGTGTTCTGAAGATGAACGAAAGTCTTGCGTGAGGGTAAACGATGTTTGAGGTGAACTAACACTTTAATGGGTTTAGTTTAATTCACACTAAGCTAATATTGTGTTTTCTAGTGTTTTAATGCGACTCAAGAATGGATGCAGGCTTAGAAATTAGTTTAGTTCAGAAAATTAGTTTGTTCGCCCCCGCATCCTTTCATATGTAGATGTAATCTAGTGTATCTGATTTTGCTTCAGGGTTTTCCATCTCTAAAATATCTATCACCTAATATCCTGCGATCCAGAATACCAACTGAACACAAGTAGGAAAACTGAATCGTTTTGACTGCGTAAACGGAAGTGTAATTTACTCGCCTGCCACAAGACTTTCTTTATTGCTTGGGGATGAGGAATGCCATAACCTGTCTATTAGGGCTGGGCAAAAAAATCGATTTTTCGATTAATCGTTTTTTAAAATGTGGTCGATTCAAAATCGATTCTCAAACGCCACGAATCGATTTTTTTCCATATTTATTTATCTATTACCCAAAAGCCAGTATTAGTTTTCCTCCACTGTTCATAGGCTTGCAAACTCCATTTTATAGCTAATGCTGTGAGATTTTATGTTTGTTTTATCTTAATCATAAAATAACCTCAACTAGTGCTGCACAATTAATCATATCGCAATCGCGATGTCAAGCCTACGCAATGACGTGAATGTCCTGTGACACACAGAAAAGACTCGCGCTGATATCGTGCGTGCGCACAAGACAGCCCAGAATACAGTTCTCTTTCGTGCTTGAATGAATAACACACACAATTATGCCAAAATGTCTTTTTGTCGAGTATCTTCATAACATAAGAACAGTCTTATGATGAACGTGAATGATGAGGCGCGTGTGAGATCCGCGTCTCTGTTAGCAGCGGTTGGTCTCTTAAAGGGACAGTACACAGTAGCCACTAATTATCTCTGTCATTAAAGTTAATCAAAGAACAAAGGGAACAGATAAAAACACTCACTGCTCTTGACTAAATAACTTTTGTAACTTTAATAAGGATTAGTCTATATATACTTTAGAATTAATGCATCGCAGACTGTTTGATAACTTTATTCAATTTCTGTAGGCCTATATGTCCTACCTAGACAGATAAAATATATGCAAGTTTTTTTTATGGGTTTATATGAAGATTGTTAACCTGTTTGATCAAGGCATGCGACTGTTCTGACTTGTCCAATTTTCAGCATAAATCTTTCATCTTGCATCAAAATCCTGTCTATTTATTGGATGTTTAATATATAGGTTGGTAGCTCTTAATTTCTTTTTATTAATTAACCACTTCCAAACTTATGTTCACTTTACTTTCTTTTTTATAAATATAGGATTTGTATTAAATATATAGGCTATTCATTGAGTGGAATCGAAATCGAATTTAGAATCAAAATCGAATCGAGAATCGAAATCGAAAATCGAATCGAGAATCGAAATCGAATCGAATTGAGAGCTTGAGAATCGATTTGTAAAATCTGAATCGATACCCAGCCCTACTGTCTATCTTGGAATTGGTGTAATTTTACTGTCTTAAACAGTTTGCACCAAAATACCTTGATAAAATAAATTGATAAGCTTAATTATGCAGTTTAATTATTGGCAATTATTGGTCTCTACTGCTGTCTGTGAATGTCCGAACACTTCTATAGTTGTCTTGCTGAACATTTCCAGTGTTTTTTGTTGTTGTTATACACTTCTAATTCTGATTTCTAATCTTGCATACCCTTCTCTCATGGTCAGGAACCAAATAACCTGAAAGCCAGGAATTCTTTCCGCTTCAATGGCCTCATTCACAAGAAGACTGTCGGCATCGAGCCGGCCGCTGATGGCAAAGGTGTGGTCGTCGTCCTGAAGAAACGTGCAGGTGAGTGAGGCTCCGCTAGTTTAGGACAAAAGCTGATGGACAACAGTGACATTTCTTTCAGGGATCCAACTTTTAAATGTCCAGGAAATAATGAGGTTGCATATTAGAATGGTTCAGATGCTAGTTGTTTGTATAATGCAGTTGCATCAAGACATTTGTTTTGGAGTTAGGTTCTGTAGGTCTCAATGTAATGTGATTTATCTCTGAAATAAAGCATTCATCTGCACTGAATCCTCTTTATAAACATCTTCTGGTGATCTTTTACTAAGCTTATAGGTTGCATGTGTTTCAGGTCAGCGTAAACCTGCCACCTCATACGAGAAGATCACCATCAACAAGAACTCTCGCGCCACCCTCGCCAGCGTGAGGAACATCATCCGCAAAAACAAATACAGGAGAGATCTGCGCATGGTGAGTTCACACGGCCACACAAACGCATGAAGGATTTATCAATTTTACAGTTTACTTAAGTCATTTGTAATTGGACACAATTTGCTTTTGGGAGATAGTTTTAAACTCTTAGTTCGGTGTTTATATGTAATGCACATAGTAGATGCAGTATGCAGACTGAAGTATGGAGTGAATGCACTTCAGCTGTCCGGTAGACTGATGCTCTGTCTGTGTCCTCCAGGCGGCTGTGAGACGCGTGAGCGCCATCCTGAGGAGTCAGAAGCCTGTGGTGGTGAAGAAGAAGCGCGCCAGGGCTCCTAAGAGTTCATAAATAGTTGCATTTACAGCTTCTGACTTAATAAAATGCTTTTGGTCAAACTTTCTTTTCCTGCACGTCTCATTTTTAATTGGTCTACACTGACTGAGTTGAACTTCTCTTTACTTGTGAAGCAAGGTTGGGTATTGTACAGTTTTTTTACAGTCACTTGTGGTCTAACAAGGCATTTCATGAAGAGAAAAGGTGGCTTAAAGTTGTCTTGGTTTACAGGATTGGATTAAGAGCAGGATGTTTCCCATTAAATCAACAATGTCATACTTTAAAATGTCAAGGTAATGAAGCATTAAACCACTGTTTTTCTGACTAGCATTACTTTTTATATATGAATGGTACTATCCTCTAACATTTCTGTTCATCTCAGTTCATGCTACAAAGTTTTCCCATGCATCGCAGTGCCACTTTCCCCCTTGTCTTTACATGGTGTAAATAATCCTGCATGGCCAAATTAAGTATAACATAGATGCACATGCGTCTGAGATGTCCTGTTAGTGGCCTTGTGTTATCCATTTGGCTCTCTCAACTTCAAGTCTGAAAGCCAGTCAACAGAAAACTCAGGTCACCTAAAATGAACATAATTTACTAACCCATTCTAAAGCTGTGTGTACTTGTGCGATTTTTTTTTTATTTACTTAAAGTCCCTCTGTGGTTAAAATCAAGCTTTTAATGTTTATATGTCTTTGTGGTGTTTTCAGTATGCTTTAAGGCAAACCATGTGCCAATTCACATGTCAACACCGTTGTGGAGTATTTTCTCCTTAAAGGCTAACTAAACTCTAAATATACCCTGTATACTAAATGAGGCAAGGGTGTAGAGTTCCATTTAAGCTTTTAAGGCATGAATTTTTTTCCCAAAGAAAAAACGTTTAAATGTAATTTTGGTGATCAAAGATGTTTTAAGGGATACGATTAGTGATTACAGGGGGACTTTAAAATCTTCCCAGCTCTCATATCTCATTTGCTTGGAATAGCAAATGAGTGTTTGTAGTGTTATTTATATACTAATAAAGTATTAATATTGAATTTGCATTTCTTTTTAGATTTTCAGTTTTCATTCGTTTGTTTTAATTATGTGTTTGTCATTTTTATTCTTTTCGATATTTCTACAGCCTATTGCTTGTTTGTTTTACTGTAAGGCAACATTTCTAAATTTTCTGATTTCTTTCAGTTTGTGCTTTTCATTTATCGTTTACATTTTATTTTGCTTGTCTTTACTTCAATTATAACAGTTTGTAATAATTTTATTTAACGATAGCAACACTTGTGAGATGTTTTGGACAGCTCTTTTTTGGGGGGGGGACATTCAGAAGTTCATGTTTTTTGGTTAAACAATTCTTGCTTTAAATCAAACTCTTGCTAACCCGTAACCCCACACACAGTCTGTGGTTCTCGCTGGGTTTCTGTGGTAAAACTGCAGTGCAGCTGGAGTGTTTTATCGTGTTGAACCAGGATAATCTATGAGCGCGTTCATGAGTTCACTTAATGATTGAATTGATCTGGATAAAGTAGAGCTCTCTCCCTCTCTCTCTCTCTCTCTCCCTCTCCCTCTCTCTCTCTCTCTCTCTCTCTCTCTCTCTCTCTCTCTCTCTCTCTCTCTTACTCTTATTAGATTAGTTTCACTGCATTGGATTGTCAGATGAGTGTGTGAGAGCAGTGCGGTCCCTCAGCCAGCAGAAGCTCTACGGGCCGTGTGTGAGCTAGACTACGGCGTGTGTGTGAGTGAAGATGCCGTTGTGAGGACAGCAGGTGTGTGTGTGTGTGTGTTGAGGATGCATCGCTCGAGGGCTCTGCGCTGTGTGTGTATTGGTGTGCTGCTGCTGGCCGTGTGTTGTCGAGCGTTTGAGCTTCAGGACACCATCCACGCACTGATCGAGGAGAACATCCACCTCCACGACCAGCTGGAGAACCTGACGAGAGCCCTGAGAGAGCTGAGGCAGCTCCTGTTCCAGCACAGCGACGGCGGTAACCCTGCAGTTATCACCCTGAGGCCGGTTTCACAGACAGGGCTTAGATTAAGCCAGGATTAGGCCTTAGTTCAAATAAGTAGCTTTTATAGACGTGCCTTAGAAAAAAAAAAGACAAAAAAAGACAAAACAATAGCACTGACATATTTTAAGGTATGTCAGTGCAAGTTGCTTTCAGTTAAAACTGCTCAACCATGCATTTAAGTCTGGGACTAAGCCTTGTCTGTGAACCCTTCATTTATTACACTGAAAATATTGGATTTTGTCTGTCAGATTTGTGTAGCCTAAATATTAAAAAGGGAAAGGTCACCCCAAAATGAACATTTTGTCAGTTAAATGGTGTTAAATGTGATATGTTTGTTTATTTATTTATTTTTTGCTGGATGACAATTTACCTCAGATCACACTCATGAACATGATGAGGAACTTCAGCATCTCTGGGAGGAATGGTCGCAACACAGTGAGTTTCTCACTCATTCATGTCCTGAAATACTTTTAATAACCTGCATTTAAATAAACCAAAAAGTGTTTTGGCCCTGCTTTTGCTGTACGCTGACATGCCCATATCGACTGATTGTGTAATGTCGGAAACAGGACACTGCTCATCAATAATGGCACATGCACTTCATATGATGGGCGGGAATTATTGATTTACAGATAAAAAAGGACAGTGGTTTTAAAAAAATTAAGGCTAAAGATAATCATAGCTAGAGACTAAAACTTTTTTGACAGAAATTAATACTTTTTCAGCAAGAATGCATTAAATGGATCAAAAAGTACAGAAAATACATTTATAATGTTACAAAAGATTTAAACCTTAAATACATGCTGTTCTTTTAACCTTTCTATTCTATTTCTTTCTTATTTCCACACAAATGTGATGCAGCACAACTGTTTTCAACATTGATCATAAAAACACATTTTTCTTGAGCAGCAAATCATCATATTAGAATGATTTCTGAAGGATCATGTGACACTAAAGACTGGAGTAATGATGCTGAAAATTCAGCTTTGTTAAAAAAAAAAAATCAGATCTGTGTAATATTTCCTGTAAGTGTCAGTGAAGCTGCTAGCGCCCCCAGTGGAGACCGAAGGTCAAATCAAGCGCATTACATTATAATGTAGTATCCAGCCCAGTTCTTTTGTAGACTTTATACACATAATAATTTATTCTGGTCTTCTGCTCTCCACAGTAGCTTATAACTATACTTTTATTACATAAAATATTACATAATAAATATTTGCGGTGTCATCAAGTCTAGAAACAGGTGTAATAGAGCAGATTAAGGACTTCCTGCAACATCAGTGTTTAAAAGCATTAGATCTCTTACACTGCAGCTTTAAAACTCAGACTTTAGAGTCGACATGAAACAATACTATTACATAATACTTCCCTGTTATCAATTAGATATCAGTGTTATTTTTAGTATTATTTATATGCTATTTATATTTATAAAGTTTGATTATTATTTTGAATTAGTGTTTTACTCAACAATAACAGTAGGCTACTGTCAGTTCTGCAGTAATTTGTGTGTGTGTGTGTGTTTGTGTGTGTGTGTGTGTGTGTGTGTGTGTGTTGCAGGCGTCACACCTGAGACACACCTGCTGTTGGAGCGCGCTCTGTGTGGACACAACCTCCATGGCTCCGCCCCCTCCAGTTCAGGACACACCCCTTTTATCTTTATCACTTTCATCATTCTTGCACACTTCAACTACATTTGACATCATTCAGAGCAGGTAAAATCTCAATAGTTGACCGATTGACACTTCAGTATTTGTCAATCTTGCTGAAATTGATTGAAAATGGAAGTGATAATCAAATTATTATGAGTAAAGCAACTGAGTAGTTTATCAGGCGTGGTTTATTTTAAATTGATATCCAAGACAATTCAGAACAGCACTAAAACAATTACACATGTGATGACTGTTTTTTCACCCTAGAATAATCTATTCTTGCCAAATAATACTTAAAAAAAAAACAATAAACTTGAAAATGTAATGTGCCCATTGTCACTGTAGCCTACTGTATTTGTTGAATATTCTGAAAGTATTATGGAATCAGAAAACATCTTGAACGCCAAAACTAATAATCTCTTTGTATGAAGGACAAGATGTTTTCTTAATGCAACTCATTTTTAACTCAGATTTCTGCAGTTACTCGTTGAAGCACTGAAATTGAAGTGTTTCTACTGCATTCATATTCATTTGTATTAAAACCTGAGCAATGAACAGCAATTACTGTAAATCAAGATTAAAATGCTAAATAAAGATTTGTATTTAAATAACCTTTTGGTAATGTTGCCTGTTTTTAATAAATGAACAGAAATTATCACTTGTTTTGAAACTTTTTCCTTTCAAGTTCCGTGATCAAATTTTATTTTAGTACACTTTTTGAGTACAATTGAGTATAATCAACGTGGATGATTAAGTCATTTAAACTTAAATTACAGTAAACTGACTTAAAAAAATTAGTTGAATCGTGTATAACATAAAAAAGTTGCAAATTGCTTATTTTAATGTTAAAGCAATGAAAATATTGTCATAACTTATTGATCCTTTTTTTTACAATGCATCGAGATCTACTCATAATTTTTATTTTTAATTATTTATTTTGTTTTCATTTCAACTTTATAATATTTTTGTGTTTTAGTCATTTGTTTTTTTAATTTCTAGGTAACACTTTACAATAAGGTTTCATTTAGCTAACATGAACTAGATTGAACAATACTTGTACTTAAAATATTAATCTTTAATGTTAATTTCAACATTTACTAATCCATTTTTAATATCCAAAGGTATTAGCCTAAATGAAGTGCAACGATTAGAGTTATAATGTCTGTATTGGTTTTTATTAATCAAACAAGAAGTCCAAACGCAGGCATTGGTGTAAGAACATCTTTATTGGGTATGTAAGCATTAATTCCAATTCAGAATCCACATATGTAACCAAGTACGGAAAACTGACACAAAGAACAACACTGAGCGAAACGGAGGACGTGTTCAAAGAGAGAGAGAGAGCTGATTATGAATTTGACAAGAGATGAGTTTTCTAAAACTTGAATTGGAGAGTTGAATTTTCACAAACAGAAACTGCAGAGCGATGAGGTAATCAGAATTCCAACATTCTGACATGGAACGTTCACATGTTTTAAAATTCATCTTAGAACCTTAGAAATAATAGAGAACACAGTCCTGGTACAGTACGACTTAAGATTATTATTATTATTATTATAGACAAAAAAATAAACAGGATAGAAAAATAAAAAACAGATTGAAAAAGCAATATATTGTTCTCTGGAACCCCAAATTTACACATAAAATAAATCTATCAACCGTAAGAGCAGTTGGCATACGGATAATTAAGTTATCTGGAGAGAAACTCTGTCACAACAGAGAATTTGGTTAAAAAGCGCGTTTGTAAATTTAAATAACATTAAATTAGCAAAAGGGACTCACTGTATACATCAAAGCCGGCAGAATTATACACACGGTCCTGAAGAATAAAGGAACAAAAAGCTTCGAAATGCGGTTTCCTTGTTTTAGGGAACGCAACATATCGGTCACGAGATTACGACCATTATTTGCATATGATAATATACACTTTCTGATGCCACATAAAAACGTATAGTTTCTTAAATGTTTTCCCTTAAAGGCATTAGTTGATGTTTGAGCTGGTGAAGTGAAAGTACAAAACTGTTCTGTAACCACAGAGGAAAGCACGAGTTTATCGCGTAATGTATTCAACATGCTGCAAACGCACATACAGATTAAACATGTTTTAAATGACTTTTCTGAGCACCTTTAATAGTACACAATATTCACACTAACATCATAATTCAGAGTAACACGGGCACTAAACAAAAGCATCGACATCTTGAAGATCCACTTTTAAAACAGCTTCAAAATAGCACCATCGTTACCGAGACAAACCTTTAAGGCCCGTTCACACTAAAAACGATAACTATATCGATAACTATAAGCGCGCGCTGCTATGTGTCGTCTGTCGCTTTAAATGATCGCGCTCTTAAGTTAGAATGGATTCTGATTGGCTGTCAATGTTTTTCTCGCTCACCAGCTGAAAACGATTTTTCGACGATTTAATCGTTATCGTCGTTGGTGTGAACGGGCGTTTGATGAGCGAATCTCACGAAACCTGTTAAGAACATGTCCAAGTCATATTTTACCCAGAAATCAAAAGACAGCAATAAACTGCTGATATTTTGAGCTCAGAGTACGTTTTTGTCAAAAAGTTTTTTTTTTGTTCTCTGTTCTCTCCTTGAAACCGAACAGAAAAAAAAGGATAAAAACACATTTTGCATCATCAAATTAAAGTCTTAGGCCCACTTTTTGCATTGTGACAATAATTTTATGACAACTGAACAATTTGTTTTACTCATTGATGTAATGTTTCAGCAATTCAACATTTCTGTAATGATAATCATCAAAGCAAATAATAGCCTACAAATTACAAAAGTAAGTACAGAAAGGTGAATTATTTCCATATGCATTACGGTAAAAAAGATGTCCGTAAAAATGTGCTTGTCACAAAAATGTCACAATGCAAATATTAATAATATGCTCTTTTTCTTTTTGGTTGAAATATGACCCAGATGTGTTCTCATGAGGGATTCACTCTTATTAACTCCTTCGAACAAAACACACCCATTTTCATTGAGAAACGCCCCCTTAAAGTGACAGGCGCACCTCAGGTGGGTCATGTGTGTTGATATGCACAGGTGTGTCTGCAAGTTTGATAGAAGCATACACCTTCACTCGTTAACTGATCCATCACACACACACACACACACACACACACACACACACACACACACACACACACACGCGAACACAAACACAAACACAAACACACACACTTCCCTGTCTGCTGGAGTGTTAAAATGACACGAATGAATGACAACATCCCTGAAAAACCTTCCTTATTGAGATGCACACTTAATATATAATCAATTATCATTTTTTCTCTGTTTTCCTATTGCACTTTAGCATTTCTTTTTTTACATGTGACAAAATTAATATATAAAAGATCAGATAAACAATAAGTGTATATGTACATATAATACCTCTCAATGATCTTAATTCATCTCTTCAATAAACTTGATTCTTATTATAAAAGTACAAGTATTATAATAACTTATTATTATTATTATTAATTTGAAAGAGCAACTAAAAGAAAACGAGCACCAAAGAAACAGGCTGAGAAAGAAGAGAGAAGAAGAAGAGAGAAAGACAGAGACAGAGGGTTTAGCAGTTTCTCCGGCCCCGGATGTCCTGAGTTTTTGTCCCTGCGAGATGATTGGCTTGTTTTTTAGAGGAATCAAATCTGATTGGACATCCATGGCTGGTACGGGCGGGATTTCCTTTAGACTGTGGGAGTCTCTAATGCTGTCACCCAAAGCCCCGCCCACACCACCTCTTTCTGTTTTTGCAGTCCAATCAGTGGCTGAATACTGAAGGGGGCGGGATGTGGGCGGGTCAGTGTGTGTTTGAGGAGCGCACACACACTCACAATCTCACACACACACACTATAGAAAGCACACAGGTCCGACTTCTAGGTGAAAGCGTGATGAGGGCGTTGTCTTCGGTAGGTTGCTAATTCGTTTGACAGGAAGTAAGGTGGGGTCCGACACCCGGAACAGGAAGTCAGCATGTTGCCAGCGCCCGTTCAGTTGCTATGCAATAAAAAACACACAATCAGTGATGCAAAAGTGACTCAAGTTCACGACTAAAGTTCAGTGTTGTTATTGTTAACTTAATGTTATTGTGGACCCTTTTCAGGAGCATCAAGAATCATTTCTCTTTTGTTTCATTTCCCTATTGTTCTCATTTGTAAGTTGCTTTGGATAAAAGCGTCTGCTAAATGAATAAATGTAAATGTAATGTAAATGTCATTTCCACACATGAATCGGCTCCTCTGAGTTCAGATCTTAAATTCAATGAAAGTGTTTGGGATGTGCTGGAGGAGACTTTACAGAGTGCTGGACTCTTGCATTGACAATACAAGATCTTGGCCAAACATGTATGAGCCTCTTGATAAAAATATCATTCTTCATGCTCCTCCCAACCATTATTACACAGTTTGAGTCTGATGAATCTTGACATTGTCATCCTGGAATATGAACATGAAGTGTCTTCCTACATGGTTGTTCAAGAAATGAAAAGCTACACACTCCATCAGTTAGGGTTAGAAGAACTGTTGCCAAACATATAAAATGTAGAAACATAATCACTGCGATAATGATTCAATCATAGACTCTTAAGCATTTGCCTATTTTAATCCAAACAGTGGCTTTTATGGCCGGACAGAGGGAAAAAACACTGAACGCACCTAATAATCATGTGGATTTTGTTTGCATTAATTCAATAAATGCATTATTAAAATTTATTTCAATTTAAAATTTAAATGTATATTATTTTCTGATAATCAGGTAAATTAAATACTTGACAAATGAAAAGTACTTCATATAATTTTTTTTTTTTTTTTTACAATTTTGATCCTGTTGGATTCAGATCAAATGATTTGACTTCATATTTAATTATTCCTATCTATTTATATTTAACAATTGGAGCTTTTAAATCCTAGTTATATTTACAATATTAAGTCTGTACATTTGCATTTGTTTTTTAATTATGTATGTTTTTTTGTGATACTTTGGTAATTTTCTTTGCACATGATGCTGTGGCTGTTTTAAAGGGATAGTTGACTTTAAAATGAAAATTCTGTCATCATATACTCACCCTCATGTTGTTTCAAACCTGTGTGAGTTTCTTTCTTCTGCTGAACAGAAAGGAAGATATTTAGAAGAATGTCAGTAACCAGACAGTTTCTGGGTCTCATTGACTTCCATAGTAGGAAAAAAATATACTATGGAAGTCAATGGGACCCAGAAACTGTCTGGTTACTGACATTCTTCTAAATATCTTCCTTTCTGTTCAGCAGAAGAAAGAAAGTCAACTATTCCTTCAAAGCTAATTGCACGGTTGCTTCCAGCACTCATTAATTTGAGAGATGTCTGAAGGGCACACTGACCCAGCAGGAGTCTGCTAACACGTCCGGCTCCAGCGTCTCCCCGCTCCACGCATGGAAGCGGACAGCGCTCTGGGACGGGGGCAGGGAGGGCGCGTGGCTCCAGATTGTCACGTTCAGGCAGTGGATAGTGATTCGTTGCTCCGCTCCGGCGCTCAGCAGGTGCAGGAAGTTCATCTGGACGCGTCCGACACTGAACTCCAGCTGCGACCAGCCAATAAAACAGCATCATTAACACGACAACTTCTTTTCTAAACATATCCTCCCAAAGATAAGCATTAATGAAATAAAAAACTGATCTGGAAGCGGAATGCTACAGACCTTGGCTGTGGTGATGGGCCTGAGACAGGTGCGTCCACCACCGCTGAAACTGCACATCACTTCTATAGAGTCTGAGGAGCAGCCCAGGTTTGGGTCGATCCAATAAGTGCCTGAAGAAACCAGAACACAAATATTTCAGCAATGTTGAAATATGACAATGGTAAATGCTTAATTATTACAGCTATTTACAGATGCTATTGGTGGTATTTAGCCCAGAATATTCCTTTCAGGTTCAACACACACACACACCATCGTAGAGTGTATCCCGGCAGTCGTGCAGGTCCTTGCAGAGTCGAGCAGGATGATCTCGTGTGCCCAGTGGGTTCTTCAGACTGTGGACCAGAGAGCTCAGATAATGGAGAGTCCGCAGGATCTCTGGAGCCTGATCCAACATTGGCATGTCCATCAGACCCCGACCCTGAGAGAACAGCGGGACAGCCTTTAAAAACTACATATAAACACAATCGTCTATAGCCCCTTTCACACAGAGATTCTGGGAAATACACGGATAATCGCTTGATTTTGGTTCATTCACACTGCCAGAGATTTTCCGGAATCTGTGAGTGCGTTCACACACATCCCATAAAGATCCCGTAAAGACAGGTGACGTCAGGATGTGTTGTAGAAAGCCCAGTCTAATCTTCCGCTACCGCTTTTTCCATTGTAGTCGTGCACTTGGTGAATTTTTTTACGCAGTGTCTTAGGTTTACTAATGATCTGCGCTTTTAGAAACCACGCTCAAGCATTTTTTTCCGTATTCGGTCGTACACTAACGCATTGCGTACCGTTCCACAAAGCTGGTGAATGCGCTCAGCTTCAGTGCGGATAGTAAGAAGCTCCTGGTCTCGGCTTCATTCTATTTTGTAGACATTTTTTCGTTCTTTCTTTGTTGATGATGAACACAAACTTTCTTCTAAGAGCAACAAAATACCCCTTACGGCATTGGTCCTGGCTTTTGTTCACACAGGGCGCATTCCGGGACTGATCCCGGCAATGTTACTAGGTCCTCATCCCGGCATCAATCCTGGGACATGTTTGCGTTCACACAGAAGGCACTCTAGCAATTTTACGGCAATTTCCCAGGATCAACGTGCTGTGTGAAAGGGGCTTATGACAGTGCAATAATGCTAAATAAACAGGCCATGTCCTTTATGTGTGTGTGTGTGTGTGTGTGTGTGTGTGTGTGTGTGTGTGTGTGTGTGTGTGTGTGTGTGTGTGTGTGTGTGTGTGTGTGTGTGTGTGTGTGTGTTAATGATTTCACCTCTATTTTCTGTGTGTTTGTCTCCCTAAAAACTGGCTGGGCCACTCCAAGACCGAAATCTTGTTTCTAAAACATACATGCACACAAGCAAACTTAATAACGCATATGTACAGAACAGCAATGAATGAATGAATATAGAGTTAGTGGATATGCTTACCATAGACAGTGGGATTGCCGGTGGACCCTGTAAAGAACCGAAAAATAAAACTATAATAATAATCATAAATGTATATGAATTATTCTGATGATATATAGTAGAGACTGGCATGTATGTGTGGATTGGATTACTTTAGTTTGGGGACAAAATTGTTCCCAAACTAACTGAGTATAATCTGAAAAATTTCTGGTTGGGGATATTTGTGGACACCTTCAATTTAAAAACAATATTTTTTATGTTTTCTCAGAATTTTAAAAATGTAAAATTCTCTGCTTTAGTCTGAAGTCACTTAATATTTAACAGTATTATTTATTTGACTGCTCTGACACTATTGGATGAGAACTGAACTGAGCTGGGCGATGACATCGCTGTTTTCAGCAGAACTGCTTTATAGATTATATTAACTAATTTGATAATTGATGATCTTTACAACAGAACTGAATCAACACTGACTGTCACTGACAACAAACTGACTTCAGCTGAATAATGACACTCTTTTCTTTTGCATCATTGGATCATTTTCCTGTTATCACTATAAAGCTGCTTTGAAATAATCTGTCCCGTATAAAGCGCTGTATAGGTATAGGTATAAAGGTGACTTGACTCGACTTGAGTCATTATAATTAGACATAAAAACAGTAGACATCTATGGTAGTCCCTAAAAAGCTGAAGTAAATATTCTGAAAGAGTCTATTAAAAGTGTTAAAGAAAGAAGTGTGTGTTTTACCGGCGGTCCAGGAAGTCCACGCGGTCCAGGAGCACCCTGGAAAAACACACATAACAAAGTTAGAACAAGACAAGTGGCTTTGAAATAAACACAAGCCATGGATAATGGGAAATGCTGTGTCTGTGATCGTAGAGACTCACTCGGGGTCCCTGAACACCCTGGAAGGAAAGAAAGAGTGTAAGAGACACCTGTAAGATCTACTGTGATATCAAGATCTGAAGAGAAAGAGTGAATTCATCTCTTCTCACCATTTCTCCTTTGTTGCCAGAATCTCCTCTCGAGCCCTACAGAGAGACGTCAGCGTGAGAACAGAGGTCAGCTGAGGTCAGAGAGCAGAGAGCACCACACTGTTCACTATAGAAGTGGCATATACTCACTGGACTCCCGATAGGGCCGATCACACCGACAGGTCCAGCTAAACCCCCTCGACCCTGAAAACAACATGGACATATTACTATACAAACACTATTATATGTGCCATGTGATCTACTGAGCTAGACAGACAGACAGACAGACAGACAGACAGACAGACAGACAGACAGACAGACAGACAGACAGACAGACAGACAGACAGACTGACTGACTGACTGACTGACTGACTGACTGACAGACAGACAGACAGACAGACAGACAGACAGACAGACAGACAGACAGACAGACAGACAGACAGACAGACAGACAGACAGATAGATAGATAGATAGATAGATAGATAGATAGATAGATAGATAGATAGATAGATAGACAGACAGATAGACAGACTGATAGACAGACTGATAGATAGATAGATAGATAGATAGACAGACAGACAGACAGACAGACAGACAGACAGACTGATAGATAGATAGATAGATAGATAGATAGATAGATAGATAGATAGATAGATAGATAGATAGATAGATAGATAGATAGACAGACAGATAGACAGACTGATAGACAGACTGATAGATAGATAGATAGATAGATAGATAGATAGACAGACAGACAGACAGACAGACAGACAGACAGACAGACAGACAGACAGATAGATAGATAGATAGATAGATAGACAGACAGACAGACAGACAGACAGACAGATAGATAGATAGACAGACAGACAGACAGACAGACAGACAGATAGATAGATAGATAGACGGACGGACGGACGGACGGACGGACTGACAGACAGACAGATAAATAGACAGACAGACAGACAGACAGACAGACAGATAAACGGACGGACGGACGGACGGACAGACAGATAGACAGACAGATAGATAGATAGACAGACAGACAGACAGATAAATAGACAGACAGACAGACAGACAGACAGACAGACAGACAGACAGACAGATAGATAGATAGATAGATAGATAGATAGATAGATAGATAGATAGATAGACAGACAGACAGACAGATAAATAGACAGATAGACAGACAGATAGATAGATAGATAGACAGATAGACAGATAAATAGACAGACAGACAGACGGACAGACAGACAGTGTGTGTGTGTGTGTGTGTGTGTGTGTGTGTGTGTGTGTGTGTGTGTGTGTGTGTGTGTGTGTGTGTGTGTGTGTGTGTGTGTGTGTGTGTGTGTGCTCACCATGCTGCCTTGAGGCCCTTTAGGCCCCTGAATGCCTTTCGGGCCAAAGTCTCCTGGAGGGCCCTGAATAAACAACACAAACATTGATCCCACAAAAACAAACACACAAATACACAGCTGAGCCTAACCCAATATTAATGCTAGTGTGTGTGTTGTGTATATTGAAGAGCACTAGAGCCTTTATGAAGTGGAACATTCAGTGGCCACAGACACCATGAAAACATATAACTATTTCTCACTGTCAATGTGTGTGTGGCTCCCATTGGTGGTCCTCATTTTTCCACAACTCTAGCTCATCTAGTTAAACCAGAAGCATGAATGAGTCTGAATGAATTAGGAATGGCACAGTAACACCACAACTACACACGCTTGTCCTGTTTTATGAGCTCACGGCTTCGGGTTTCTGAGAAAAGCTCAACAAAAATACACCTCAGTGCTTGTGTGAATTATGAGGCTCTTTGAGCGCGTGGATGAAAACATGTTTCCCAAAGGAAAGAACTCTTTGAGAAATGATAAATCTCATCTCTGTTTGTTTGTCTGGCAGACACACATGGACGATCACATTTCTGTTTTTCACCAAGAAAAAACATTTAAATCAGATACCTGGCAATGTGTGATAAAACTCACCTTCGGTCCAAACATTCCTAGTATCCCTGGAAAGCCGGGCTCCCCGATGTCACCCTAAATCAAAGATTAATATTAATGTTTTGTTCCAAAATGAACTGTGGGTCTTTTGTAAGCTGGATGTAGTTCTCAGTGAAGAATAACAGAGTTTATGGTTTTGTCAGGGTGTAGGACTCACATGCTGGCCCTTAGATCCCTGGCCTCCCTGAGGTCCTGGAAGGCCCATCCCTCCCTTAAAACCTCTCTTTCCTGAAGGGCCAGGGTGACCAGGAAGACCTCTCTCACCCTATTCATACACAAATATAATGAATGCATGCATCAACATGACCCATTCAAGATCATAATATAATATAATATAATATAATATAATATAATATAATATAATATAATATAATATAATATAATATAATATAATATAATATAATATAATATAATATAATATAATATAATATAATAATTTTGTTTGTTTTTCTAGGATCTTAATTATAAATATAAAAATTAAAAAGTTCATTTTTTATAGAAAATAATATTTTTACCCAGCAAGGATGCATTTAATTGATCAAAAGTGACAGTAAAGATATTTATAACATTACAGTAGATTTATATTTAAAATAAATGATGTTCTTTTGAACTTTCTATTCATCAAAGAATCCTGAAAAAAGGGTTTCCTCAAAAATATTAATCAGCACAACTGTTTTTAACATTGATAATAATCAGAAATGTTTCTTGAGCATCAAATCATCATATTAGAGTGATTTCTGAAGGATCATGTGACACTGAAGACTGGAGTAATGATGCTGAAAATACAGCTTTGATCATGGAATAAATGACATTTTACAATATACTCACATATAAAAAAGTTATTTTAAATTTTAATAATATTTCACAATATTTCGGTTTTTACTGTATTTTTGATCAGCCTTGCTGAGCAGAAGAGATTCTTTAAAATATCTTCCTGACCCCAAACTTTTGCACGGTAGTGTAAATCTAAATCTAAAATGTGATTATTATTCAGGTAAAATGTTAACCTCTGACCTTTGGACCAAATGATCCCTGTGGGCCTGGTAAACCGATAACGCCAACCTTGCCAGGAGCACCGGGTTTACCAGGCAAACCAAACTCGCCATCATCTCCCTGATCACCCTAAAGAAAGAGACAGATGTAATAAACCAGTTCAGACAGATGATAGATCAGGAAACACAGGTCTCAGGATGAATTCTTACTGGTATTCCTCTGCTTCCATCTTTCCCTGGCAGCCCATCCACCCCGGGAACGCCCTCCTGTCCTTCTCGACCCACTGTTCCTCTGGGGCCGGGCAACCCAACAACACCCTGATGAGAACACAGAGAGATGGGCTTTTAGGCTGTCATTTAGTAAGAAAGGAAAGATGTTTAAGCAAATGTACTTGTGATGAAGGATATTACTGGGAGAATCTCACAAATACAGTACAAACATTTTAGGGGCATATTTCAACCCAAAATCAATAATATATATATATATATATATATATATATATATATATATATATATATATATATATATATATATATATATATAATTATCTAATTAATATATAAACACATTTAAATTAATAATACAATATAACAATTAATAAAAATTATATATATATATTAAAATGTAATTGTAAAATGTAAAAAAGTAATTAAAATGATGCAAATGAAATACATTTATAAATATTGTTATTATTATATATCAAGTAAAGTAAGTCTGTTTAGAACTATTACGATTTTTCCAGACTTAAAATAAGTAAATAAATATTCATATTTTTTAAAGTACAATTGTAGTTATACACCATAGTTTTATTTTGCATATTGTATGCCTTTTTAATAATAATTATTATTATTTATTTATTATTTAATAATTAAATACATATAATTATATAAATTATTTAAATATATATTAAATTAAATTATTATCGGTAATGAGAATACATTTCTTTTTGTATTACAGTAATGACATTTGCGGGGAGCAAATTTAATGCAAAATTGTTTTACACATTTATTCTGGCAGATATCGATCAATTAAAAAATAATTATAAGAATTAATTATATAAAAATTAGGAATGATATAGTTAATACATAACTAATAAATGAATAAATTATATTATTGATTAAAAATGTATACATTATTTATACATTAACTAAATTATAATGAAGTAATTACAATTATGCAAATCAAATAAATAAATGTTGCATACTGCATAAAGAAAATGAAGCATGTTTAAGACCATTAGAAGTTTTCTATTCTGATAACTGTAATATGAAGAATACTGAATTAAATATTTCAAATTTCAAAGTACAATTGTAAGTATACATAATTGTCCCTAATTGTTCTCCAAGCATGAAGGAGTGACTCTTACTGGTGACCCTCTGCTGCCACGCTCCCCCTGAAGACCCTGTTTGCCCTTCCGACCCTGAAAGTGAACAAAGCATGTGAGAAAAAAAAGTAATGCCAAGGAGAAAACCACACACACAGAATTAATCGTATACAGCATGAATATACACACACACACACACATCTAACCCATACTGCTGAAGTATGTGACAAGGCTCTGATTTCTACCACATGTTGTTCACGGCTGCTTTTCCAAAACATAAGTAGTGAAATCTGAATTTCTTCAAAACATATGCACACCCGCTAGCACACATACGAGCTGCAAGCATATCATTACCTGTTCTCCTTTGGATCCTTTGGGGCCTTGTGTTCCACGTGGACCAGCATTACCCTAAAAATGCATTAAAAGAAATGAAAGAAAAGGTGTTTGTGTGCATGTTTAAAAGCGGGCGCATCTCTAATCATGATCTGATATCATTTTATACGCACAGGTAGTCCAGGAGCACCAGGTTTGCCTCGTAACCCATCAACACCTTGCTGACCCTGCGAATACAGAAACAATTATTTGAGAACGCAAGAATAATTACAAAAAAACAAAAAATTATACATAACAAAAAATTATTATATATGGAATATTACTTAGAACATTGAAGAAATTCATAATTGATTTATTTTATTTATGAATAATAAAACTTTGTGTTAAGAAAATGTGGTGTTTGCTCATGCAAATCTTGCCGTCCAATCTGAACAAACTCCTAAAGCATGAGCAATTTTTATAATAATAGTGATATTTTCCTTAGCAATCATAACTAATAATACTCTATTTATTCTCTGTCCACAGTTCTACAATTTACCTATTAAAAAACATACATCTCCACTCAAACCATATTTTTGCTGGGGGAAATTTTCATCTAACGTCAACCTAAATCAAAACCTTTTTGAAATGGTCTTCATTGTAATGTAATTTATCAAATATTTTACATTGTTTAGCCGATTAGCATATAAAATGGTGACATGTTGGTGTGTGCCGACGACACTCCAGTAAACGAGCTAATGTGCTTCATATGCAGTAAGACAATAGTGTGCTTTCTGGGTCGCTGTGTTTATCTCACCACGTATCCTGGATCTCCCGGCTCGCCCCTGTCTCCTCGCTTTCCAATTGGACCCTGAAAATACACAAACACATGCATGATGTTGTGAATATCGCTATTGAATTTAGAGGAAATCAGATATAAAAATGAAAATAAGAGAGACTCACTCTGAGTCCTGGCGGACCAGTAGGACCCTCCACCTTCCCATCATCCCCATGTTCACCCTAAAACATTACATAATGGAAAACATCTTGAAACTGATTCAAAGGAGTGTGTGTCTTCATATTAATGGTCAATACTCATAAATATGGTCACACTGTAGAATAAAGTTTTATTTGTTAACTTTATCTAACATGAACTAACAAAGGCTAATAGTGCTGTAGAGTTCATTGTTCAAAGTTAACGTTCATTTCAACATTTACTAGAACATTTCTACAATTAAAAGTTGTATTTGTTAACATTAGTTAATGCACTGTGAACTAGCATGGACAAACTGAACAATACTAACATTGACAATGATTATTAAATGTTGTAAAATATATATATATATTATATTTTATAATATAGTCAACTAATGTTAACAAATGAGACTATTGTAATTTTACCGTAATTAATACAATACTGTTTTCTTAACAAACTCATATTGCATGGTATTTAAAACCATATCATTCAGGGTGACGAAACTGTGCAGGTCACAAGCATAAAAATGTATGAACATAATGAGTGATGAATACATTTTACCTTTTCACCCTTTGGTCCCGGGGGTCCTATTGGACCTTGAGGTCCTTTGTGACCCTGTAGAGAAAGAAAAGGCTTTTAAGCGCCATTCCACTAGCAGACTTGAGTTGATCAATTAGTTGATCAACAGTTGATGGGTAATGTGCTAATATGATCATGTGATATTTGTACTTTTTTCTTTCTCTCACCTCATATCCGGATATGCCGGGATCCCCTTGCAGCCCCATACGCCCGGGAGCGCCCTGAGACACAGGGATAAGAAGATGAGACGGGTCAAATGTTAAGTGAGTCGGACATACTGCTAAACCTAAACTTAATAATAAGAGATGTATCTTTTTACCACATGTCCGATGGTTCCTCGTGATCCCTTTGGTCCGGTGGTTCCGATTGGTCCGATCTTTCCCATGGTTCCTGTCTCTCCCAGATGACCGATGTTACCTTTGGCACCCTGCAGGTATCGTGAAAGTGCAGTCAATATAGCAACAAAAATTAAAGATGAACAAAAAACTTCAACCAAACAAAATCTTGACCTCTGATGTCTCACCTTAAACCCTGGTTTCCCTCTCTCGCCATTTTTACCAGGTTTTCCTTCAGGACCCTAAAACACACCCAAAAACAAACCCGCTGTCATTTCACAAATAAAGATGACAGACAGTGTTGTTATTGTTTACTAAAAACTATAAACATACATAAAGCTAAAAAAAAATATATATATATATATTAGATTAAAAAAAATTTTTTTTAATTGAACTGAAATGCTGAAATAATGCAATAATTATATTGATTAAAATTACTAAAACTAAAATAAGAATTAAGCTAAATAGAACTATAAAAAAATAGAGTGGTTAAAGTTCTGTTGGTCATTTTCAGGCATAATTGTTGAGATTTGTCTCATTTTAAAGAGTTTTAATACAAAATATGATAACGATATCTGTAATATGTAAAAACTTGTTTTTTTCGATTTGCTTTACATTACTGATCATAATGGTTCACTGTTGCTAAGGTAAACTACTAGATTTTTATAAATATATATGATTCCTAAATATACTAAATAAAGTGGTTTTTAATGTACTTTTCAAGACTGCCAAATCTTTTTGCTTCGACTGGTCTTTATGATGGGGGTCGGGCAACACTCTTAAATCACACTCTTGTGTTGTTTACTAACTGAGTATACAGCAAGATATGAATGTGATCTATAGTATCACTCACTCTGACACCAGTAAGCCCAGGGTCGCCCGGTGGCCCTTCTTTGCCCTTGATTCCAGGGTCACCTCTGACACCCTGCTCGCCCTCTCCACCCATGTCGCCTTTTTCACCCTGTTCAAAAAATAGAAAGTTTCTTTATCCAGCTTTAAGTCATGTAAATCTGAAAAATAATGAATATAACTAACTATAATTTTCTTACCTTCACGCCATCAGGGCCAGCTGGACCAGCCTCTCCCTCTAAACCTGGCTCTCCCTGTATCAAACAAACAAAAATATGAGTATTGTTTTTGCACATTTATAAACACCAAACTAACTTTTCTCCGGTGTATTGAACACACACCCTTGTTCCGATAAGTCCAGCTGCCCCAGCGTTCCCCACAGGCCCGAGTGATCCCTATGCAAACAATAAAAAGACATAATAAGAGTCCAAAAACACAGGCTGTTTTATTCTTTCTAGCAAGTTTATGTTCTTTTTATTTAATGACACGAGTCCAGTCAGCCAAACAGTAATTATGACCAATGACGTGTGACTGCCAAGCTCAGACTGGCATTATCTAACTTTAACAATATAAATATAGTCATACGGTTCCTCTTCAGACTGTGATTGTGACACATGCACTACTCATTAGAGCAGCTCAATGGGGCCGCACACTGCCAAAGAAAAGCAGATTTAGCAACACTTATTTAGCGCTGCATAACAGCACCTCAAGCAAGAAAATTATGGGAAACGGTTAACATTAATTTCAGGCTCTTTTCATGAATAGGATACCAAATAGGGCCAAAAGTTCTTAAAACGCAGTCTTAAAAACGTAGGCTTTTTTTCCCAACAAATGGTCAGTAAAAGGAGGAAGTCGTTGATTAGCAATCTCCAGAAGTCAAACTAAATGTTATATGAGCTGTTATTAGGGCCCAAGCCCTGAAAGGGCGGAGGCCCTATTGTTTTCGTAAGGATTATTTTTTTTTTTTTTCTTCATTATTTTTTTTTTTGCCTTTTTGCCACTTTTGGGGCCCTTAACATGCTCAAAAACTCTTGAAATTTTGCACACACGTCAGAACCCGCGGCCATCAGGGCCGGGCTGAAGCTGGTACCGGGGCGTGGCAGGGGGGCTCGACAGCGCCCCCTGGAATGGGGTCCGAAAACTTGGTCCATAAATCAAACACGCTTGCATGTAATAATATGAAACTCAGTACACATATAGATCTCATCGGGCCGAACAACTTTCGTGCTCTAAGTTTTACAAAAGCCCAACAGGAAGTCGGTTATTATACGTTGTTTGGAAAACGCATACAATGGAATGTGAAATACTCCTCCTAGGGATTTCATCCGATCGCCACCAAACTCGGTGAGAATAAAGTCAAGACATTGAGGATGAATTCTTGCGAACGGATTTTTGATATCTCAAACGGTTTGGCCGTGGCGAGGAAACAAATTTATGGCGAATAATGGGACACAGGAAGTGTGTTATAACTTCTGCATACATTAACTGATCTTGATGAAACTTCAGCAGTGTGTTTGTTGTAAGAGGCCGATCACATGGATGTGACTATTGTGAGTCAAAGTTATAGCGCCACCAACTTGCAGCAGGAAGTGTGTCACTTTCAAAATTCTTTGAATTCACCCTCTTAATTTTACCCGATTTGCTTCAAACTTTATGTGTATAATGTAGACACACGGCAGATGTAGACCTGTGAAAGAATTATTGATATCTTAGATACTGTTGCCGTGGCAACGCATCAAACTTTAATATTCTTTTCGGATGCGTTTGAGACTCTTAGCATGCTTGAAATTGGATGAAACTCGACAGATACATCACATTTATTAGCCAGTAGACATGTGAAAAGTTTCAGAAACGGGCGTGGCAGGGGGGCTCAACAGCGCCCCCTTGAACGGGGTCTGAAAACTTGGTCCATATATCAAACACGCTTGCATGAATTAATATGAAACTCGGTACACATATAGATCTCATCGGGCCGAACAACTTTCCCTCTGTCAAGTTTCACGCCAGCCCAACAGGAAGTCGGCTATTATGGGTTGTTTGGAAAACGCTTGCTGTGGAATGTGAACTACTCCTCCTAGAAAATTCATCCCATCCCCACCAAACTCGGTGTGCATGAAGTCAAGACATTGAGGATGCTAAATTGCGGACGGATTTTTGATATCTCAAACGGTTTGGCCGTGGCAAGGAAACGAATTTATGGCGAATAAGGGACACAGGAAGTGTGTTATAACTTCAGCATACATTATCTGATCTTGATGAAACTTCAGCAGTGTGTTCGTTGTAAGAGGCCGAACACAAGGATGTGACTATTGTGAGTCAAAGTTATAGCGCCACCAACTGGCAGCAGGAAGTGTGTCACTTTCAAAATGCTTTGAAATCACCCTCTTATTTTTACCCGATTTGCTTCAAACTTTATGTGTATAATGTAAACACACGGCAGATGTAGACCTGTGAAAGGATTTTTGATATCTTTAATACTGTTGTCGTGGCAACGCATCAAACTTTAATATTGTTTTTTGATGCTTTTGAGACTCTTAACATACTTGAAATTGAATGAAACTCGACAGACACATCACACTTATTAGCCCGTAGACTTGTGCAAAGTTTCAGAAACGGGCGTGGTGAGGGGCTCAGTAGCGCCACCTTTAGTCATAAATGGGGGGGGGTTAGTTTTATCAACAGCAACAAAACTTGGTATGTGTATTGTTCTCATCAAGACGGACAACTTTCTAATTTACATTAACGATCTCTGACCAACAGGAAAAGAGATATTTTGGTTTGAATGTGGATTTTCTGAAGAATTTTCTCTCCCTCTCTCTGTGTCTCTGTGTGTGTGAGGGGAGGGGGGGATTTGACTATTGCTTTTATATTGTTAATCAAGGTTTCAGGGGCTTTTGGGGTCCTTAACGTGCTCAAAAACTCTTGAAACTTTACACACAGGTCAGAACCCACGGCCATCAGTGTCGGGCTGAAGCTGGTACCCGGGCGTGGCAGGGGGCTCAACAGCGCCCCCTTGAACACGGTCTGAAAACTTGGTCCATATGTCAAACACACTTGCATGAATTAATATGAAACTCGGTACACATATAGATCTCATCGGGCCGAACAACTTCCGCAGTCTAAGTTATTAGCTCCGCCCAACAGGAAGTCAGCTATTATGGGTTGTTTGGAAAACGCTTGCTGTGGAATGTGAACTACTCCTCCTAGAGAATTCATCCAATCGCCACCAAACTCGGTGTGCATGAAGTCAAGACATTGAGGATGCTAAATTGCGGACGGATTTTTGATATCTCGAACGGTTTGGCCGTGGCGAGGAAACAAATTTATGGCGAGAAAAGAGAAACACGAAGTGTTATAACTTCTGCATACATTAACTGATCTTGATGAAACTTCAGCAGTGTGTTCATGGTAAGAGGCCGGTCAGATGGATGTAACTATTGTGAGTCAAAGTTATAGCGCCACCAACTGGTAGCAGGAAGTGTGTCACTTTCAAAATGCTTTTATCAAAAGTGGGGGGGTTACTTTTACCCACAGTTACAAAAATCAGTACGCATATTGGTCTCATCGAGCCGGACAACTTTCTAATTTACAGTCATTAGCTCCGAGCAACAGGAAGTCAGATATTTTGGTTTGAATGTGGATTTTTTGGATATGTCAGACTCTGAGTTTTTAGTTACTCCTCCTAAGTGGTTTATTTTATTCACACCAAACTTTTTCAACATGATAAAAAATACATTCAAGATTATATATATATATATATATATATATAAATATAGCTGCGAGCAGCGATGAAGGGCCAAAGCCGGCGGCACCGCCACCCCGGTGCCTTTAGGTAACTAAAGGCATCGGGGTTGCGGTGCCACCGGCTTGGGCCCGTAATCGCTGCTCGCAGCTATATTTTTCAATTTAATTTATAGTGGTGTGTGGAACTTTTGCAAACCTGTTATTTTCTATTTATTTTCTCAATGAATACAAAAATAGATAAAAATAAACAACTACAAGGTTGCTAAATTATATGTAAATATATATATGTGTGTGTAATATATATATAATATGTATATATGTGTGTAAATGATATTTTTTTGAAAATGTAAAAATGCAGAAAGTTTCCTGTGATGGGTAGGTTTAGGGGTAGGGTTAGTGTAAGGGGACAGAATATACAGTTTGTACTGTATAAAAACCATTACGTCTACGGAGAGTCCCCACAAAGATACGTGCGCCTGTGTGTGTGTGTGTGTGTGTGTGTGTGTGTATATATACACACACACACACACACACACACACACACACACACAGACATTATGTTAATATAAAAGTTATATATCTTTTTATATTTGATGGGGGTTTTATATATAAAATATTAATATTAATTATATTTATTATTATTAATTAATATTATTATATTGATTATTATATTTATTAATATTAAATATTAATTATATTTTATGTATAAATATTATATTTAAATATTAATATTTAATATCCAAACTAGAATTTTTCAAAAAAATACATACATACACACACACACACACACACACACACACACACACACACACACACACACACACACACACACACACACACACACACACACACACACACACACACACACACACACACACACACACACACACACACACACACACACACACACACGTTACTATTTTTAATGTTTTTGAAAGAAGTCTCTTATGCTCATCAAGCCTGCAGTTAAAAAAAAAAAAAAAAAAAGTAATATTATGAAATATTATTACAATTTAAAATAATGGTTCTCTTTTTTAATATACTTTAAAATGTAATTTATTTTTGTGATGCAAAGCTGAATTTTCATCAGCAAGTACTCCAGTCTTTGGTGTCTTATGATCCTTCAGAAATCAAGGATTAATTTGGGTTAATTGGTTAATTTGGTTAGGTTTATGTCAATCTAACATATTTAATTTTTCTCAAAACAAAAAACATTGGAAAGTACAGTATTTTCATGAAGTGCGCCTACAGTTTATCCCACCTTTTCTCCAGGTTCTCCTGGAAGTCCGGGATCGGCAACTTTTCCTGCAGGGCCCTGAGAGAAAGAAAAATAGTTTTTTTCTATTTCTCTTTCTTTTTTGATGACAATACAGATGGATGAATTAAACGAAACTACTTTAATTAATCAAATTAAAGTATGACTGTGTGTGTAAATAGGATTAATCAGGGTAATCATTTTAATCTCAGTATCAATCACAATCAAGGGAATCAAAACAGACAGAAGCAACGGAAAACCCGGACGTGTGTTTATGTACGTGTGGAGTGGATTACCTTTGGTCCTGGATTTCCAGGAGGTCCGAGAGTTCCTGGGGGCCCTGGAGGTCCCTTGTCCCAAACAAACAAAATCATTTATCAATAATACATACATACAAACACACACACACACACACACACACACACACACACACACACTTCGATATAGCAAGCTTTTATTATCTGAAGCCAAAATGTTAAACTGTGAAGCAGATTTAGTGTGTGTGTGTGTGTGTGTGTGTGTGTGTGTGTGTGTGTGTGTGTGTGTGTGTGTGTGTGTGTGTGTGTGTGTGTGTGTGTGTGTGTGTACAATCTCCCATCTACACCCTGGCAAAACTACTGCAAATCTTATTTACATTTTACAGCTACATAATCACAAACATTTAACAAACTACAAATGAAGGTTGAATGGCTAGAAAGACCAATTAGGTCATGAACTTGGACAAATGAATTAGATAGGTTACTACATAATACAGTTATGTTATTACCGTATTAACATTATTTTATAGGTAACTAATCAAAAGAAAGACAAAAGATTATTCTATATATTTCAGGGCTGAACAAGACAAAAATACAGAGTGTTCATAACTCATTTTCTTGAGTTGCTCAACACTCAGAGGATGTAAAGTAGATTTCCAGCTCTTAGTTTACATAAAAGACACTGGAAAATATATTTGTGTGTGTAGAGCAGAAATAAAGCATCACTCACGGGCTCCCCTGCCATTCCTTTGTCTCCTGTGGCCCCGGATGGCCCTTGAATCCCCTACAAAAACAGATTTATAAATTAAATGATTATAATAGCTACAACTCAATAAATCAATTATTAATAAAATGGTGAATGATAAATAAATTGTTTAAATAAATAAACAATTAATTGTTTACAATGCAATAATACACTATTGCTTTTATTTATTTTATTGTTACATTTTCCTATTGTTTTTATATTTTAACCCGTGACAAATTTAGCTGCATTTTATGGAACGGAATGTTCTATACAAATAACATGTATGATTATTACGTAAAAATATTAAATTTTTGAGGAACAACCCTAAAAATATGCAAGAGATAACAATAACTTTAAAATAAAAATTTCAATAAGAAACAAACCGGAAATCCCTTTGGCCCCGTGTCCCCAGACTCGCCGATCTTGCCCTGCAGAGAGATGGGACAGATTTAGACGCTGTTACCATCAATCCACGATTGGAGAGACATGGCAACAGTTACAGCAGAAACACAATCATAGATGTTTGGGTCCCACTTTATATTAAGTGGCGTTAAGTACTATGTACTTACATCAAAAAATAAGTACAATGTACTTATTGTGTTCAAAACAGTTTTGCTGCTATTGAGGTGTGATACGGGAAAGGTTAGGGACAGGTGTGGTGGATTGGGTAGGTTTAAGGGTGAGTTAAGGTGTAAGGGAAGGGTCAACTGTGTAATTACAAATGTAATTACATAAATTAATTACAGCTGTAATTACCAGCAGGAATTTTTAAAATGTAAGTACAATGTAAAAACATGTAGTTAGACAATAAGTACATTGTATCAAATTATTCATTTCAATGTAAGTACATAGTACTTAAAGCCACTTAATATAAAGTGGGACCGATGTTTGTATACAGGGGTTTTTACCGCGTGTCCTGGGAAGCCAATCTTTCCAGGAGGACCTTCAGGACCCTGTGAGGAGACATTCATTAATGTTAGATTCCAGTATGTACAGTAAACATCTCTGGTCACTGGATGAGCACTGGCCTTTACCTTTTTGCCTTCAGTGCCGAGCTCACCTGGCACACCATCCGGACCTCTCGGACCCTGAAAGAGAGGGGCAAATGAACACAAAAACATGATTTTCATAATCTGATCTCCTCAGCTATGTCCAGTATACTAGCATGTAGTTTTACTTTTCAAAAATATTTTGGGAAGCAGTATGCAGTAGTACTGTAACAATACAGATTTCTAACAAATATTTGCAATTTTTCATTTTGTGAACTTTTGGCAGTCCGATTAAATAATGAGTTAAGAATTGATACTTTCGGCCACACTTGAAATGGAAATTCAAGTTGAGTGCATTGTATTAATAATTTAATTTAAATTGCATTGTATTGGCAAGAACGATAGCTCCCACAAGTCACAGAGTAACGTGAATGAGACATTTTTAAAATGATTCAATATACTTTATTTCAAGTTGTAATAAGTATCTAAGACCAAAAGTATTACAATTTTGGTAACACTTTAATTTAAGGTGACGTAGTTACACGTTACTAGATGTACTTATTATAGTAATAACAGTAAAATATGCATAATTACAAGTAACTAACCATAAACCAAACCCTAACCTTAACTATATCCTAAGTACTGCACATGCAGTTAATTCATATTACTCTTTACTTGTTTGAGCAAGTAAATGCAACTACGTCACCTTAAAATAAAGTGTAACCAAAATATTTTTTTGTTAATTGAAATAAAGCTGAAATAAAATGTATTTAAATATTAGATTAAAAACTTAAACTTACAAACTTAAATGAATATTAGAAATGTTCCCTTGATAACTAACTGGAATAAAATAAGTTGAAGTACTAAAATGACTGAAAAACTGAAAAAATAATAATAAATAAATATATAAAAAAATTACAAAGCACATAAAATTACTAAAAGTAAAATTAAAAACTGAAAATCAAAAAATAAAAAGATAATTCAAAAATTGCAGAAAGGTTTGTACTTGGAATTAAAACTACTATAGAAAATACTCTGTTAATAATGTGTATTATATTATTTACTAAACTCTTCATTATTTAAACAGTAAATGATCATATTAAAATATTTTAGCATACTCTAATTAATATTCATGAGCTAAGCCATATTGTGAAATCCTAACCAGCATGTCTGACCCTTCCCCGTACCTCAAAGTAGTACAAAAAAGTATGAGTAGTATAATAGAATATGATTGCAAACACACTTTAAATCCTGAAGTATATACTCAAACACTAGGGGGAGCTGTACTGTAGGATTTCAAAAATGCGGGATAATGATATGTTGCAGTATATTGGGTTGTGCATGTAGGTCAATGTTCAAGAGGCTCTTGGGGTTTACACATGACACAAAACTGATGCATCTGTCTGGATGCACACAGAACATAAATGTCTCACACACACATTTATGCTACACAATCCTAAACAACTGAATCCTCCTCCCTATCACACACAGCGGTTTGGCTCGCCTATAAAACTGCTACGAATGAGATCCGAACACAAGGACTTCATCAAGAGACCAGACACACATTAGCTCCCACTCGAAGAATGCTGTGTGTGTGTGTGTGTGAGTGCACACTGATAATTACACTAACTTATGGTGTGTGCGTCCAGCCAAAAAACATCAGACTGTTGAAACAATACCATCATACAGTTTATGCCAGCTGGCACACACTCTCTTTGTCTGTCTCTCTCTCTCTCTCTCTCTCTCTCTCTCTCTCACACACACACACACACACACACACTGGAGAAGCTGAAGGAACTTGGTAGAATATGTTGGAATACCTCATATGGCTTACTACTTATATTAATATGTTGACTAACCCAATAAACATCCATTAAACAGAAAATAAAGTGTTGCATTATCTTGTTGACACCTACAAATGCTGGAAAACATGTCAGCAGGACATTCTGCAGGTCCCTAGTGTTATCTAAACGAGTAAATTCAGTCTTTCTATGTGCTTCAAATATATACAGTGATAATGAAACATTTGGGAGTGTCTTTCTATTGCACTGATACCACAATGAACTTGTCACAAAAAAGCCAAAGGGATGAGGACAAACAGAACTTGCACATACAACAAAATAGATCAGAATTATAGCCTAGCGTTTAGTAAGTTTGGATCTAGATTGCTTGCCAAGGAGACACTACGCAATTGCTAATGTGATCTGAGGGCTTTTAGTATGTGCAGTTGATAGGGTTTTCTAGATGGTTGCCCACTGGTTCAAGTTCAAAGAGTTCACCCTTAAGTCTATGTTATTTCGCCCTCTAGATACGGCTCAGGTCCCATCTTCAGTAAGACTATCGGACTTTTAAAGTATCTCAAGCAATTGCAATACTTGCCTTAGCAAACGCCACCAAAAAGTGCCAAAAAGACAAAAAACAAAACATAAAACAATATAAAGAACCATTTTTCGTAGAATTACCATTGATGAATTGGTTACAATTTCACATTTGCCTGTAGTAAAGTATTTTTGAAAGATATGTTTTATTCTGTTTCAAATAAACACTGATCAGTCAATGTCAGTTTATGCTGTTTTGGCCAATTCTACTTCTCAGTGATGGAGGAGGAGAAGGCAGGAAACAAAAATGGGGTTAAACGCATCATTGAATCAATGAATCATCAAGTCAACACGTTGTGATTTACAGACTCAGCGAGTGGCTCTAACTAAGACCAGACAGCGGCGCAGAGAAACTCTCCTGAGTTTGTTTCTATATATCCCAGAGCTCCGACTCCTCTCCAGTGATTCATGAGGATTCTGCCGGTTAATGAAAAATATCTGATGACTAACAGTCTACCAATTTAACTAACTGACTAAGAATTTATCTATTAGATGACTAACTAGCCTATCACTTTAAATACGTAACTAAGTAACCAACTAACCACCTAACTAACTAACTAACTAACTAACTAACTAACTAACTAACTAACTAACTTACTTACTAGGATATCCAACTAACTTACTAGGATATCCAACTAACTAACTAACAAACAAACAAACTAACTGACTGACTGACTGACTAACTAACTAACTAACTAACTAACAACTTAACTAGCCTACTAGGTTATCCAACTAACAAACAAACAAACAAACAAACAAACAAACAAACTGACAAACTGACTAACTGACTGACTGACTGACTGACTAACTAAATAAATAAATAACTAACTAACAAACTGACTGACTGACTGACTGACTGACTGACTGACTGACTGACTGACTGACTAACTAAACTAGCCTACTAGGTTATCCAACAAACAAACAAACAAACAAACAAACAAACTGACAAACTGACTGACTGACTGACTGACTGACTAAATAAATAAATAAATAAATAACAAACAAACTGACTGACTGACTGACTGACTGACTGAATGACTGACTAACTAACTAAACTAGCCTACTAGGTTATCCAACTAACAAACAAACAAACAAACTGACTGACTCATTGACTCACTTACTCACTAACTAGCCTACCAGTTTATGCAACTAACTAACTAACTAACTAACTAACTAACTAACTAACTAACTAGCCTACCAGTATATGCAACTAACTAACTAGCCTACCAGTTTAACTAACTAACTAACTAACTAACTAACTAACTAACTAACTAACTAACTAACTATCTATAACATAAATGTGTGGAGCACAAAATCTCTTTCTCTGACCTTCTCCTGGTCTGTTCCCTGCTGGGGGAATGATCTGCCTAACTCAACCAGAGGGACTGAGTCCGTGACCATTTTCAACACTTGATCCATTAATACTAACACTTTATCTTCTATTCTATATCTATTAGAGATGCGCGGATGGGCTATTATTTCATCCGCAACCGCATCACAAAACTCATCATCCGTCCGCCATCCATCCGCACCAACGTTTTTGACCAATTTTCAAAACCGCACCCGCCCGCCATCCGCTGATTGGTGTAAACATATATTTTTTATTTGATTGGTTCAACCGCCCAACACCTGCCCGAATTTAATTAAAATATTATTTTTCGTCACGTCATCCGCCCGATCCGCGGTTTATCCGCAGCTGTAAACGCCAACCGCGCATCTCTAATATCTATTATCTTAAAAAAAAAAAAAAAGTCCAGATTAACCTGGGAAGGGTCATAGCACTTGCATATTGTTGTCCTATTGTTAGTTGAACTACTTCTATTGTTCTCATTCGTAAGTCGCTTTGGATAAAAGAAGACCACTGGTTCAGTCCTTGTACTGTTTTACTTTAGGTTAAAGTGAAATGACTGACTTGCACACTTATGATGCCCAGATGTCTTACCCGTCTTCCTTTAGGTCCTCTCAAGCCGACGGGTCCACGTGATCCCGGTGGACCCTATAAAAAAGACATTGTTAAATCTTTTCTTCTGTTCTGGCACACTCTATGGGGTGAGTGTCAGAGACTGGCTCCTGTCTCCATCACTGCTACTATGGGTGTAAGTTTGTATTGTCTGTCCAAACTAAAAGCACAGAACATTTCACAGAAGTGTCTGACAGCTTCAGACTATCTGAGTATCTGATGTAGACTTACAGGACTGCCTGGTGCTCCTGTTGGGCCGCTCTCTCCAGGGGTTCCTGGGTGCCCCTGTAAGTGATGACAAACATGTAAAACACACACACACACACACACACACACCCTTCAAAATATTCCCTGTTTCACAGATACAGTTTTAACTGAAAGCAACTTATAATATGTCAGTGCCATTGTTTTGACTCAAGATTCACACCAGTACTGTTTTTTTCCTAGGGCACATTTATAAAAGCTACTTAAATGCCTTAATTGAACTAAGGTCTAATCTTGGCTTAATCTAAGCCCTGTTTGTGAAACCAGGCCATTATATTTTATTTTGCATTACTATGGTATATTTTTATGGTAATCTCATGGTATGTTTTGTATATTTGAAACCCACAACCCACACCAGACACACATGAGCTGATGACTGGGAGGAAGTGGGCCATGTAACTATGATGGACAGCTGAACTTCCTGTTTTAAACAACATTCATAATTTGAGAGAGACAGAAAGAGGGAGGAAGGGCACTCTGAGAATTTAAGGGCAGTATGTGTCAAGTCAGGTCAACTTTATTTATATAGCGCTTTTTACAATACAGATTGTTTCAAAGCAGCTTTACAGTGATAACAGGAAAATAATGCAACAAAGTTTGTGTTTGTGAGTATGAGTGGCGTACCGTAGATCCTTTATCTCCTGGAGGTCCGGGCAAACCCATCTCTCCACGATCACCCTAAATAAATCACACAACAGAACATTTATACTAGCGTTCAAAAGTTTGGGGTCTGGAAGATTTTCTAGCATTTTTGAAAGAAGACTCTTTCTGCATTTATTTGATCAAAATACAGTAAAAACAGTCATAATGTGAAATATTATTACAATTTCAAATAACTGTTTTCTATTAAAATATATTTTTACATGTAATTTATTCCTGTGATCAAAGCTGAATTGTCAGCATCATTACTCCAGTCTTCAGTGTCACATGATCCTTCAGAAATCATTCTAATATGATGATTTGCTGCTCAAGAAACATTTCTGATTATTATCAATGTTGAAAACAGTTGTGCTGATTAATATTTTTGTGGAAACCCTGGTTTACATTTTTTTTCATAACTCTTGATGAATAGAAATTTCAAAAGAACAGCATTTATTTCAAATATATTTTTTTGTAACATTATAAATGTCTTTACTGTCCCTTGTGATTAATTAAATGCATCTTTGCTGAATAAAAGTATTATATATACTGTATATATAACCTGGACCCAATGAGTGTGCAGCTCTGATCAGTCTCTCCACCTACTTCACGAGGTGCATAATGGGATGCTTCTATACACTACTGAAGGAGCTGACATGGTGTGTCTTACCTTCTCTCCAGCTAGTCCAGCCTCTCCAGCAGGACCGATGAAGCCAACGAGACCCTACAAACACAACATCATCAGTGTGAGGGTCAGACGTGTGTTCAGAGGCTATAACTCTGTCTATATACTCACCCTCTCACCCATGGGTCCAGCCTTCCCTGTGACACCCTGCTCGCCCTGAAAGACATCAAAGAGTGTGTTGAGTGACCCTGCGTGTTTTAGGAGATTTGTGTGTTTATATTGCTCATGTTCTCACTTTGAGCCCTTCAGGTCCAATTGCCCCAGGGAAACCCTTACTGCCCATCTGACCCTGGATAAACAAAAGAGAAGATTTGTTAAGAGACAAACAATGATGAAAGACTAGACTGTACATATAAACACAAATGAAAAAAATGAAGAGAATGAAGCTTATGTGTAATGAGAACATCACATTCTGCTATTGTACCATCTATACAGTGTTATAGAATTATAGCTATTTTATAGTTTATATAGTGCATTTCATAAACAGTGGTAATTAAAACATGCTTTACAAGTTTAAAAAATGAAGAAAAATGTAAAAAAAATTGAAGAAAATAATGGTAACATTTTACTTGAATCTTTTATATTGAATGGATTATAAAAAATGCCTTGCAATGCACATTATAATGCATTGTATGATTACATTAATAATTGTAACCACAATTATAATACATTATAACAATCTATTGATTGTTACACAGAAAATACAACACTTTGAAACACATGACAAACAACCAATTTCAGATGTAACAAGGAATCTGCAAATATTATGCATTTTAACTTTATTTACAAATATTTATGAAAATATATAATGTATTACAATGTACATTATGAATAACCTTATAATGCATTAGACTCAGTTAAAGTGTTACCAAAATAATAATTAAATTTTGTTATTGTTCAAAATACTTTTGGACATTTCAGATCATAATTTTGCGATTTACAATTCAGTTTTGATTCAAAATCTTTTATTATTCATCAAAATAGTAAGAGATCACATCCAATTAATATGCATGAGCCAAGAAGACATTAATTAAAGTCACAATCAGCATGTCCAAAATAAATGATCAATTAACACTTGCATATTGTTAGTTTGATTGCTTCTATTGCTCCTCATTTGTAAGTCACTTTGGATAAAAGCGTCTGCTAAATGATTAAATGTAAATGTAAATTAAAATACTGTCATAATGCCAGAAAATCTTAATGGTTTTAAAACAAACTGATTTTTTACGCAAAAAAACAATACACATTTTATCTTTGATTGTGTGTGAAATATGACATTTCTTCATGAGATTCACCCATAAGTCACTGACATGTTTGATTATGTTGGAGAGTACGTGCGTATGCATATTAATGCACAAGAGCTGCGGTCAGAACACAAAGAGAACAGACTGAACGCCTCACCAACACATATCCAATTACTGACCGCATAGAGGACGATGAGGAAAACAGATACCTGTCTGAGGACAGGATGATGGAGAACATCCAGAAATGTTCTGAGTTTGTGCCAGAGAAGCGCTGAGTTAGGTTAAACAAGAAAAAGAGGAACGAAAGAAGGGGAAAAAAAACAGGAAAAACAGAGACAGAGCGGGAATGTTATGCAACACAGAGGATGTTCACGGCGGATCCTAAACGTTCTACCTTATGAGGCTAGATTTATTCTTTTCTTCTGTTTTTTTAGAGAAAAACAATCCCAGAGTTACTTGCTTGGATGATTCATTGACATTTTAAATTAAACTTATTTTATATTAAGATCCCCCATTGCTCCACCTTGTGGTCCATTGAGGGAATGTGCATTGCTGATCTCACTCGAAATTAAAAAGGGGAATGTCATGAACTCATGTCCAGCTCATATTTCAACCACAAATCAAAAGGAAATAATGTACAAAAAAAAAAAAAAAAAAAAAACGGGATTATTTTTGGCAGCATATAAAATGGAGTGAATGAGCAGGACTGTTTCACAACTGTTTCATTTCCATGTGCTTTTGTTTTGATTGTATTCCACTGATGGAGACTAGTGGCTGAATATGTCATTGCAAAGGTGATCACTGAATACTGTGCTGATCTGTCTATCTATCTATCTATCTATCTATCTATCTATCTATCTATCTATCTATCTATCTATCTATCTATCTATCTATCTATCTATCTATCTATCTATCTATCTAACCAACTAACTAAGCAGTTAAAGTAACTATAATAGAAATGTTTATTTGCAATAGTCTAAAATTAACAAATGCACCACCAATGCAACTTTAAAGCCTTTAAAACATCCTGCCTCTAAAAACTCGAAAAAAATATATATTTAGTAGCATTGAAATACTATTATAGTTTTTATTAAATCAGTTAATAGATCAATTATTATATTATTTTAATAGATCAGTTTTTATCCATTTTAATTTTATTTCAAGTTTTAGTAATTTTGTTGTGTGTTTTTGTCAATTTTAATTTTTTTTTTTTTACATGTCTATATAGTTATGTTTTTTTTTTTTAGTTTTAGTTATTTTAATACATCAAGTTAAACTAAATTTATAAATGAGAAATGTTGCCTTGGCAACTAGCTGAAGTTAAAGTTTTAAACATTTTATTTTTAGTAAACATTTATTTTGTAATAATTATAAAATATATATATATTAGGGTTTCAGTTTTAGGTAACTATAATAACCCTGTCTAAAACAATCACATCAAAAATCACATTTCTTGGAAAATACTTTTTTTTCAAAAAACAAGATCACCGTTTACCAACAGGCAACCAAAAAAGTCATTTTCAAATATAGATTCCACAATTCTTCCCCAGATCTCTTCTATTATCTTTTTTTTAATGGGTGAAATGTATCTTTTCTCCCAGCTGTTTTGATCTAAATTCAGTATTGTTTTATTGTCTGTTTCCTATTTTATTTTATTTAGCTTTTCCCTACTCTGTTCAGCACTTTGGTCAGCTTTGTTGTATTGAAATGTGCAATATATATCAAATTTACTTACTTTACTTACAAATATATTAAATCACAACTCACCTCAAGTCCTACTGGCCCCGGTGGTCCTACAGGACCCTCATCACCCTAGAAATTAAAATGAAGATAAACTCATTGTTGTCTAACAAGCCTATTTTAAAGACATTCAGACCATGCAAATAACACACACACGCACACGCACACACACCTCTCGTCCAGCCGCTCCTCGAGGTCCTGGTAAACCTCTGGCTCCAGGCTTACCCTATGAAGAAAACATCAACAGCATGAAGATACACATATTCAAAACACCTGTTTTTACAAGATTTTCTTCATATATAACACACCTTTGGTCCCTCGGGTCCATTGAGTCCAGGTTTTCCGATGTCACCAGGGAAACCCTGTGAAGAGTTAACCGCAAATCTTAAACGCATCAATCAGCATCACATATTTCATATATTCATTAACAATAAACTGTTGCGACACATTCAGACATGAAACAGCATCAGTGTGGTTTTAAAAAGGTCATGAGATGTTGATTCCTACCTCAAGTCCTGGTGGACCTGGTAATCCACTGGGCCCTCTCTCTCCTGTCTTGCCCTTCAAAACACACACATTCACCCAGATGCTGATTCAGACACATACACAATGAAATAAACTGAACATTCAGACCATGAGCTTTTAGGTTAAACTGTTAATCTAGACCTCAGGCACTCCGTATGCTTAGATTTGAGTGCTGATAAATGGACAAAGCTCACACAGGTTCTCATGTACATTTAAAAAAAAAAAAAAACATTATGTTACACTATGTAGATTTTTAATACCTGATTATGGGCAAAAAACCCTATTCTGTTAGAGTGGCCAAATTATGCCCTTTTACAAAGTCTTGATTTAGTTTAGAATACTAGAATACTAATACTAGAGGTTTTCATGCTTGAATGTTAAAAAAACATAAAAATATTTCTCCTCGCTTCCCAGTCTGTCAGGAACGCTCGGTTTAGTTCCTGTCTCTATGAAGCCCCTCCTTCTGAAAAGCACAATGTGCTCTGATTGGTCGGCTGAATAAGTGTGTTGTGATTGGTCAGGCACTTTGAGCATGTTTGAAAAATGTCACGTCCCTTACCATAACCACGAGTTTCAACACGCCACTAACTCACTCAACCAGGCCCCGCCCCTTTATTTTGCGCATGAATTATTAAAACGAGGAATATTGTGACGTGTTCGTTCCCGGAAGAAACTCAAGACTACAATGGAGGCGTTTCAGGGAGTTCTGACCCTGATATTAACTCCTGCTGGAGGGACTTTGTAACTTTGCTATTTTTATATTACTTTGTAACGTTGCTATTGTAACCTTGCAGACCTTTTTCATGCAACAGCGACATTAAAGAAACACATTTCTATTTATTTCCTTCCACAGAACACAAAAGAACACATGTTTTGAAAGAAATGCTATTTTACATGGCTTTCAAGGTTCAAAACGGATGTAAAAAGCATCAGAAAAATTACTCGTGATACTGATGCGACTCTGTATGGATTCAGAAGACTTTGAATATTGTGCACAAGTCACATGGATCACGTTTAGAAATTTCGCTTTTGAGACTTTTTGTGAAGTTCAGAAATTTGGTTCTCATGGGGACTAATTACATATAAAAAAAGCAATACGAACGAGAATTTCTCCTTTTAAACAGAAAAAAGTAAGTCATCCGGGATTGGAACGTGAGTTAACGTGAGTGTGCGTTTATCCAGACAGATTGTTTTAGGAAAGAAACAAACCGGTTGTCCTGGTTTTCCACGAGGTCCAGGTGATCCCGGCAAACCCTGCACACCCTGAAACAAACAAAAATAAAATGCACACAGTTATATATTCGTCAGATTGACACAAACACAAGTTCAAGAGCATGCATGTGAGAGAGTGCATGTGTAACTGTCCATGAAAGCTCTAAAACCGGGGCAATGAGAAGACATCTGGACGTCCACTGCTCTGTGCTGACAGTGTGCAAATGTGTATTTGACAGAGGGAAATGAGGGGTCACTCTGGGAGCTATACCTTGTCTCCTTGGAACCCAATCTCCCCCTGCTCTCCAGGAAGCCCAACGTCACCCTGACAGAGAAAAGGTGAAAGAGAAGGAAGAAGTAAGTAACAAGTTATGAAGTAAGTCAAAGTCAGAAAAGAGACCAGAGAAAGTGATGGAAGACAATGGTTAGGGCAAGAGTTCATTCAAGCCTGATCATTTAAACTAACATAGTCATAAACTGTTAAAACAACACTCCAGATTTAATGCAAGTTATATGGACAGCATTTGTAGCATAATGTTATTTAGCACAGAACATCATTTCTTCCTCAGGTTTTAGAACAAGTGTGGTAAAAGTACATCCACCAAGACTTGCCAAAAACATTACATGAGCTGACAGGAGACTAGAGTGTTAGAATCTTTTAACCTTTGCACAATATATACAAGGACACCGGAAAGGGACTGTTTTTATGAATACAACTCTATTCATTCAAATTAAGGTGGTTATGCACCACTTATTAAAGTATTAGCATTGCTAAATGGATAATTTAGACAATATTACAGGCAACTTTACTCATTCTTTAATTCAAGTGGAAAAAATACAAGCTTTAATTTTGCACTTTTAATACTTCCAGAAAGCTGACCCAATAGACTTACAATGTAAGTGCATTAATAAAGTTGTTTTGCTTTATTTAAAATATTTATTTATTTATTTTTAAGTAAATAATTGACCATGATAATCAACATTAGGCCATAAAAGCTGTCGATAAAGCTCAACGTGTACTGAACTCTCTCTCAAAAATCTGTTTGTGTTTGTACCTCAAAAATAATTCTACAGAACTTCATTTTGGAAAACCCATTTAAAATCTCTTTGACCACATGCCACTCAAGGATGGAGCTTTTAAAACATGCGTAACACAGGGTGGCCAATGGGGAGAGAGAATTTCAATCACATGCTGCAAAAACAGGCCAATAACAGAGTATTCAGATCACCTTATCACCTTTCAGTCCGGGCTCGCCCATGTTCCCCGGGACGCCCTGGAACAAACACAAACACACACACACTAAAGTGGCTGGTGAGTGCTTGAGATACAGTATGAGTGGGCTACATGTGTGCATGACTTACTTTCAGTCCGTTTGGTCCTGGTAAACCGACTATCCCGGCAGGGCCCATATCACCCTGGAGAAGAGAAGAGAAGAGAAGAGGTTTTAATGTTTTATTGAAGTAAAACATAATGCTCAGAGGGCCTGAAGGGGGCACATGATCTCACTTTGAACAAACTAACAGAAAATATGCCATCAACTTGTTAGCATTTTGTAAAAGCAAATGTGGATTTAATATGCACATCATGCTGGTCAGCGTACTAAAACAGCAATAGACACACTCTGTGCTAATAAAAGCTGAACACAGAGTGAGCAGACATCCTGATGAAAGCCTAACAAAGTTACAGGCAGGATGTGATTTGTATTGATGTTTAGTTATAACTTTAATTTGATTGCTATGCTACCGTTCTAAGGTTTTGGGTCTGTAAGATTTGTTTAATGTTTTTGAAGAAAGTCTCACACAGGCTGTAATGTAGTAAAACAGTAATAGAGGGAAACCGTATTACAATTACAATTGTTTTCTGTTTGATCACAGCTGATTACTCCAGTCTTCAGTGTCACATGATCCTTCAGAATGATGATTTGCTGCTCAAGAGACATTTATGATTATCAATGTTGAAAACAGTTGGGTTGCTTCATATTTTTGTGGAAACCGTGAAACTGTTTTTTTTTTTTTTTTTACGATTCTTTGATGAATTGAAAGTTCAAAAGAACATCATTTATTTGAAATAGAAATCTTTTGCAACTTTATAAATGTCTTTATTGTCACTTTTGATTCATTTAGTGCATTCTTGCTGAATAAAAGTATTAATTCCCTAAAAAACTTTTAACTTTGATTTATACTTCTCTTTTTCCAGCATGCACATTTGTGTAATTGCAGTTTTTTTCTGCCTGTATTTGATTAATTTCCATTAATCTAAATAATTCACATTGCACTTGTATTGTGCACAAATTTAAAAAAAAAAAAAATCTTTGATCTCCTATATGTTCTGTGTAACCTAAATAAATTGAAAAAAAAAGAAAGCAAGAAAAAAAAAGAAAATCAATTAATAATATTTTATTTCACCTGCATATAAGCTCAGCATAATGGAGCTCCACATTCTATGACCTGTCCTAGTTTTTGTTATCAAGGTCATCTTGCTATTTTAAAGATCCCCGCTTTTTGTATTAGAGGTCTCCTGCAAGAGGTTTACATTCATCCAATGGACAAAAAACACTTACATTTTCTCACAATACATTGCAGCATCACCTCTTTTCTCACAATGTCTGAAACAGTTCGAAAAAAGGTTCAGCCTCTTTAAAACCCTCCTTCCTGAGAGCCTACTCTGCTCTGATTGGCCAAATCTGTTGTGATTGGTCTACTCTGCTCTGATTGGTCAAGTCTGTTGTGATTGGTCAAGTCTGTTGTGATTGGTCTACTCTGCTCTGATTGGTCAAGTCTGTTGTGATTGGTCTACTCTGCTCTGATTGGTCAGATGGCCAAGTCTGTTGTGATTGGTCTACTGCTTACAGTGCGCATCAGAAACAAAATGCACATTACCATATCTGAATTTCAGCTCCGGATCTTCCTCAGCGCTTGATACACAGTGATACGAACAGTAACAATGACGTCGGTTTTACCGTATCAATCTCATCCTTAGGAAAAGCAATCAAAGTGGATTTGCTTTCTCAGCGCAGAAAACTGTCAACAACACGAACCAAACCCTTCCAGTCTCAGGTATAACTACAGCGTTTAAGGGTCAAAGCACATGTTGTTTGTGGGTAGCCAGTGAAGACCATAGGCCGCCATTATGCAAATGTGTTACAAACCCATGTAAGTTTGCGCAAGAAGTGAGACTCGCTTCAGGCAGTTCAGAATTGGTTCTTTCTTTTTGGGAGACAATAACTCCATTTATCAGGCACTTTGATTATTGAAACTTTGCAGGCATTTTACAACAGCTACTGTATATAACACACTACAAGAAAGGTGATATCTGAAAAAGCATAATAGGGGGACTCTGAGTAAACTCTTTCACTTACAATCAATCCAAGGACACCAGGAGGACCAGGAGCTCCTATAACACCCTGAGATAAACACAGAAACACAGAGCGTTATGCTTTCCTTTTTAAACTGGCACAGAATGCTAGAGCTTCACGGGTTAGTACATGCATATGTGCCCCGTATGCATATGTGCTTCGTACTCAGAGATATTAATATGGCTGTAGAAACGAGTGTGTGCTGTAGAGAGAGCGTGTGTGAGTGTTTTTATAGAAACAGAGATGGTTTGTTGTTGGCTCGGCAGCAAGCGTGCTGGAGCCATTTCCTCTCGTTCCCCTGGTGTGATGAAAGGATGAAAGGAGCACTTCACTTCTCTTTGCAGGAAAGGGAGAACAGGAAATGAGAGGGCTTTCAAGTTCCTGTTTTTACACTCCCCACATTTACAGGTGAAAAAGAGGCGGGCTTTGACTTCAACAGTTCCTGTTATGATGCCACCTTCTCCATCCAATCAGAGACATTTTTGGAAATTATTATTTTTACTGATCAGTTATTTAATTTTATTTTTATTTTTACATTTAATTAAATTAAATTGTATTATTATTCAATAATAATTTTTACTAATTATTGCCCCCCCCCCCCTTTTTTAATCAAATATATTATGATATTGACCATAGTAGGGACAGATCCCATATTTAATTTGATGTGAAATATGTTTTTTTTTTCTACAAAAAAATTTCAGTGGACAAAAAGATATGATCCAATACCTTACCGACTAAAATAAATAAATCCAGTTGATAGAAGGCATGATCTAACACATTCACTACTGAAATAAATAAATGAATAAACAAACAAACAAACAAGCCTAAAATGGTTTGCTGGTCTTAGCTGGTTTAAGCAAGTCTCCACCCATCTTAAAGCAACAAACCAGGCCAGCATGACCAGGCTGAGAGACTACTTATGACCAGCAAACCAGTTTAAGCTGGTTTAAGTTATTTTTATTCAGCATCTACCCTTCACAGCCTGGTTTGCCTTCAACAAGTTAAATTTGGCTTCTATACGAGAAAGAAATACAGAACAGTACAGAAAATACAGTGTGTGTGTGTGTGTGTGTGTGTGTGTGTTTGTACATAAGTAGTGAGTGGAAAATTGTGTTCAGCCAAGATACCGAAAGTAAAGGCTGAGGTTTACACCCATACAGCTATCTCACACACACCAACACAAATTCTGAGGACATTCACCCTGAAAACACACACACACACACACACACACACACACACACACACACACACACACACACACACACATATGTTTTATGGGGGCTTTCCATAGACATAATGATTTTTATACTGTAAAAACTGTATACTCTGTCCCCTAACCATCACAGAAAACTTTCATTCTGTAACAATCATTCTGTATGATTTATAAGCTGTTGACCAAAATGTCCCATAATTTAGGGTTTACCTGAACCACATAGACACACACACACACACACACACACACACACACACACACACACACACACACACACACACACACACACACACACACACACACACACACACACTTGTTTTGGAGGCTGTTTGTGCTGCAGAAACTATGTAGACGTGCATTTCTCATCTCTGTTGTGAGGGTTTTATCTGCTTTATGAGAAAAAGATAAACAAATATAAGAAAAACAAAAGGATCCACTCACTGGTTCCCCATCCAGTCCTGGTGGCCCTCTTTCTCCAAAATCCCCAGGAAAGCCCTGAGAGAGAGAGACAATAAGATCAATATTACAACACATCACTGTCAAAGTCACTTATGACGTCACTGATTATCTAGACACAATTAGATTTTTGTAAATAATCATAAATTGCTCCCATGACGCTAAATTCTGAGTGGTTTCTAGGGTGTTCTGGATGGTTCTGGCTCTTGTTCGTGTTGTTCTGGATGGATGGATGGATGGATGGATGGATGGATGAAGTTTTCTGAGTGTTATTAGCATGTTGCTATCCAGCATGTTCCCACCAAAGAGTGGATTAGGGGGATTGCTCAAATCACTAACCCTTAGTATGAGCAACCGTGGTAGTTAGCACTGCTAATGATGACATCACTTAGATAACTCACTGAGCCCTGCTGATGCAACAGGAAATGTATGAGGTCAGATGTCAAAGGTCGTGCAGATTTAAACAAACTCTGCAATGGCTGATTCTGCATCTTAGTAAGTGTGTATGTGTATCTATTGTGTCCCAAAAGCCAAAGGACAATGGTCATGTACAACTCTCTCTCTCACACACACACACACACACACACACACAATTAAATATAAATAACTATTATTTACTAAAACTATACTATGCATGCAGCTTTAATGGCCTCATATTGAGAAACTACATAGACTGTATTTTAAAATGCATGTGTTACACTGTAGGGCCATGCAATACAATAAAATGATTACATCTTTTTCACACACACTTACAACAAACTCACATCTGTATCTATAAAGTATGTTGAGACAAAACTTTACCGGCCTACCCATCTTGCCCCTCTTCCCTGGCGGACCAGGACTACCCTGAAAAAGACAGCGAGACAGAGAAAGAGAGAAACACTAAATAATATGGTCAGCTGTGATTAAAAGTCTCAGTCATTAGAAAGAAGCACTCAAAGACCCCACTACCATGGAATTGTGTGTGTACACACACACTCCATTATCATATGACTCATCCAAATACCCTCAGCAGAACACCAGAACCAGCTGGAAGTAGTTTCCACTTTCTCACACACACACACACACACACACACACACACACACACACACACACACACACACACACACACACACACACACACACACACACACACACACACACACACACACACACACACACACACACACACACACACAAATCCATGATAGGATCTACTGTCATACATCTACCAGTAGTGGGCAGCACTTGCTTTAAAAATCTACCACTTATCTATTTTCATATTAATAACTGTAAGTCTGTAACAGCAGTTACAATTACACTTAGAACTATAACAGCTATAGATAACTAGATTTGTATTTCCTTCAGGAAATACCTTGTGCTTGCAAGAGAGGAAAATAATTAGCTACAGTTAATAAATACCCATATACTAGTATGCAAAATAGCAGTACAGTCACTGTGCTACTAAACATACATTCATATAATGCAAGGAAAATCATATTGCAAATGACATAATTGCATAATCTTTACACAAGGTTTAAATTAACATCTGAACTGTCAACGTCCCATTAGCAGAACGCTTGGCGCTCTTTTTATTGCCTTTTTTCTAAAAATCAAATGTTTTAGTAATCATCATAAATTAGGTATTTAAAAGCTCAAAATTCATCCTGTGAAGACCGTAATCAGACACTCCATTACCATGTTAAACGGTACTTTAAATCCTTTTAGGGGGAGAAGCCCACTAATCTTGATAAAACGCATATCATTAGAAAAGCTCTGAGACTCAAGGTCCAATACTCTTTTTTTTTTTATATACCAGTGATTTTGTGACAGAAATGTATTAATTTGTTACAGGAGAAAATTCAAAGGAGTTTGGCTGTCACCCGGTGGCCATTATTGGTACAGCACCTAAACAAAATCTCATTGGAACATACATTTTTGTGATATCAACTTCAAATTTGGAACACAACTTGATTAGACATATGGCTTTGATTTTATAGCAAAAACTTTGATAACTTTTTTACACTTCCATTTTTGAAGTGCTTTCACTTTAGGTCTATATTCCAAACCACGAATTACAACCATTTACATTTGGATGGTGCATTTTCATGTCTATGCTCAAAAAGGGGGGTGACAGTTAAGGAGTTAGTGTTTGTGGTTTAGAAGACTATAAATTTGAAATCATGTAATATGGTTTATCATGTCAATGATGTGACAGAATTAATGAGGTGTTTGTTTCTGTAGGTGTTTTAATGGATTCATGGGAAATACTTTAGCGGCATTACACAACAGCCGGGCATTCGGGCTAAAAAAATGACTCGGTGAAGGAGGTTACAGACAGAGTCATAACATGAACAGACTCACTCTTTCACCATCAGCTCCAGGTAAACCAAAAAGTCCCGGGATTCCAATGAAACCCTATAAAGAAAGAGAGAAACAGAGAGAAGCTCAATACTGATGCATGGAGCAGAGAAAATATGAAAGAAAGATCACAAATCATCCAATTATTTCTTCAAAAGTAGTGTTTGGGTGGTTGTTATCCAAAGCAACTTACAAATGAGGGATACAACAAGCGATTCATCTTAATATTAGTTGCTAGGGTGTTAGGTTATTGCTTAATAGGCTATCCATATTAATTTCATAGACCTATTCTTTCATAATCACAAAATGTACCATTTATACTATCTGCGACAAATTTAATACTTAAATAGAAACTCTTCTGAGTAGTAAAACTAAACCTCAGATGAAATAAGACTTTAAGACATGTATATATATATATAAGACAGTTTAGTCTATATAATCATTGGCAATCCAACGGATGTCCACTGTATGATTTGATCACAAGGATGTACAGATGAATGGAGAGGTGCTAGGATGGATGAGTGGACGTCTTCGTGTTGATGCAGGCCATGAAGTAAGTGTATATGCCCATGGACTGCATGGTGCTGGCCTCCACAATGTAGTCCAAGGGCACATACACTCACTTCAGGGAACAATCGATGGCAACATGCAAAAACAAACACAGGGTACAATGAAAACATATGCATTCAGATTCACTTACGCTCAGAACTCCATGCAAGGTGCTTTTATACAAATGTGCATTGGACGACACGTGTGTGTGTGTGTGTGTGTGTGTGTGTGTGTGGTGCCTAAAGACAGCAGGGCCTCAGTCTGATTTTAAACAGGAAATTCCAGCCAATGTGGGCGGAGTCTAGCCTGATAAAGAGCCTTTAATACAGCTCAACTACAAACACAACAGCTAGAGCGCGTGTATGTCTGAGCACACTATATAAAGTGGCACAGTGAGAGTTAAGTATAAATTGTTTCTGAATACATCAAACAGATGACAACAAAATAAATGAAGGTGGCTGTACATGTGAACATGTTAATGTGACCGTAGGAGGCTAAAAACACACATAAATGCACACTTATGGCTCGGGCAGCTGTCAGCAGCAAATTTGTCATGGTTGAGTCTCTGTTGACTCAAAAAACAGAAAAAGGGAAAACCAGAAAACGAGGGGGAGACGGAAGAAAAGACCAGCTGTAGTAGTGAAAATCCCTCTTATGGAGTCAAGGTCAAATCACTTGACTTTAAAACTCAAATAAGTCGACAAGAATGTCAGAAAAACTCTGAACTTCATTTCCAGCTCTTTGTAAAAGATCAGACATTGCAAATAACCTAGCAACAGTAACCATAGGCCGCTCAGACAGCTCGAATGTCACAATGACGGCGTTGTAAGTTGCAATCACACATCAAACGGGAAGAGGACGTGTACACACCCGAGCACCTTTCGGCCCAACAGGCCCTATTGGACCAGGTAAACCCTGGAAGAGAAGAGAAGAGAAACAGACTTCAGTAACACATCATTTAACCGGCAAACTGGAACTGAAATTAATAGCTTGTTTCTTTTGATAAGTATCCAAACTTGTGTGCCCACAAGAACAAGAACCTTGATGAACTTATAATGGACTTATCACAGGCTTCATAAAGAAAACAGATCCACAAAACTACTGTGACATTGTAATATTTAGGCTGACATGCAGAAAATAGACATTATAGACATTAAGTAATGGATAATTAGCATAAAGCAGAGGGATCTCGTATCACTTGTAAGTATAACACTCAAATATAACACAGCTACCTACCAAATAATTAAATATGTGAAGTGAAATGGAGTGATATCACCGTGAAGTGATATTTGACAGCGATTTACTAATCAGATTCAAGTATTCCAAATAGCCAATTTATATAGTTCAACACAAGCAACTTAAATGAGCTCAATATGTGTTAAAAACCAAAGGCTTGTGGCTCTGGATGGATATTTCATTGAGTTTTATTCTGATTAAATCCAAAACTCCATCAGTGAAAACAACACAAGTGTTTCAAAACATGAACAGTGGCCAGAGCGAACGACTACATCATTTCCTATAAACGAACACTTATTTTTCAATCTCTGTGCCCTGCAGCTATATAACTGCACGAACAGTCAATGAAAAACAAAGCAAAACACACTCAAACAAACAAACTCATACACACACATATACACGCCACACTCCACAGCAGAGGAAGATCTACTGCACCTGCCTGCCAGGATAGCCTTTGGCTCCAGCTTCTCCACCAGGACCTTGTTCCCCCTGTGAAGAAAGACAAAGAGAAATGCTGGCTACCCTAATTTACATAGAAGAGTATATACATACATATAGATAGATAGATAGATAGATAGATAGATAGATAGATAGATAGATAGATAGATAGATAGATAGATAGATAGATAGATAGATAGATAGATAGATAGATAGATAGATAGATAGATAGATAGATAGATAGATAGATAGATAGATAGATAGATAGATAGATAGATAGATAGATAGATAGATAGATAGATAGATAGATAGATAGATAGATAGATAGATAGATAGATAGATAGATAGATAGATAGATAGATAGATAGATAGATAAACATTTGAATACTTGTGTTTGGGTAGAGAATTTTATAGACAACTTTGACACTTCAAGCACACTGTAACTGAAAACTTTCAATGTTAAAATACTTTCGCCTATCTCTGTTTAATGTGCAACTACAAGTGAACAAGTGAATCAGGCACTGGCAGAACATCTATAATTTAATGAAACATTTGTAATTTATAGGTTTCTTCTATAAAGTAAAACAACAACAGCATTTTGTCAGAATAGACGGCTACTAGTGGACGAGTGTGTAGTTATGACATTTGCCAACAAGGACTAAATTTGCTCAACCAATGGCATCAGTTTGGGGAGGAACTATCTATTTGTCTGACCAATGACAGATAGGGAGAGTGTCCCATAAATCTGTTTGAAACCATTATCTTTGCTATTACATTGACGCTAGCCACAGAAATGACACACTTAGTTAGTTCAGCCAAAAATGAAAACTCTGTCAGTAATCACTCAACCTCATGTTGTTCCAACCCTGTAATTAAGATATTTTTGAATAAATCTGAGAGCTGTCTCACTCCGTCATAGGCTGCTAGGTAATCGATATCTGCCATCCCAGAAAAGTTAGTAAAGACATCGTTAAAATAGTCCAAGTGACTACAGTGGCTCAACCACAAGTTTATCAAGCGACGAGAATACTTTATGTGCGCAAAAACAAACAAAAATAGCGACTTTATTCAACTCTTCATTTTCTTCTGTGTGGGCCTGAGTGAGTTCACATAGTGTAACAGCGCAGTGCTTCTGGGTTGTACGTCAGAACGTAGGCTCACTATTGGCCAGCATCACACACATGACCAGCGTCGGCCAATAGTGACCCTTCGTTCTGACGCTTGATAAACTTAAGGTTGAGCCACTGTAGTAACTTGGACTATTTTAACGATGTCTTTACTAACTTTTCTGGGATGGCAGATATCGATTACCTAGCAGCCTATGACGGAGTGAGACAGCTCTCAGATTTAATCAAAAATATCTTAATTTGTGTTCCGAAGGTGAACGAAAGTCTTACAGGGTTGGAACAACATGAGGGTGAGTGATTACTGACAGAATTTTCATTTTTGGGTGAACTGACCCTTTAAGTCTCCTGAGTTGCGAAAGAACAACGACTGCGCAATAAAACTTTCCACTGGGTATGTGTTTGTCTTTCCCCTCTTTAAACTTTTGACTTGTAAGGACGGTTCACCTTAAATAACACAGAGGGCTTTGAAAAGACTTTTTCTTGTCATGTGAAAGTCTCTGTGTGTGTTTTAAGAGGTAAAACCCTCTTTGAATTAGTTATGACTAGTGACGTAGGTTTTTGAGTCAGACAAGAATCTCCCCACACTTTGAATGTTTGTTTATATGCTTGTTTGTTTGTGTAATAGTGTTTATATGTCTGTATTACTCACTGGTTCCCCGGGAAGGCCTGGTGGTCCTGGATGGCCTTTTTGTCCCTGTTCACAAAGAGGACACATGGTGATTTAGTAAACACATTACACACACACACAAACTCCTAAGACAAAAGAAAGAATAAAAACCACTTTCTAAAAAAGGATGTGGATAGTCACCCACACAAACACGCGTCTCTCGCAGTGAGTGTGCATTTTACAGATCCATCATTATTGACCCGATCCATCTGTAGTCAATCAGCAAAAGCAGTGCAATATTTTCCACACACTCCTTTATGTTGAACAAAGTACGCTTCTGCACATGTGCATTTACAACATATGAGGGTTTCAGAGAATAAACGTGTGTGTGTGTATGTGTATATTTATTACAGATATTAAAGTTTTCCTTTTGGAGTCAAGCTCCCATGAGTCTTACAGGCACAATATTGTGCTGACTACAGCAAGATGTCGACACGGAGCGGAAAATACGCATCAAAGGTAGACCAGAGCGAGACAGACAGGGTTTGAGGGAGGAATATAGTAAAGTGTGAGACCTCACGAGTACGCCAGAAGACAGGCAAGAAAAATTTGATAAACTAAGGGAAAATGTTTCATGTTGCATGTGAATCACACTTCTGATGTTTCTAACAACAGTGAGAACATGAACAGAACATGTATCTGTTAAACAGACAGACAGATAGATAAATAGATAGATAGATAGATAGATAGATAGATAGATAGATAGATAGATAGATAGATAGATAGATAGATAGATAGATAGATAGATAGACAGACAGACAGACAGACAGACAGACAGATAGATAGATAGATAGACAGACAGACAGACAGATAGATAGATAGATAGATAGATAGACAGACAGACAGACAGACAGACAGACAGACAGACAGACAGACAGATAGATAGATAGATAGATAGATAGATAGACAGACAGATAGACAGACAGATAGACAGAAAGACAGATAGATAGATAGATAGATAGATAGATAGATAGACAGACAGACAGACAGACAGACAGACAGACAGACAGACGACAGACAGACAGACAGACGACAGACAGACAGACAGACAGACAGACAGACAGACAGACAGACAGACAGACAGATAGATAGATAGATAGATAGATAGATAGACAGACAGACAGACAGGCAGACAGACAGTCAGATAGATTGATAGACAGACAGACAGACAGACAGACAGATAGTTAGACTGACAGATAGACTGAAAGATAGACAGATAGATAGATAGATAGATAGATAGATAGATAGATAGATAGATAGATAGATAGATAGATAGATAGATAGATAGATAGATAGATAGATAGATAGATAGATAGATAGATAGATAGATAGATAGATAGACAGACAGACAGGCAGACAGACAGTCAGATAGATTGATAGACAGACAGACAGACAGACAGACAGATAGTTAGACTGACAGATAGACTGAAAGATAGACAGATAGACAGATAGATAGATAGATAGATAGATAGATAGATAGATAGACAGACAGACAGACAGACAGACAGACAGACAGATAGCATGAAGTACCATCATTCTAAAGAGAAATGTAAACAAGAACATAAAACTACGAAACACACACACACACACACACACACACACACACACACACACACTTTCTTCTCTGCCAAACCAGTGAAATCCATCCTGTCACACTCTGCGTTTGAGAAGTGTCTGTTTCTTCCATTACGTTTGTTTGTGGGAAACCCAGCTCTAATTCCAACATCCATCTTGACATTCCAGCGGACAGATACACACATGTACCATTGATCTTTGTTGTACGTTTACAAGTATTTAAACAGTTATCATACAGTATCAACAGTTATTGTACAGTACTCTTACAAAAATGTGTTATTTTGCTATAATTCTAAATAGAATCTTTTTTGTCTGCATTTTTTTATCTAATAAAGCAATAACATTAATCTGACTTTAAAACAGTAAACTAGTTCTCTTATAACTAATAAGAAGTTAAATATCCAGCTCTAGAACATCTATTACCGCGTACAGCCGAATCTGATTCTATTGATCAGCTGCTTAATCTGTGAGGCCCGTCTGTAGAATCACAGGCTGCTTTGGTTTATTATTCGGTTCCGTCATCCCTGCATTCATCCCTTCATTCACTCGTTTACGACATGCTGCCATTAGTTTTTCCAGAGGTTCTGCTCTACATTCTGATGTTTCCATTTCTAGCCACAGACACGTAACACAAAGCACATGGACCACGCCGCCTGCCAGGTATTCACAAACACACATGCACACACACTTACAACACATGTATAGACGTGCCACTAACAACTCAATTCAAAAAAATCGATTAATCTGTTAATTATTTCTATGATAAAGCAACAAATTGGATAATAACATAGTAAAAATAAAATAAAGCATGATATTCCACATCTTAGAACTGAAATTAAATCCTATTTAATAGAAAAGAAACACAAATATATATTATCTGCAAATATAAAAATTTTCTGATTAATTGCATTTTAATAATTGCATTCAGCATTCAACCCAAACCAGCAATCATTTTTGGGTCTAAAAGAAAGAAAGTGCATAAAGTGTTGATAATGACACTCAGTGTCAACTACTCTTATAATTGACTTTTGTCGTTTTGATTAGTTGTTGGTGCTCTAGACATTACATGTGCATGCTCACGACCATCGTTTAAAGCAGGCATCCACTACAGGATTTTTCCAGCGTTCCCACTGTTGAATCCTTCCAACGCAAACACACACACATACACACACATGAAGCTGGAAGCGCTATTACTTACAGTGAAACGCCTGGCAGAGAGTCTAAACTTACAATAATCATGCACAGCTGAGATGCGAAACACACACACACACACACACACACACACACACACACACACACACACACACACTAATGGCTGTAACAAAGAGTTACTCATGGTGAACGACTGTACAACTCTCAATAGCCCTGCTTGACATGTATGTGCGTTGAGTATAAAGGAGTGATAGACGACTCATCGGGGATTCCCTCTGATGTTTACACTGGGTTTCCATGTCTACGGAAGACACAGTGAGCCAGGATGAGTGGGAGCGTTTCAGAGTGTTTGCGTGGGTCTCGTAAGCAAGAAGGCAAACATCTGTGCTAATGTCAACCAGCAATTCAACAGCAAAAATAGAATGTGCACATTGTTCAGAATTACTGAAATAATGGAGAGAATGATTCAAGCGCTTCTGGAGCTGCACGATTAATTGTTAAAGTGCTCCCTTATGCTTTTTCAAATATTACTTTTCATGCAGTGTGTACTGTTTGTGAACGTAACAGGTCTGCAAAGTTTTAAATATCAAAGTGCATGACAAAAAGTTATTGTCTCCTAAAAGAAAGAATCAATTCTGAACTGCTGAAATGAGTCGTCAGTAATTCCAGTCTCATTTCCTGTTACTTAATGTAACACATTTGCATAATGCCAGTCTATGGTCTTCATTGGCTGCCCGTGAACAACGTCTACTTTGACCCTCAAACACTGAAGTTGTAGCTGAGACTGGAAGAGTTTGTCTTGTGTTGTCTATGTAGAGAAGATGCTGTTTTCAGCGCTGTGATTCCACTTTGATGCGCTTCAAAAGATGAGGACTCGCGCTGGAATTTATACTGAAAACCCGACGCCGTTGTTACTGTTCGTATCACTGTGTATCAAGCGCTGAGGAAGAGCTGAAATTTAGATACGGTAATAGGCGTTTTGTTTGTGACACGCTTTAAGCATTCGACCAATCACAACAGACTGGGTCTTCTGACCAATCAGAGCAAAGTAAGTATGTGGAAAGGAGGGGTTTGAAGAGACTAAATCATTGAATAAACTGTTTTCAGAGGAAATGTAAGTGTTTTTTGTCCTTGGTTGCATGTAAACCTATTGTAGGTGAACTTCAAAACAAAATCAGGAACCTTTAAAATAGCATAATAGGGGCACTTATTGATTGTGATCTTGATTCAAACACCCACACGATCTTATTCCTAAATGACAATGATTTGGTGATGTAAACCTTTGACAAGTAAGATCACAAACAGCAAGCATTCAAATCTGCCACTGACCCAGAGAGAGCAGTTGTCATATATAGCACTGTAAAGCAGTTGTCATGTTTTTTTTCAACCACACAGTATCATTATTTCTGAGTTACAATAATTCAAATGATCACATAAGTTCTGGAATAAAAGTTTATAGTTTGGATATAAACAATGATGTCTAAGGTAGCAATCAAAATAGAGTAAATCACCTTTTTAAAAGCAACTTATCAATTACATTGTTACGCCAGTAGGTGGCGTCAAGTGACTTAAAAAAGATATTTGTCATTGAATCATTAATTCAAGAGATTAGTTCAAAAACACTGATTCATCCAGTGATGAGACGAGTGAAGTCTTTATGAGTCATTGAATCATTCATTCAATCATTTAATTTTTTTTTAAATAGACTGTAGTAACTAACATTTTCTCAGAGCCTCTATCAATTTACGTGTTATTTTGTTTAGAATTGTGTGAGAATCGTGATCTCTATTTTAACAGAATTTTTTTCTGTTGATTTTTTGAGTCTCAACTTATCCAGAATCATGCAGCTCTAGGCATTTCAGAATATCTTACCTTCCGGCCTTCCATCCCGACTAAACCAACAGGACCAAGCAGACCAACGTCTCCCTATAAACACAGACAAGCAAACATGAGGCACAAACACTCAGATGCTGCTCTAACTCCTCTTGTGTGTCTGTTAGGTTGACAAAGATCCTTATTCTCAATAAAAACAATATTTTGGCTGTTAATAACATTGAGGAATGTGCATCAGAACAAGTGAATGTGTTTTCTCACTTTATCTCCTTTTGGTGCTTTTCCAGGTGAGAGTCCAGGGTCTCCTTTTTTCCCCTGAGAGAAAGAATGACAGAGAAACAAGAGACTGAGTGTGATAACTAGAGTTTAAATCGTACGATGATAATGTCAGTGGTATTTCATCACCTACCAGGCCCAGTCGCTTAGAAAAGCAACAGCACACCTCTTAGCAAACAACACTGAAGATGCTAATCAGATCAAAACAAGGCAGGACTGTTTTGATCTTCATACATTTTATGTGTGCATGTACATGTGTGTGTCACAGACAGAAAGAGAGAGAGAACGATGTGGGAAGTTTGACTCCAGGCTGTTACACCTTAACCAAGAGTGTCTTCAAAGACTTCTTGAAATAATTAAACACAGAAAGCAGAGAGCATGCAATTGCACAAACACCCTGCTGAGCTGCTCGGCTGTTTACCACCTTTGTTGTATTTACAGGGATGAAGGGGGCTGACCAATCACACACCAGGACACCACACGCACACCTAACTTGGAGGCATGTTTAGTGGTCTTGGTTTATTGCCCCTCTTTAATACTACAACTACACTTCATCCTCGCTCTTTTCTATATCTTGGGAAAGACTTTCCACTACCTGCTGGGCTTTTCTTGAGTTCAAATAAATCACAGTGTGTGTGTGTGTGTGTGTGTGTGTGTGTGTGTGTGTGTGTGTGTGTGTGTGTGTGTGTGTGTGTGTGTGTGTGTGTGTGTGTGTGTGTGTGTTCATGTGTATGACTGCCTGTGTTTCCAAAACCTTGTCTGGGTTTTGTATGCAGGCCAATAGTACCAGCAGGTGGTGCGGTGATGAACATAACAGAAGGATGAACAGAGCGAGATGAGCAGACCAGTGCATGGGACAAACTGCAGATTATCTGATGACAAATGTTGGTTTTTACCTTCAACCCTGGAAGACCGGGTAGACCTGGCTTGCCGTGTGGTCCTGGGAGTCCCTGCAGGAAATAACATACATACAACATACACATTAATAATGAATAATTAATCAAAACTGAAAAGCATTTAATAGGTCACCCACTGTAAAAAAGGAATGCTGACCACAGATGCAAATGGGTGCTATAGTAATGGCGATCCTGAGAATGCAATTGCCTTAAAATGCATATAATTAATCTCGCCTAGCTAGACACTTTTGTGTTTATATACTTGCATACTTGAGTACGCTTGTGTATTCCTCTGTTCCAGATGCAGTGAATAGATCTGAGATGGTTTCTACCGATTCTTAGCATTTAACTTTGACCTTTCATGTGACCCTGACCTTGTTCTGATAGCTCTTCTTTTAAACAACTTCCCGATTGAGGTCAGAGGTCACGGTGAGTGTCAAGGTCAGTGGGTGTTATTGGAGGGAAACAGTCCATAAGAAAGCCCAACAGATTGAGTGATACCATGCATGCATAAAGTCAAAAGCAATGCATGTGTGTAAAAACCACATAAAGCCGAGCGAATGTGCGTGTGTGTGTGTGTGTGTGTGTGTGTGTGTGTGTGTGTGTTTGGGGGGAGGCTGTTTGATATATTGTATATTGATGAAACATCAAATATTATTATTCTGTAGCTGATATAAAATTTTACTGTGTGACAGACTCATGAGAATTAACAGAGCCAAAGTCTCTGATCTGCACCCAGACAAGCAATAAAATATGATTCACTTTCACAAAATAGTTTATTCAAACATTTGCATCAATGAACTAGTTCAAAACACTCAAAATGTTCATGAAAGTGCCTGTGTGGCTTTTTTACACTTACATTTTTTGTAAAAAAAATAAAAATTTAAAGTAAAAATGTACTAAAATGTACTATTTATTGATATATATTAGGAGTTAATATGTAATTATTATAATATATATACTACCGTTTAAAAGTTTGGGGTCAGAATGATTTCTGAAGGATCATGTGACACTGAAGTAATGATGCTGAAAATACAGCTTTGATCACAGGAATAAATTACATTTTAAAATATATTCGAATAGAAAACAGGTTTTTTGAATTGTAATAATATTTCACATAACTGTTTTTACAGTATTTTTAATTATAAATGCAGCCTTGGTGAGCATGAGAGACTTACTGACATCAAACTTAAAATCTTACTGACATTAAAACTTTTGAAAGGTATATATATCAGAGGTTTGTACTAAGAGGAAGCAAAGATTGCAAAGAAAGCGCAAATAATGTAGGCTGACTTTACTGAAAGTCTTCTTTGTTCTAACAATCACACACACACACACACACACACACACACACACACACACACACACACACACACACACACACATAACATACACATTTAACATGAAAAGAGTGCAGGCTGAACAAGGCCTAGCAGTCAGAATTTATAACACATGCTCTGAAATACTTCACACCAGCACAAACACACACAACAGAGAGTGACCTCACGGCGGTCCTTTGACGTACGGACACTACATGTTGACTACAGTTGCTAAAACAACACATCGCACCCATGTGATCCTGTCAACAAAGGTCAGAGTTCAAGGTAAGTTTAGTGGGTCTATGGCTCTCTGTGTTTGATTTTGCTACAAGATTCTTCACAAATACTCTTTATTCAAAGGGATAAAACACCCAAAAATGTAAAATCATCTATTATCTGTGTATTACATAAGTGAGATGATCTACATACTAAATTTTAATCCCCAAAAATTAAATTTCTGTCATCATTTACTCTCATGTCATTTCAAACCAATGAGACTCATCTTTGAAACATAAATATTTATTTTGAATGAAATCTGATATTTCTGTCCCTCCATTGAAAGTCTATTCACCAAAAATTCTTGCACTTCAAAACAAAGACCGTAAAATAATCCAAATGAACTGAGCCGTTTAATCCAAGTTGTCTTTATATGATGAGCAGATTTAATTTAGGGCGTTTATTCACATATAAATATTGATCAGCGAACATAAGCAGAAGCTCAACCGTACTTTCTTGATGTGTGAGAATGAACCTCATTGGAAGTTTTAAAGCGTCAACGTTTTGGGTGAATAGACTTTCAATAGTGAGAGAGAAATCTATCCGATTTCATTTAAAATATATTTATCTGTGTTCCAAAGATGAACAAAAGTCTTGTGCAAGTAGGCAGAGTAAATAATGAAAAAAATATATATTTTTGGGTGAACTATCCCTTTAATACTTTAAAAACTAGGTGGAATTGTAGTTGTGATTTCGTAACTTCATTAAAAACACACAAATGACAAAACAGAGTAATAAAGTTGAAATGATTGAGTGCGAAAGTGAGTGTGACAGACGGATCCGGAGGGGCGGTTTGTATATTGTTCTGAGGTCAGATTGACCTGCTGACCAGACAAAACCCAGACACTCGCACTAAAAAAGCACCAATAAAACACAAATACATTAGGGCGAACGGTGTGTGAGAGATTTTATAAGGCACTGCATTTTACAAACTTCCTGTTTATATCTGAGGTCGAAGGTCAGTAGCTTTTTTAGTCTAACACACACATGCACACTCACCCGAGGTCCTCTCGTCCCTGGCTGCCCTGGTTTCCCTGGAGGTCCCGGAATTCCCTACCAAACACAAGAGCGTACTTATGAATCGCTGCATAGGTGTGCTAATAGTGCTGCAAGGCCCTGCTTAAAAACTAAACACAGCAAAGAGGAAACAGGAAGTCATTTGAAGGAATTTCCTTTTTCTGATAATGAGCCACAGACTTACAGAAGACCTGTAGATCCTGTATCCCACTGTGTGTGTGTATGCGTGTATTATGTGCGTTTATGAAAAGATCCCTGTGGTCCTTTTCTGTAGTTTAGAAGGTATGTACCAATCCCACAATCCTACAGTTCTCCGCTATTCTGAGTATGGCAGCATTTAAACAAGAACATAAGAATAAAAATGTCAATCTATCAAACTGTCCATTTTGGTGAATCGGTACAAAACACTGATTCAATGATTTGTTTGGGAAATAATATTTTGTCAAATATGTCATATTTATAAAATTAAAAAACAAATTTAGTAATATAAAATATTAATAAAATAAATAATCAAAAATATTTTTTAAATATTTATATTTATAAAATAAGCTATATTTTATTGATGTATATGTAATAATATATACTTTTTTATAAATAAACATTTATTTTATTTTTTATTTATTAATATAAATTATTTATTTATTTACAAAAATAAATAAATATTAATATTCGTAAAATATAAAAAAAGTATATATTATCATTTTATTTATATAAACCATAAAATAATTAAAAATGTATAAAATATTTTCTAAATATGCATATAAAAAAATAAATGTTATTTTTAAACAACAATAATAATAATAAATAAAAATTTAAACAATATTTTATTTTTTACTATATTTTATTTATTGATATAAATGATCTGTTCTGTACAGTAAAAAAAAAATTGTCTTCATAATATTTTAACCAAACATGGGTCGCGAATGCAGTTTCATCTAGATTTGTACTGTATTTCAATATATTAGTTAAACATTTAGTTTAGTTAAACATTCTTAATCTACTTGGCAACAATGGCTATCTGGTCCAAAAGGTGGTTCCTCCTACTGAATAAAAACATCTATTTAAGCCATTTCAGAGCAATAATATGCTGTACATATCAAATATCATCAAATGGCCAAAAACATCAGGATTCTTCCGGTAATCTCTCCCAACTCTATCGCTCAACCAGTATCATATGAATCAACATAGTTGCTGAAACAGAGGATCGGTTGGGTTCTCCACCTCCACCCCCCAGAGCAGTGCCACGCGGCACGGGATGAAAGACTTCCATTGAGCGCGGCTCTCACAGAAGATGAGTGTGTGAGCTTGTGTGTGTTTATGTTAAGAATCTCAGAGCTCTAGAACTATGGCTCTGTTGATGGAGGAGGGGGGATGGTGCTTTCTCACCCACATACATGTACACAGCCCCCCACCAATCACGCACCGCCAAAGTCCTCAATGAACACTGAGATACTACCATGATGCAACACTGCGGTTTGTGTTCAAAATAGCATACTACTCTAATTTCTATTTCCATATATAATGCAATACACTCAACTTCCATTCCTAGTAAGCTGAATGAATATGAATTAATAAAAGCAGCAGTACTTAATTGACACATTTTAAGATACTTTTAGATTAAAAATGCAAAGGAGGAGCTCAAACGCTGGGATTCTGTTTAAGGAAGTTTGTGCTCCAGACTGTCGAGGATACGCTCAGGACCGTTTGTCGATGCTGTGTATTACAGGTAATAATGTTGTAAATGATGTTCAGTTTTTTACACAGACTGATCGTTTCGCTTTAAAAGACCTCAATGTATCGTCAGGAGACACGGGTATAAATTTAGTTTTGCCTGTATATATGTTTTTTTGAATCACCAAAGATTAGGATTACGGTTTCTTCTTTACATTACTATTGAAGAAAAAAAGTCACCTACTACTTGGATGGCCTGAGCGTGAATACATTAGCAAATTTTCATTTTTGGGTGAACCTTCCCTTTAACTCAGTTTAAAAATATTAAAAACATTTTTATTAACTGAAATGGTGAATGAATGAATGAATGAATGAATAAATAAATAAATATTTATTCACCGTTTCAGTTAATAAAAATGTTTTTAATATTTTTAAATTGAGTGTATATATATATATATATATATATATATATATATATATATATATATATATATATATATGTATATATATATATAGGGGGATATGTAAATTTATTTTTATATAAAATATAAATATTAGATGAAATGTTGCCTTGGCAAATAACTTAAATAAGTTCAAGTTGAAGCACTCAAATTACTAACCGGATAAAAAAAAAAAAAAAAAAAAAATTGAAATAAAAGTAAATTCAACCTAAATAGTAATATTAAAAAAAAAAAAAAAAATGACAAAAGCACATAACAAAATTACACACACACAAAAAAACAACAACATTCTTATCAATAAAGACATTTCATATGTTTCATGCTAATAAAAAAAAATTAGTAGACAGTAAAAAGTACACACTGCACAGTATTTAGTTAGCCGTAGCATTTCATTCTAAACAAAGCTAGTTTGACGCTAGCAGTGTTTTGTACGGGTTATTGTATATTTAAGTAGCGCTAAAGATAGAAGCTACAGCTCATTATGTGTGAGTAAAGCGTGTACTGCAGCTGTAAATAATTGCAGACTAAGAGCACGTGTGCATGTGTAATTCCTGGAGTTTTAGTCAAGTACCTGGAGAACGCATCTTTATGGTGGATGATGGGGGCTTTTGGGTAATTATCCTGTGGTAATAACAGGGAACATTCTCTTGGGTGCTACACACACACATACCTGTGAGCCTCCACCAAATTACACAAGCACACACAATGTGATTGCCTAAGGGTTGGAGGTAACCACAGCGATGTGCAGACATAAACACACACAAGTTAAAATGGGTCATTGTTCAAGATGTGGGCCATTTTGTCAAGTTTAGTCAGCTTTTTAGGAAAATGCCCTCTAGAGTGTCTGAGCATCACAGACTTCTCTTTGAACATCCTTGTTAACTGAACTGTTCCCAGAAGATTTGCCTTACATCACTATTTTCTCCCCATGTTGCTCCTAGAAACGTTGCTGCTTCAGAACCTTAAAGACGTCGAAGTCCTACTGTTTAAATACGGCTGACTCGCATTTAACACAGGACCTGCGATAACTCACTTATCCTTATTTGTTTTTGGGTCACAGGTTAGGTGGTTCCTTTTAAAATTTAGTCTCTTAAACTCTTTGTTAAAGAGTTTTCAATTCATTTGATTGAAATCCCATGCCTAGTTTTCCATGCATCGAACAGGACTCCTTGTAAAGGTCTGTGTGAGTGTCTGGGTGACTGATAAAATGTTGACCACTTCCCCTGACCTTTGACCCAGCTTTAAAAGCACATCGCTCAACGGCTTTCAAACACAAAGTGAGTCAAATGTCTGTATGAGCTACATGGGCATCATCAACATCTCAACACATTTTGACGGTAAATTGATGCTGTTTATACTAAATATACTAAAACTGCAAGCAATTTTGAGCTGTTTACATCCCTTAGAAAGCATTTGAGCCACCTGGAAACTGGAGACCAGTGTCCAAACCAATATAAATCCACACAAAAAAAATATCTTTTTCTATTTGTACCAAAATTAAAGTCATTTTAAGGTGCAAAACTTCTATCGGGACAATAAATTATATGATATTTGAATATATAAAATATATGAAAATACACTACTGTGCCAAAGTTTGGGGTCAGTACTTTTTTCTTTTCTTATTTTTTTCTTATTTTAAATTAATTCTTACATTCAGCAACTGCATTAAATTGATCAAAAGTGACAGTAAATACATTTATAATGTTACAAAAGATTTATATTTAAAATAAAGCTGTTCTTTTGAACAGGAATAAATTACATTTTAAAATATACAAAAATAGTTAAGTTATTTTAAATTATTTATTTGAAATATTTTTAATATTTCACAATTTTTACTGTATTTTTGATCAAAGGCAGCCTTGGTGAGCATAGGAGACAAAAACATTTAAAAATCGTACCGACCCCAAACTTTTGAACGATAGTGTACTGTATAAATACAGTTATTATTGCTGCAAGTAAAAATGGCACCTCGTTGATCAATATGCACACTACTTAACCAGGCTTAACCAGGCTTAACCAGGCTTAACCAGGCTTAACCAGGCTTAACCAGGCGTGACAAGGGATAAAAGCTATCTCTTTGTTAAAGCTAGGGTGTGTAGTTTCAGAGAGGCTAGCAATTGCATGCTAGCCTTGAAAGCATGAGATCCCATCCTCCCTTCAGAGCGTCTCCAAATCCACGCCTACTTCAAAACACATGAACACACACAGCAGAGTCTGCAAAGCGTCACGAGAGACGGCGTTAAATTACCTCATGTCTCAAAGCACGTAATATTAAAATAATAATGAACGAAAACAACTTGGAGATTCTGTCTTGTACGACCTGACTGCTGCAGAATCATTTCGGCATTGATAGTGTTGGCATTACAGGTTGCCATCGTAGTTTTGGTTCAGGGGAACTGTAAAAGGCGGATGCTGCTTGTTTGTGGCGCTCAGTGACTGTCCGTCTACAATGCAGCCTCATGAAACACACTAATGTCCTGAGCAGCTATAATCATGACCAGCAATAGGACATATAGTCAGTTAGTTGCTATTTGTATTGTATCATGCTAGACAGCCCCACTTGCAGGGAAATTTCATTGGTCAAAGATCTTGCTCCAGATTTAACATCAAATAGGTTCTAATTGGATGTTACTGTGTCATGCAGCATTTTCGCTTTCAGTGCGGAGAGACAAAATACTTGAGGGTAACTTCTGAAATTTTTATAAGAAAAGTATGATTATGTGAATTTCCTCTCTTCTGTATATCTTCATGTGTGTCACTATAGGTGGAATATTTATGAACATTTATGTCTGCTTATGTGCCCATTTTTACCTACAATCTCAAATGTGACATATGATGCACTATCAAGACTTTATCGAACACAAGCCACGGCCCTGATAACACACACACACACACACAATGCGGCTCTCCTACCATTGTCCCAGGATCTCCTTTTTGTCCTGGCGGTCCAACCAGAAGTGAAAAGTATGTCGGCTCCACCTCAAAGCTCTGGAAATCGTCGAAAGCTGGGAGAGTCACAGTTTGGAGTGATATACGTGGTGTGACGTATTGCATTATAGGTTTGTCAGGACTGACTTCGGGAGTTTTTGATGGTTTGTTTGGTGCAGCGGTGGTGAACGGAGTGGATTTGGGTGTTGGGAGGCTCTTTTTGGGTGAGGGGTTTGGGGCGAGGGTGGATTTTAGGGTTGGTAGTGTGGTGTAGGGCTTGGATTTGGGTTGGAGTGGCATTTTGTTGGTTGGCGAGGGTCTTTTGGAGGTGGTCGGTTCTGGGTCTGACAATGGTTTTAAATTGTTTTTTTGTTTCTTGTTAGGATTGATAGGTTGAGCACCAGTAGAAGTATTCTTTGTAGCGTTGATCTTGGTGGGCTTCGGCGCAAGAGTTGGCTTCTTTAACGTGGGTTTTACAGCTGTTGGTTTGGAAGGTTTGGGTGGTGTAGTTTTGGGTCCAGTTGTTTTTGAACTTCCAAGTTTGGAAGAGGTTGGTTTAGCAATTGTGGGCTTCGGTTCAGAAGACTTTGTCACGCTAAATTTGGGAGATATTTTTCCTGGAGTGGGTTTGGATCCAGCTGGTTTTGTGGGGGTAAGCCAGACAGCAGGTTTTGAGGCAGTCGGCTGAGGTGTCCTGAGAGTAGGTTTGGGGGTGACAGAATTTAAATATTCCCTAGATAAAGGAGGTTCAAGTCCTGTTCGCATCAAGGAAAGGGGTGGAGGTGTGGTAGAGGAAGGCTTGGGTCGTACACCATCGTTCATTCTCGCAGCAGAAGACCCTACTGCACCATTTATGGATGTCCAAAGGAAACTAGTGGGAGTGAAAGTGAAAGTGCGATTAGGTGGTAATGTGTGGGCCAATAGTGGTGGGGCGTGTCGGGATGGGAGGGGAAGTAGAGCGGGAGGTGCTGGCCTGTAGGTGTCATTTTCTCTGCACTGCCTACGGATGGCGCTGCAATAATTCTGCTGGGCTTGTGCCGAGGGCACCACATCAAACTGACAAACCGCCCCCTCAAAGGGTCCCGCACCCGGAAGCAAAGCGCTGTTGCCGCCCAAGCGGAACGTTCCACGAGGGTTCAGACGTTCGGGAAGTATGGGGAGTTTCTGTGTAACTCCACCGTTGCTCTCCGAGCAGGGGGAGTGTAGGGTCACTGATCGCCCATTAAGAACGAAGGCTAGATGATGCCAGCGTCCGTCATGGAGGTTGTACGGGAAGACTGCGGCATTCCCAGGGCCGGCGTGAAGCGTTAGCTTGCCGGGCGAAATTTCCAGCCCGAGCTGAATCTTTTTCCCAGATAGGACGGAGAAGAGAAATGCTGAGTTTAAGCGGTGAGATCGGACGCTCAGGATAATAGTGCAGTTCCAGAAGAGTTCTGGTGGGAACACAGAGCGTGTCGCAGTGGTAACTCGTGCCCGTGTCGTGAGGATGACTCCAGAGCGGAGGGAGATGACGCCAGCGGGAACGGCGCGAGAACCGAGCTCAGCACGCAGACCCAACCGCTGCAACACGTCCACATCTGCAACACAAACCCAAACACACCTTAATACACACATATTCACAGTTATACATATATAAATATAATTATATATACATATATTATGGTTCTATACACCGTGCAAGGTTTGAGAAAGTAGAGACCAGCTTAGTGCAAGTGACAAGGAGTAAAAAAATAGGATGGCATTTAGATGGCTAACACATATGAACACATTATTAACGCTACAAAACTTTCATTTTGATTTCATGACATCTTTAGGAGGTCCATTGCTCCCTATTACATCATTTTAATGTGCTAATTCAGTTTTGTGCCATGTGTGTTAAATTCCAGGCGGAAAACATCCTTTGGGCTAAAAAAGCAGCAGCAAGTTAACAGCTGCATGTCTGTATCTGATGCCAAAACTCTAGTGCTAAAAACTGGCTTTTGACAAGGAAATTTTGTGAACTTATCACAGTGAACTTGTGTGTGTGTGTGTGTTTAACTTGGGTTAGGGTTGGCTTCACAAGGCCAGGACAGAGCCAAACAGATGAGAACAACGCCAGGAACTACTTCACACAATAGTACACTGTCTGAATGATGCTTTTTAATTACCTAAATGAGCAAGTGTTTGTGTTTCACACCCATAAAACTGTGAAGGACTATCAATGGTTTTGGGACCGGGCATGTTCCTGTGGTGCCATCAGCCAATCTCTTTTGTCATGAAATCATTTTTAGGTGGCTCCAGAATAATTAGTCAAATATCATTTACAGATAATGTGACAAAAAAAAACTATTCAGAATTGATCACCAAAAGGCAAACATTGCAGAAATCAAATTGTGCATTTCCAAGAAGCATCCTAGAAACTTGACCAATGCATCTGATTTCAGTGAGTGTGCACATACTGTACAAATTGGGTAAAATAGCACATTTATTAATTAGACATTATTTCATTGCTTTGCAATATTTAAAAATATTATCAAATCAATAGCTTTCTTGAATGGATAAAATTTTAGCTGACCTTGTCACTATTCATTTCGAGATTGATTAAACCATGATAACAGTACATGTCATGGTTTGAGTTTTGTTTCTTGTTCTTGTCATTGTCATGTTTCTGTGTCTATTGCTGAATAACCTCTTATGTGTCTTGTCATTGGTTAATCGTCTGATCATTGTTCACAGGTGTTCCCTGTCTTGTAATTAGTCTATTTATTTAAGCCCTCATGTTTGCCCTGTGTCTTTGACCAGGTCTGTCCAGGTCTTTGTCCAGTATTGAATGTTTGTCCAGGTTCTTGTTTTGAGTTCTGAGTTTCATGCCTTGTCATGCCCTTGTTTTATGTTTGATTATGTTTTTGAAGTAAAGTTGCATTTGGGTTCTCTACCAGCTTGCCTCCAGTGAATTCATTACAGTACATGTGATGTTTCCTCATAATTCTGCCAAATTTAGGTGTCTTAGGATGCAGCATAAACATTATGTGACATGCACCATGAAAACTTTCATCTGAGATTTTGGACCGTCAACAAAGTTTAATATAAATATACATACACACACACACACTCAATGAACTCTCATTGCTGTCAGTGTGAACGGATCTTAAAGTCTGTGATCTTCGGCTGATTCTGTAGATTTATCATAACATTATTCCCAGGCCTTTTCATATGCGTGTTACTGTTGAGTTCGGCATGAATCAGCAGTCAAGAGGGAACATGATGTCATTTTTTCTATAAAAAAGACGCACTCACACACACTCATTCATGTAAAAGGAGTTATAGGACATGCTTTACTGGGGAAAAGTGTTCAGAACTGAGCAATGTTTGGCAGAAGAAAAGGTAAAAGTCGGGTAAGGAAACTCATACGTATGTGAGAGAGAGAGTGTTTGTGTTTCACGAATCAGGGTATTAAGTTTAATGTTGTAAAACTTTCCAAACTTAGTGGAAAGTGTGTAAGAACATGAAACTTTATTATTGTGCAATAATTCAGTGGCCTCAAAAATCTAGTTTTAACCTCATTTCCCCCCCTAAATTTAACCACCATTTCAATGCATTCACACACAAACAAATGTTGCATGTTTATATCTTTCACATCTTACCTTCAAAGAGTACTTGGGTGAATCCAAAAGAAGTACAATAAAGTAGAATACACAGAAGAAGAGCTCTCCTAGAGACACAGAGAGAGAAAGACACAGTTACTCATTTGAATTTCCACTATTTTGTGGGTAGCAGACTTAGATGTTGAATCAGACCTTTACATAACAGAAGCCACTTGTCAAAACATCATCATTACAATGGAGGTACACATTTCAGGCTTCTTGCACTGGCCTCGACCCAAACAAGTGGAACATTTTACTGGCAAAACCATCATTCCAGTGGAGTAAACCATCAACCTGATGGATGATGCCGGCCAGTTAAATGTATTTCCATGTTTATAGAGAATGAAAACATTGTGCGTGTTTTTAGTTTCTTTTCTTTCATTTGGAAATGGTCAAAATATGCATATAAACGTATACATAAGAAGTATAGTTGGTGATAGTTCACCTAAAAATGACATTTCTGTCATTAATTACTCCCGCTCATGTCGTTCCAAACCCGTAAGACTTTCGTTCATCTTCGGAACACAAAAAAATAGAGCTTTCTGTCCTTTCAACTCCCACTTTGACAATTCAAAAAGTTCATAAAGAGATCGTAAAACTAATCCATATGAATGGAGCGGTTTAGTCCACATTTTCTGAAGGGACACAATCAACAGGTTGAATTTAGGCTTTTATTCACTCCATCTTTGAAACGCCTCTCGGTCAGCTATTTCAGTCATGCATGTACAGCTCTTTGTATCTCTTTGAATGGGGAAACATCAAATTCTCCAAAGCTGTTCACCAAGCTTATGATTAAATTCTATTTGAAATCTTCAATGAAATCTGACAAAAACTCTCATAAATTTTGTTCCAAAACACTCAAATCATGACAAAAAAATGCATTTTTCAGGCTGAACCAGCCAATACGAATGTGCAGTCATAAGCTGGCGTCTCAGAACATTGACCGTTTCTAAAGCAACCGGAGCGTCTAACGGCAGCTGAGATGACTTTACCAAAACTTTCCAATTATCAAAAAACCTTGAAAAAATGTATCATGGTTTCCACAAAAATATTCAGCAGCACAACTGTTAAACATTGATATAATATGATTGATTAAGTTGGTTTCTGAAGATGATGCGACACTGAAGACACATTTAAAATTACATTTTAAGATATATTCAAATAGAAAAGTTATTTTAAACTGTAAAAACATTTAACAATACTACAGTTTTTACTGCTTTTTTTTTTTTATCAAATGAGCATAAGAAACGTGAGCATAAGAAAACAAACTTTCAAAAACATTAAACAATCTTTTCAACCCCTAACTTTTTAAAAGTAGTATACAGTATAGTATTTATTAGATGTGCTAAATATTACATTTAACAGTGTTTAACTGAATGTCAGATGACGGCAAAGGTAATCAAAAATATATATATATATAATCCTCACAGATAAATAACCCCTGAAACATCGGCTTACCTTAGCAAACAACACTAATACTACGGTGAAAACTGTTAGACTTTATGTGTGACGATTCCACAAAGGAACCTCAGATGTAGTTTTTTGCCAGACTGACCCTGTTGAACTTTGACCTTTGCACCCTAACCTCTGATTTCACAGGCACATGAAAGAGGAAGTGACCCACAGGGGAAGGATTTCAATTATGATTGGCAGGGTAGACGGAGCGCTCCAAACCCCCACTGTGTATGCGGACATGTATGTGGAGTGTGTGTGTGCGCCTTCGCCTGACAGCTGCTTTAAACATTACCTGGTGACCACAAAACACACACACTTTTATCTACCATGCACAAACACGCGGCCCTAGACTCCCCCAGGATCCCCATACCTGAGTCAGGAAGTGAAGCGTCTCGCCGCAGAATTTCTCAGCCAATCAGAACGGCAGAAACACCGGCCAGTCTGACCTCACAGTTAGTAAGCCACCACAAACAGATGAGTGAGAAACAGTGTGTGTGTGTCGCAGCTGTATGTTTGTCTGTGTGTGTGTGTGTGTTCACTGCAGAGAATTACTCATGGATGTGTCAAAGCATCTCGAGTCCCATAAACACTGTGAGCGAATATTTGTATAATGCAATAACAGAAATCTTATCTATCTCGTTTAAAGTTTAGATTTTTTTAAGGAAAATGCATGGGAACATGGGAAAATGTGTTAAACTGAGCTCTCTAAGTGATGCTAAAATATCCAATAACTAAAGTCAAAGCAGATTTAGGAGAAAAAGTGAATATGAATGTGTAAGTTTGGGGACAAACTTGACAGCAGAAGTAAGGAAAATCAGACAAAACCATTGAGACATCCAAGGATGTTGCCAGTTGGGAAAAATTACAAAATAAAATAAATACTCATTATAATTAGCTTATATAAGATCATTAGAAGTCTAGGGTATGTCCTCATTTAAAGTAAAAGTGAGTGTGTGTAGTGTCAATAGCGTATTTAGCTCAAGCATCCCTTTTCCAGGCCTAGTTATTTAGTGAGTGGAATTTTTTTCAATGGTAGCAACCACACATGTACACACAAATGTGTAAACTCACACACACTAACACACACTATGTACACAGACGACTAAAAAGACCCATCCTTGCATACAACAAACCTTCTCTTTCTCTCTTTTACTTCAGTAATAGAAGAGTGGAAAATTCCTTCTGTTCGGCACACAGTGATGGACATTGATGAGGAAGAACATGACCCCTGCTCTACAACACCATCTTTATCCAATTCACTCTTCCCTTTTAGGCACAAAATACATGTTTGTGTTAAAATCTGGAGGTATATAAGTGTATATGAAGAACACAAGCAAATATCTCTCACAGAGAGGATCCAAAATCATTATATTCCTGTCTGGTCTGAAGTTAGTGTTATGTAGGGCGCACCCTGGTGGACAGTGGCGGAAGTGCAAGGTATCCGGTTACAGGTATCACCGGCATCAAAAACAAACAAACGAGCTCAGATCAGACCGCACAAGATGCACTAAAGCAGAGGTACCATAAACATAGTTATGAAACGGATAGTTGACTGGTCAATTCAGCGTTTCAGTAGTGTTAAATATACATAATACAGCCATAAAGGGAAACACCTGTTCACCAGCTACTGTAGGCCTATATATCACTGCGCACCTCAGTTACACCTCAGGGACTACATCTTTTAGCGGAAGGGCCGCAATTGCTTAATCAAATAACGTTTTATGGAAATGTGTTCCCTTAGCTGTGATATGACGTCTACAATTGAACAGCATTAGCACACTACAGTTTCTATTCACTTTCAGGTTTGCTGGAAGTGGCTCATTTCCAAGATTTATTCATGGCCTTTTCCCCTAGTTTCGTTTTTTAATCTTTTAATTTAAGGGACTTTTTTCTTGCTTTCCTGCCCCAGTTACGTGCAATGCATTTGGGTAGCTATCATAAAATATGTGGTTTACTGGTTGTCAGAATGGTATTTATAACACACACCATAAACAACCATAAGCTACATGCAAAGTCACAGAAACCACACTTTAAACTCTTCACTGCTCTGAAAATATGTAGGCCTATGTACAACTATTGAGTATTTTATACCTGATTAAACATTTGCTTGTTGTATTTCTGTATATTTTGATATAGGCTACACACTGGCGAACGTTCCATAGATTGTTGCATAAAACATTCCTGGAATGTTATAAATGGGAATTTTGCTGAATAACCTCTATAGTCAAGTACAATTTAAAGCACATTTCATTCCTCGGTTTACATGATGCAAGAAATGTCATTACATCTTGGCCTAGTTGTTCTGCTATTCTAAGACCTGAACAGGTTATTCATTCATTCATTCACTGTAAAAAAAAGTTTCTGCCTACAATTTTTAAGTAGCCTAGCCTAGCCTACAATCAACTTGGATGTTTCAGTCATTTCAACTTAAATTACATTAAACTGACTTTAAAAAAAAAAGAGTTTAATTTGTATAACTTATTGATCATATAATTTTCATCCATTCATTCATTCTTCACCCGCATCACGGGCATCAGAGCCACAGCTGAAGGTGTGAGGAACGGAAGTCTTGTTTGTTTAGCGTCTCTGTGCGGTTTAACTGTGATGCCCAGTTGCAAATACACACGTACACACACAAACATACAAGCACACTGAGACTATTTTAAACAGACGCTTCCAAGAATTCCAAGTTTCCACGAACGCCTCGAATAGAACCTTGAGCGCGTTTCCCTAGAGCGCAAAAAATACCGGAAGCGATGACATTCGATTCCGTTCATCTTGAGGCGAAATAAACTGATGATTCTGAATCTACAGCATGACCTTTGTAGTCCAATTCAACGAATCACTATACGAGCCGGTTCTCCAAAGTGAACCAAAACACTTGAATCTGTCTTGAAGTGGTTACTGAATTACCGGTAATTAGAATGAATCGCTAATCATTGTTGGACTCGTAATAAAACAAAAACCGACAGGTTGTTAATATGACAACATGCAGGGTTAATTCAGGATACTTGAGACATTTTCCCAGTCACCTCAATGACATAAAGTGTCCCTATAAACATACACTCAATTAGAATACTGGGGTTTCACTGGATGAATGAATGAATGAAATGTTATTTATTTGTTTTAATATTAAAAACCAATTATTGGAACAATATTAAATGGATCCATAAAGGAACAATAAAAGACAATAAAAATTGTGAGAATGCGTCGTATGTAAACGGCCCTTTCCTAGAGTTAGAAATGAACCCAAAGACCTCATCCACAGTCAAGACCACATCCACTATGCCAATGCGCAAAAGTTGTGTATTAAACTGACCTTGGAGTTCTTGGACCTCTTCAGAAACCTATGCTGCCTGCGCGTAATGATGGTAAAGAGCTGGCTCGAGCACATCTCTGCTGGTACACCTGGACCCTTTCAGTTAAAGATCGGGTTCTGTTCAGTTCTGAACGCTGGCCAAGTAACACAGGTAAAGCGGCGCGCGAACAAGCACCCATTCACCCGGCACCAACACACACAAACCAGCGCGCCCTGCGCAAACATCCAGTCACCAAGCGCTCTTTGTCTCCGGTGTAACCGGGTAACGGAGGTGCCCGACCTGCATGACTGACCCGTTAAGTAGGTACCTGATATGAGGTAAAACTGAGACTTACTTTGCCACCAGACGAGAGGTTCTGCGGACTCTCCTTCGGGTCGCTAAATTCATTTGTATTCATTTGTCCCGGCAGTCAAAATCCTGATCCGTTAATCTGCGTGACTGCGTCGCTGCCCGAGAGCGCGAGCCGTCGTCTCATGCATCGGATAAACCGTTGTGCGGAATGAGCACGATCTCCCACCGGTCTGCTGCGCGCGACACCACCATAAATCCCTCCCGTGGAGCGACGGGAATAATCCGCGGGCGATTCTGTCCGGTCCTGCCCGGGTGCTGTAGGCATTTATGCCGGGTTGGCAACAGCTACAGCAGCTACTGGATGTTTGGTGCTTGGGGGGTTTGAGGAGTCAGGAGTGGAAGTTTCATCCTTTTTCCTTTTTTAAATAGCAGTTTGGAGAGCAGCTGTGGCGAGCGCCGGGTGTCGGGTTACACAGCAGCCGTACATACGCCCCTTGTGGGAGGGCACACCGGGGCACCTCGGCCCCTGCCAAGGTTAGGATACCAATGGGCTTTTCACACTTCAAGATGTTAACCCAGGGTTAATTTTAAGGCAGGACTAACGCTGGATTGTCTTGTTCCAAGTTTCAAAATAGTTAGATTTCATAATTGTTTTACACACTGCAGACAAAAACATTGGGTTTATTGTTATTTTTTCATGCACTGGTCAATTTGAGATTTTGGGCTTTACATATTGTGTTGTTTCAGACTAGTGGAAAGAAAGCATCTAAAAAAAAATTTATTGCACTTTATCTATCTGTCCATTAGATTTCCATTATAATATATATCTTCAAAGGCCACTTCTCAAAATTAGTTTTTTATTTTTATTTTTTATTATTCACTAAGCCAGAAATCTCCACTGCAGTAGCTCTCATATACACCAAACTTTACAGTTTTATTCTATATTCTGAATTCTGATATTCATTACAGAGGGTTGGTTCATATATAGTTTAATGTCAACAAAATGAATTTTGTTATCAATCAGCCATAGATATACTGATATCTATGAGTTAATGTTTTACCCTATTCACCTTGGATTTCTTGCCGTAAAGACTATTACTATTGTCTTTAAACCCAGTTTAGAAGAAAATATTATTGATTTGACTGACCTAACACTATTGAATGAGAACAAAACGAACTGATTTGAACTGGGAAATGACACTGTTGTCTTCTGTAGAGCTGCTTTATTGCTGAATTGAATTTGTTTTAATAATTAATGAATCTTGCATTGTTTTTACATGCTGTCCCCTAAATAATGATAGTGGAAATATTCAATAGCTTTTTGTGTCTATAAAATGACCTTCAAAAATAAACCAACTCTGACAAATATTCACTGGAGTAAAAAAATATGACAACTTAGCCCCAGTCCCCTATTTAGGCAAATAAATAAATAAAACAGATTTGACGAGTACAGCATGCAAAAGATGTGACTGTTATTGCCATGTAAATCCACTAATAAATACAATTTCTTCACTGCAGTTAACATATCTGGAGTCATGCTTTGATATTTAGAAGTCAACATGAAATCAAATGTAGCCTACTATACAAGTTCCTAGTTTTTCTATTCTTTCATCAAAATGTAATAACTTGCTCTGTCACTGAGAGTTTTAATTTCCACAGTCACCTGCTTCTCCCCTCCAACCACCTGTAATAGAAACACCTTTCACATTATATTAAAGTAAAACATTTTGAAGATGCTATTTTTACCGACTCAGATGCTGAAACTAAACAGCATGTGAATTCCTGTGACTACCAATCTCATGAATATTTAATGAGACAATCATTGAGGCAGTTTATGATTGGATGCCTGGTGTTAAACAGCTTGACTAAATCCTGGTGCACACTATGATTTTGGCAATGAGTTGGCCATCTGAGCCTAATTTTTGTGAATCCTAAAAGATTCCTCTGAACATGGGCCAAAATCTGAAGTCTTTAATTAGTTTGACATGTTTGCTGACAGCCGATTATTGAGCATTGCATTGAAATTTGACCTCAGACAAAACTCTAGCAGTGTCAGAAGATTTGAGGCGCAGTCCTGCTGTGTGGCTTCTCTTACTACGACAACAGTCAAATCAAACCAATAGGAGCGCAGAACCAGATGATGCAATTAGTGAGTCAACAACAAACCACCATTTGCTCCACACACGTCTTTGTTTTTTTCCCTTTTTTTTCAAGAAAAGCCATGATCAAAATTAATGCTAGAGATTGTTTTTGTTTGCTAGCCACCATTTGTATCCCGTATGTGAATGCAGCTCACAGTCACTGAACAAACGTGTCACAGCTTTATTAAACTCTGGACAAATCTTCTTGCATGTGTCCGACTGCTGTACAGTCTGACATTAATGACAGCAGATATCCTACGTTAGCAGATAGCCGCGTTTCCATTACCCTTCAAATTGCGCAAATTGAAATTGCGAATTGAAAATATACCCAATGGAAACACGTCAATTTTGCAAAAACTCCCATTTATCGCAAAAAACTATTTACACTTGGTGGTTTTTCAAGCAATTCGAAAAATAAATATTTCGCAAAACTGCAATGGAAACAGTTTTTGCGCATTTACAGGTCAGCTGACGTAGATGACGCGGTATGTTTGGACAGGATACGAGACAGAGTTCTTTATTAAATTCATAAAAGACAGAAGAATTACAGGAATAATGGATTCTAAACCTCAAAGAAATGCCACAATCAAGACCTCGAAGCAGATATGAGTGAGAAGCACCCAGAAACACCTCATATGTGCCGCTCTCAAGTATAAGGGTCTTTCCTTGCCATTAATGATTGGATAACACACATAAGTCTCCTTCGATTAATAATAATGGCCAGTGCGGTGGCTGAGATATACATAAACCAATGTCCGTTGCAATGATTTTTGTAATGACTTATCGTGAGAGGAAAAAATGACGTTGTAGTTGCATAACATCAGTTAATGGAAACGCTGTCATTTCGCAATAGTTTTTTGTCGACATGTAGAGAAAAAAAAACATAAAAGTTTTGCGCAAATCTGTAATGGAAACGCGCCTAGTATGGCATGGCTTACAGCGGTGATCATGTTCATACAGTCTGAAAAGCAACAGTTTTGTATTTCTGTCATGACAACTCTGAGTGTTTGGCATGGTAACGGGTATGACAATGTTAATATATTTAGTCTTGGCGGAATAGATCTGCTACGCTGCTGCTGTTATTGCTGCGTAAAACACTGACAGCCAATCAGAATTCATTACACTTTAAAGAGCTTGAGCATTTAAGACCAAGTAAGACATCCCGCTGCTGCTGTACATGAATTACCCGTAGCAGATCTATACAGGTGGAGCTGGGGAAGGTGGAGGGTTTCTGAAAATATTTTAAGGTTGAGCAGCGAGATCATTGGCTGATGATACACCTGGAAACAATCAGCTGTGCCCTTAGAGAATGACGTAACTGCAAGCTGGTTGAGTACAGGACCTATTAGCCTGTGAGAGTTTCATGACAGAACTTTATATATCGTACAGTGTCAACCCGGCTTTACACTACTGTACGATTATGTTGCTCTGATTTTAAACCTTTAGGATAGCGATGCTAACTTCTGGAGCAGAGATTAACACTTAAAAATAAAGGTTCTTTATTAGCATTAATGGTTCCATGAAGAACCTGTTACATCCATTGAACTTTTCTATTGTACAAAAGGTTCTTTATAGTGGAAAAAGGTTCTTTAGATTTTTAAAATGTGCTTCACACTAAGAATTTCTTTGCTTCTTTCTTTTTACTTCACTGAAATTTTCTGTTGGGAAACCAAAATGGTTCTTATATGGCATCACTAAAGTTGTATTTTCTCAACCTGTTGATGTCCTGGCTGATACCTGCAGATCTCTGAAACCTGCTCTGTACTAAATGATTTAAGCATGAAGAAAAACAGCAAACATTTAAAGCACTTTGAGTTTCTCTATGGCTTGTTCAGAGGTGAAACAGGTCTGAAAAGTTACTGCGTACAGCATTTCCTCTAATTATGTGCATTTTGGATGCGTAACCACTACCTTAACCTGACAATTTGCCATGGATATTTAGCAGCGTGAATTTAACTCGCTGTAAAGATACAGATTCTGATCTAAATATGGGCCCTACGCCCAGGCAAGCACGTCCCACCCTGTAAACGCGTGTATATTTAAGTATACATTTCTACTGTACCGCACATGCACTCTTGGCCATCAGCAAGAGTGTGTTTTTCCCTCCATCAATCACTTGACATTCTTTCATCTTCATGCTTGATGTCAGCATCAGTTAGCGTTTGGTTGTGTATGGCACTAATAGATCATGCGGACACAGAAAACAGGCAGAGATGAGGCCACACACCTGGATACGGTCATCACACAGGCTTCAGAACGAGGGTTTTGCACAGATTTACAGTAGGATAGAAGCACCACACGGATCACATTAATCCACTGGGTTTAGCAGAGCATATAAAATATTGCAACATAAAACACCTAAGCAGAACACAGTTAAGTCAACATGAAATTAAATTTGAGTTGTTAGTACATATCAAAGTAAAAAAATGTTTCTATTTATAATCTTTCATCAAAATGCAATAAAGATCCGACATGCATCACGAAGGTGGGGAAAATAGCATTAACCAACAGCCAAAAATCTGTTAAACATCATCTTAATAACTGTCGTAGGTAATGCAGCCTTTCTAAAATTAACATTAACGTTAACGTAATGAAGGTTATAGCAATAACAGCAAAAAAGAAGTATTATTTGGGAGATGCTACAGGAACCTGACTTCACCTATGTGTATATATATATATATATATATATATATATATATATATATATATATATATATATATATATATAAAACCAATGAATGAAAAACAAATTAAATAAATTCAAGCAAACCTCAAGCTGTTTCATCAAAAGCAGAAGATGAAATACAGATTACTTTACTGAAATGAAGCGTGAATGAACTGATTTGGCTTCTTTCCTGTGTTTTTGTCCAATCTGTCATTACTGTGGTACGAGTGTTGCTTTTGTATTCAATCATCAGTTATTCATGTATCAGAGAATGTTAAGAACACGTCCACAAATTAGACTAAGTTTTCCTGCTAATCCTCTTTATGAACTAATCCATCATCTCACACAAGCTGTTTCTCAGAGCTCTGGCTCTATAGAACCTATATCACCACAGTTCAAAGGTCACTGGACTGCTTCTTCCAGGCTCAAACATGACTGGAATACAACTATACTGATACTGCATATACTGTGAAGTATACTGCCATTCAAAAGCTTGGGGATAGTAATAAATTAATACTTTTATTCAGCAAGGACACATTAAATTGATAAAACAAATGCATTTATGTTAAAAAAGATTTCTATTTTAAACATTACACAATATTACTCTTTTTAACTGTATTTTTGATCAAATATATGCAGCCTCGGTGAGCATAAGAGACTTTCTTCAGTGTGTAATATTGCTGTTTGAGCATGAAAAAGGTCTGCAAAGTTACAAAGCACAAAGTCCCTCCAAAGGGAGTAAAGGCCCATTCACACCAAGGACGATACCTATAAGTATAAAGAGAAAAACAATATCATTGGAATCACTTTCAGAACGATTTTTTTCCAGCTGATGAATGATAAAAATATTACCAGCCAATCAGATTCCATTCCACCTTTAAAGAGCTTGTGCATTTAAAGTGAGTGTATTTCTAAGATGAAGGAATGGATGACGGATAATTTTCTTTGTCTTAACAGTGAAAAGACTGAGATTATGCTTGTTGGTTCACCCTACCATCTACGCAAAGCAGAGCCGGTCGCGCTAACTCTTGATGGCTCAAATGTGGAGTTTCAAACAAAATTGAGGAATCTAGGAGTAAATTTTGATGCCAATCTAACGTTTGAGCCACATGTTCTGAATACTGTTAAAATTTCATTCTTCCATCTTAGAAATATTGCCAGATTGCGTCCAATGCTGTCGTTTACTGTTGCTGAGAGATTGATAAACACTTTTGTGTTCTCCCGTATTGATTACTGTAATGCCTTGTTAGCTGGCGTGTCAAAAGCTACCTTAAACAGAATGCAGGTTTTACAAAATTCAGCTGCCAGAATCCTTACTAGAACTAATATACATGACCATATTACTCCCGTTTTGGAGTCTTTGCACTGGCTTCCCATTAGGTTTAGGGTGGACTTCAAAATTCTGATGCTTACTTACAAGGCACTGCATGGTTTAGCACCTCAATACTTGACCGAGCTTTTAACTCCATATACTCCAAAACGTGATCTTCGTTCTTCGGAATCTGGTCTTTTAACTGTTCCCTCAACTCGTTTAAAATCAATGGGAGACAGGGCTTTTTCTTCATTAGCTCCAAAACTTTGGAATTCTCTACCGATTGAGATTAGGCAAGCTAAATCTTTTGGTATTTTTTTAGGTTTGCTTTTAATTTATTTATTGTCTTTTATGTTTATTTTACAGTGTATTATGTCTCTTTGTGTGCTGTATTTTTGTTGTTTTAATTGTTTCTGTACAGCGCTTTGAGATGTACATTTAAAGGCGCTATAGAAAATAAAGGTTATTATTATTATTATATTATTATTAAAGTGGCAGACGACAAACCTTATAATAAACAGAATGTTATTGTTTGTTGGTGTGGACACTAATATAGTTATCATTATGGTTATCTTCATAGTTATCATTCTTGGTGCGAACGGGCCTTTATTCTCTATATCAGTTTCACAGTTATACTGTAGTCTTAAGTTTTCTTCAGGGAACAAACACGACACAATATTCTCATTTAAATAATTCCCGCCCAAGGCATTCGCAGAATAAAGGGGCGGGGCCTGGTTGAGTTAAGCGGTTGACCAATCACCACACACTTATCCAGCTGACCAATCAGAGCACATTGTGCTTTACTGAAGGAGGGGCTTCATAGAGACAGGAACTAAACAGAGCGTTACTGACAGACTGAGACGAGAAGAGCTGCAACAACGTAAAATATATGAAAAATAATGTATTTTTTAAACATTCAAGCATGAAACCTATTCTAGTAGACCCCCGCAAAAATCAAGACTTTGAAAAAAGGTATAATAGGCCCCATTTAAATTGTAACTAATATTGTGCAAAAGTGGTGTAGACTAGTAACTGCTGTCTTATTCTGAGCATAAAATTAACCTGTAGCCCATCCACACACCCTCTGCCTCAGGCTACACACACTTTGAAGGCAGATACATATACCCTGTCGTACAAGACACTTACTTTGTGTCTCTAAATTATGTGCTTTAAACTTTAGTTCCTCCTCCTGTGTTTCAGTCAGGGTTTTATTCAGTGTTGCACTAAAATTACAGCTTAGCTTGTGTGTATCATTGTGTTTATGTATGTGTGTATATGTGTGTGTGTGTGTGTGTGTGTGTGTGTGTGTGTGTGTGTGTGTGTGTGTGTGTGTGTGTGTGTGTGTGTGTTTTAGTGTACCACCCAGACTGCTTTGATTATACTCATGTTGACCCAAAGCTTTAATTACAGTCCAAACCAAATGATCCCAACACTCCACAAATAACCCAGCCAAGACCAGATCAAACGCTCACAGAGCTCACACACCATCATTAAGGAGGACACGCCCCTAAGTCTGCCGTGCCACGCCCTGAGCCAATCGCAGAGCGGCTCGAGTCGATCTACAGGGCTATGAAGAAAAGAAAACATAAAATAACTCATAACACTCACTGAATTACAAATGATGGAAAATCTTTTCCACAAACGACCAAATAATGATCCATACTCAGCAAAAAGCGGCCTCAAATGGCTCCAAGCTTCTCAATCATCTAAATTCAATCAACTAAAGATACATTTGACCATTTCAAGTGTTTTGAAATCTTTGTAAATTCAATATGTGCAAAAACAAAGTTATTTACAGTGAGCAAGAGAGAAATAATTGATAGTTAGTGGTGTTTGCCCATGCAAAAAAGTAATAGCTTGCCTTAGTAAACACCACTAATGAGTAAGTTAATAAATGAAAGTTGGCAGCAGGAAATGGCGTGTTGACCTCAGCTTTGGTCAGTTATCTCTTCAGAATGGATTTTTGTGTATACTGTGTTTTATCAGCTGTTCTGTGTTTCAGTGCTGACCACAGACCATCAGGATAATAGTGGTATAAATGATATAAATTGGTCTGGCAGATGCTTTGCTAGTATTCTTATAGTACTGAACACAAATAGATCATTCAGTGGGTTCAGTAGCAGCTCCTCCTGCAGATTAATGGCTTGATTAAAGCACACAGCAAAATCAATGAGAGCCAAAATGAACATGGAGCTGGAATGATCTCATTAATCTAAAGACTATAAAAAGCAACTCTAAAGAGTTCATAAATATCAGTGTAGGGGATATGAACTTCAATATAATTCATTCACAGTGTTAGTAAATGACTAGCTACGTTTTATGCATTGTTCTAACATTATAGTTGGCCTATGTAGTGAGTTGGCTCATGTGATTTACGTTTTGCTTCAGAACTTCCGTTAAGAGAACATAGTGAGCATTGATGCTCCCTGGTTTTCACGGTGCATTGTGGTGACTTTTTAGGGAGCGAACGTTTCAGTGTACTGACATTTTTTGCGATTGAGACAGCCCTTAAAGGAGAACTCCGGTCAATTTTAACATTGAGCTCATTTTTTTGTAAATTTGGAGTGCTGTCAGTACAGAGAACAACGACAAAAATCGGTGTCGCCTACACCGTGTTATCCTCTTTTAAAATTTGCACCCTGTTGACTTCAATGGGGCAAGTTTTAAACCAGCTTTTAGCCTCTTAACATCCTTGATGTGTCATTACAAGTGCACAGCTAATGTGAGTGATTCCTTCAGAGTGACCACGGGTGAATCTGACTGCAGTAGATGTGAAAGATATTAATAAAAGTAATGTTAATTCAGCCAGCACACATACCTGTATTTTCTTCCTGTTTTCTAGGGCTGTAGCTATCGATTATTTTAGTAATCGAGTATTCTACTGATTTTTCCATCGATTAATCGAGTAATCGGATAAAAAAATTGTGGTAATAAAAATAGATCCAAGTGAACAACAGCCTTTAAAATGACTTAAATACAAATAAGTAACACTTTACATCATGGTTCATTAGTTAACTACCTTAATTAACATAAGAATGAACAATACTTCTACAGCATTTATTCATCTTAGTTCATGTTAATTTCAACATTTACTAATACATTATTAAAATTAAAGGTTGTATTTGTTAACATTAATGTAAGTGAACAAACATGAACAAACAATGAACAGCTGTATTTGTAAGAACAAATGTTAGATACAAATGTAGCTATTGTTCATTGTTAGTTCATGTTGGTTAATACATAATGTTAACTAATGAACCTTATTGTAAAGTGTTACCCAAATATATAATAACAAGCAATAATTATTGGTTCAAATAAAGTATCAAGTAATCAAAGTAATCATATGGATTTTATTGAATAACGCTGTTAAAATACACCAGGTAAAATATATAACTAATAAACATAACATTTAATTCAAATGTCAACTTAATCTTTCATATTTGGTCACTTCTGTACGATAGAAATGCAACAGCCGCTTTAATTTCTTTACAGGTGCAGGTGCACGCCAAAACATGCAAGCAGTGCAAGGGTTAAACTTTTATTTTGAAATTGCGATGAACAACAATATTTCTGAATATATTCAGAAACATACTTATGTATTCTCCTGTGTTGGCGTAGATTTATAAATGAGCTGCGTTACGAATCTTGTGAAACACCGCACACTGCGTGCAGATAACGTTATAAGCACAAACTCACAGCATGGAGAGATGGAGTTTGAGAAACCTGAGACGCTCCATGCAAATGAAGACAGTGCAACTATGAAACACGCGTTTTGCGTTCCCAAATGCACATTATTGGAAACCTAAACAAACAGCACATGCAGAGACTGATATGTGTGGAGCAGCGTTAACTGTGAACGGAGCTGAGGTACTTTTAACACAATCTGCACGCATGTCAATAATTAAAGCGTCGTGCTTCTCTGTGGGTGAAAAAAACAGCGCATATATTTATTTAACTGAATCACAGCCTTTGTGATTTCACGATATTATGATTGTAAACAGTTAAATATATCACGTAGCCTTAGAAAACGGTGAATTAATGCGGTTCATGGACTCTCGCCTGTGGAATTCACCACTTCCGGTATTTTGCCGGTTACTCGACACGGGTAAATTGCAATCGAGGATTTTTTTAAATCGAGTACTCGACTTTAATCGAGGAATCGTTACAGCCCTACTGTTTTCAGTCGAAGTCCACGGTAGTCGATTGCCGAGTTCACGCGCATAGGTTTAGTTACCTATGATCGCGCGCGTGAACTCGACAATCGACTACTGTGGACTTCGACCGAAAGAAGCAGCTTCTATGGATGACACTAGCACGTATTTCAGACGTGAATCATGGCAGAGTCGACGAAGAAAACGAAGAAAGCGCGGTCGGAAGAGTACAGAGACGGCTCTGCGTGAGAGGACAGTAACGTTAAATACAAGTACTCCACAGCACCTCTAGGTGTCGCTGTTTGAGAAAACGGAAACTGCGTAGTGTGCCTTTAAAATGGCGACTCCCTGATCAGTGGCCTGAGTACTGAACTAAGGAGCTGATAGAGACGCACCCTAAGATGTGAAAAAATTATTCTCATTACATAACTTAAAAAACAACGAATCTACACAGATCAAACAAATGACCTAATTTGGATTTAAACCAATGATCTTTTTACCAAAAGGTGACAAGTTAGATTTTCTTGCTGACCCAAGTCAAGATATTATTTTCATTATTAACCAGACATAAAATATCTGAGGTGTCATTCATAGCAAAAATCATAAGATGGGGAATAGTATTACTTCTGCTTACTTTAGCAAACACCACTAAAACATTGAAGAAGAAAAGGAAAGGAAAAGGGAAATAGCTAAAAAAAGCTAAAAAGGGGGAAAAAGTGAAAGCAAAAGAAAGTAGTGTTCTAGATTAGATAGCAGGGCCTCCACCCTTAACATTGGTTTCTAGTGTTTAAGAAAGAGACACACATACAAACACATGTGCAAACACACAAAAACCCACAAAACACACACTTTCACTCCAAAAACACACATGTACACCCCTCCCTGAGAAACACACACACATATAGATGTGCCCATTCTGCAATATGAAAACGCTGGCTAAAACCATCATATCTACACACACACACACACATACACAACCATATACATGGACATACACCCACAGGCATTTCCAAGTGTGGCACCCGAAACCAAAGTGTGGTCGCGTGTACAGCAATAATCACCAACCTGCTCTCTCATATCTACACCAGAATAACTTACACACATGATTTAACAGCACTAGAATAACCGAGACGCATAACACACATGCACTGCAGACATGGAATGTTGTACTCAATCTTAGTTCTATGAATAAATTCAGTGCGAACACACAGTATAAACACTGTCATATTTTGAGCTGAAGGCGGAAATGCAAACCTCACGGTAATGTGATCCCACAGCATAATAAGACTTATGATTATTGTAATCATACTGTTTTGTCATAAACAGAGCAAACTCAGCCCAGACGGGTGTTCACAGATTCATATGTGTGTGTATTTGTTCATACTTCACATTTCTAAGCGAGAGTTTTCTAAGATGGTTTTATTGCTCCAAAGTTTAATTATATACAGTAATGTTCAAAGGAAATTAACACTTTTATTCATCAAGGATTGCATTACATTGATCAAAAGTGTTACATTGTTACAAAACATTGTTCCAAAATATTTCTATTTCTAATAAATGGGAGAATCACGGTTATCATGGTTTCAACAAAAAAAATCTAGGCAGCACAACGGTTTTCAACATTCATAATAATACGAAATGAGCCGCAAAACAGCATATTAGAATGATTTCTGAAGGATCATGTGACACTGAAGACTGGAGGAATGATGCTGAAAATTTAACTTTGCATCACAGGAATAAATTACAGTTTAAAATATATTACAATAGAGAACTGTTGGTTTAAATTGTAATAATATTTTGCAATATTATTATTTTTACTGTATTTTTGATCAGCCTTGGCGAGACTTCTCAGTTTCGAACCCGAACCCAAACTTTTGAAAGGCAGTGCAACTTTGTATATAAGCAAATGAAATCATTGTTGTAGTAAAGATATAACAGTATAGAGATAAAAAGTTGAGTTCGCAGTTAGGTCTCATTTAAGTATCAACTTTGTCTAAGATGTTTCTCCTAAAAGTCCAGGAGACTGATGAGAAATTTTGGAGCTCATATTGAGATCTTCAACTTACAATTTTGCCATTCAAGCACAGTGTGAGACATTGTTAAGATCTCTTTTGAAACTCTTGATGTGAGAGTCTCAGTAGAAACATCTAAGTTGTAGGAAACATGCAATACTGTCTAGGAGAAACAATTGTGATGATATTTTTCTTTGTGAGTTGTATTGGTCTATGGGTGTGTGTTTGTGTCTGTCACATAGTAATTTAATGTTTTTTCTTAGTAGACAAAGAAACACAAACTGGCATTTAACAGCACGAGTTCCAGTATGGACAAAAATAAGTGTCTGAGAGAGACTGAGACATAATTAGAAATAAAATAACTGACATTATCACTGAAGTGCACACACTTCCACATTTTATCCTGCAGTTAAATCAAAGAAACACACAAATTATTATGTGCTTATGAATGTAAAGTTCAACTGCGCAGAGATACGTGTGTGTTTGCATCACGTAGGCCTGTGTGTGTGTGTATGTATTCAACATGCAGAAATTTGCTTTCACTTGACTGTGAGAGAGGATCATAGGATCACTTGTATGCTGTGAAATTCCGCCTGTTAAACACACACATAGTATACATTTTCTGAAACAAATGTAAGTGGTTTTTGCATGTGCAATGCAAGTCTATGGGAATTTCTGCCCATAGATTAAATAAATACTTTTATTCAGCAAGGATGCATTAAATTGTTCAAAAGTGACAGTAAAGACGTTTATAATGTTACAAAATATTTCTATTTCAAATTATTAGTTCTTTTGAACTTTCTATTCATCAAAGAATTTCGAATTTTCACAAAAATATTAACATTATTAATTGATAATAATCAGAACTGTTTCTTGAGCAGCAAATCATTATATTAGAATGATTTCTGAAGGATCATGTGACACTGAAGACTGGGGTAATGATGCTGAAAATTCAGCTTTGATCACAGGAATAAATTACATTTTAAAATATATTCATAGAGAAAACAGTTATTTTAAATTGTAATAATATTTCACAATATTACTGATTTTACTGTATGTTGGACCAAAAAAAATGCAGCCTTGGTGAGACTTCTTTTCAAAAACATGAAAAAAAAAAAAAAAAAAACATATCGACCCCAAACTTTTGAACACTAATGTCCGTGCTGAAGTTGGATATGAATAATTTGCCAGAATAAGCACCCAGAATAAATCGATTAGATACATTGACTGACATCCATCCAAACTCTGGACGTCATTGGAAATTCTTGATGTTATTGTTGCTGAATTACAGGCCTCATGTTTGGTCTAAACAACTGGAAGTTTTAAAGCTCAGCTTAAGGGCCAGATCAGATAGACATTCTTCACTATAAACTCCTTGTTTTGGGTCACACATAACAGCTTTTTAAGTGCTCAGGCACCAGATAATAAAACGTTTAACACTGTATGCAGGAAAGATGAGAGAATTCTCAGACCGGCATGAGTGTAGTCTCTCATTTAGAGATCTTCACATGCTTTAAACTTCTATATGTTCATTTACTATGCTGTAAAATCAGCCACAGTGAGGCATGCTGGGAAGAGTGACGTGCAAGAGGCGGAGCTTCATGAAGTCCAGTCACGCTAATCTCTCAGCACCAACAGACACACACACACAATAAAGAAACATACACACAACTGCACATGCATCTTTTAGAAGACATGTTGTATCCCACAGTGCAATGCGCTAGACTTTGCCAGTTTGAAGACAGAATAGGAAGCAAAATATATCATCAGTTATATTCTTGACACATCATTTGCTTGGATTCCCATTAGTTGAGACATTTTACAACAAATTGGAGCGCATATGCAAAATATATAATTATTTATTGATGAGATGATACCTGAATGCCACTTGCTGAATTAAAAATGCTAATCGGCAAAAATGAGGTTTAAAAAAAAAGTGTTTCCTTTGAAAGACCTTTCACAAATAATCACAAAGAAAAACACACTGAATCAAACATGAAAGTAGAATTCTGAAATAGTATTTTGTATTATGTGGAAAGTGATTTCTGACTCAGTAATGGCGCTATACAGCTTGTTTCTACAGCTTGTTTCTTTTCCTGTGGTGGATGGAAGTTTTCAAGAGGCATTTTTGAATATTCATGAACACACAGTAAACATTTTCTCTGCAAACAGGAACATTTCTAGCAGTTATCCAGTTTAAAACTGAATGATTGGCAAATGCAATTACATGACAGGCCACTAGAGGGATTCATCCCATATTAATTAATAATAAAACATACATGTTATCCCTCTCTATGTCTTGATGAATATCTCTCCTTTCTCCACACCCTTCTATTGCATCCTCCCGCCCACATTCCTTTCTTTCCGATGGCTTCTTCCCTTGTTCTCTCTCTTCCTAGATTCCTGTAATGCCTGCAGTGTAAGACTTCATTCAGCTCTTTTCATACGGACCGAACTAATATTTGCCTTCGTCATTATGACCCTAAATCACCATAATCTTGCCTCTGTCTGTCTCTTCAACACACACACTTTAGAAAATCAGTGCAGTACAAGGGGACATTGTGAAGAAAAGTGTGATTATGGAGGCCATTAGGCTATGGCATTTTATAATCATGAGAATTATAAATTTAATTCAAAGTACTATTCATATCTGACACTTTTCTAAAAAATAAAAAATTTCAAATATGGGTCAATGACGTGATGCTAAGACAAAAAATCTGATTTATAATGACCTGAATAAACCTCTTTACTGATGAACATGGTTTGGATTTATGTTTAATGCAACAAAAAAAAAAATTTTGTTTACAACATAATAATAATAATAATATGAATAATAATAATAATAATATATATATATATATATATATATATATATATATATATATATATAGATATATATATAGATAAATAGATATATAGATATATCATATACCCCGTCATCAAGTCACTATCATCTTTTGTATCCCATTTCAAGGAAGTTTTTGGTCAAAATGTCTCTGTCAATTCATGATCAGTTGCTAACCATTCATCAAGGAAAGGAGTCCGTCAGCGCATATGCCGTGCGGTTTCGTACACTAGCGGCCGCACAGTCCACAAATCAACTGGACCACTGGGGAAGTCCAGCGATGGGGAGAGACATGCCACGAAACCTGTATTTCCTCCATTGTCAAGAAACCTCCTCATCCAGCACGTTCATCCAATACCTCTCAAACCATCTACTCGCTGAACTCAACCTCCATTGAGAGTCCCAGCGTGACCAACCAGGTGGAGATTCCTCCAGAATACGGGCCGTTCCAGGATGTTTTCAGTAAACGACTGGCAACCAAGCTACCACCTCACCGGCTATGGGACTGTGCCATCGACCTGCTACCTCGGGCCACTCTTCCTAAGGGTAAGATCTACCCAGCTCCTCGAAGCTGGACCTGAGGAGCGCGTATAACCTGGTGCGCATCGGAAAAGGGGACTAGCGGAAAACCACCTTCATCACCCCGTCTGGGCACTATGAATATCAGGTGATGCCATATGGCCTGTCCAACTCGCCTTCATGAATGAAGTCCTCTGTGAGTTCTTCAACAAGTTTGTTATCGTCTATATTGATGATATTCTGATCTACTCTAATCCCTCGGAACATCGCCACCAGGTAAAACAGGTCCTCCAGCGCCTGAGAGAAAATCACCTCTGCCTCAAGCGCGAGAAGTGCGAGTTCCACACGACCTCTGTCCAATTCCTAGGTTACGTCATCGACCCCCAGGGCATCAGAATGGGCCAGAGGAAGGTCAAAACCATCATGGATTGGCCTCAACCTACCATGGTAAAAGAACTTCAACTTTTCCTTGGTTATGCTAACTTCTACCGCCGCTTCATCAAGAATTACAGTCTCCTAAGCTTACCTCTCTGCTAAAGCATTGGCCCAAGTCTCTGTGCTGAATACCATCAGCCACGGAAGCTTTCAACCACTGCTCCTATCCTCACTCACCCGAACCCCAACCTTCCATTCGTCGTTGAGGTGGATGCCTCACCCTCCGGAGTTGGAGTGGTGCTTACGCAGCGGCAGGGTGAGCAACAGCAATGCCTCCATCCATGTGCCTTCTTTTCTAAGAAGCCGTCCCCGGCGGAGCAAACCTACGATGTGGGAAATCGTGAGCTCCTGGTGATCAAGTTAGCATTAGAAGAATGGCGCCACTGGCTGGAGGGAGCCAATCACAGGTTTGAAGTCATTACGGATCACCGGAACTTGTAATACCTTCGAGAAGCCAAAAGACTCAATTTTCATCAGGCCCGTTGGGCACTTTTCTTCACTCATTTTGACTTTTTAGTCACCTACCGAGTCCCGACCTGGAAGTAAGAACTGCAAAGCTGATGCCTTATTATGTCTCTATCACACTGATCCCGAAACCCAACCTCCAGAGACCATCCTCCCTCCAGCCATGGTGGTAAGTCCCATTCAGTGGGCCCTTGACTTACCCCCAAATCTTCGCATTTCTCCATCATTCCATGTGTTCCTTTTTAAGCCTTACACTGACCCTGTGTTACCTTCCTCCACAGACTCAGGTGAAGAAGTGGGGCATCCTCCTCAATAGCTCGTCGAAGAAGAACCCATCTATTGGGTACGGGCCATCCTCGACTCTTGACGACGGGGACACCGCCTGGAGTCCCTCATTGACTGGGAGGGGTAAGGTACGGATCTCCTGTATCTATTACATCCTGCAAATAAACTGTGTTGATTGTTTATATCCTTGTCTGCTTCTATCTGGGAGCGTGACATTATGTTTATAACAAAAAATAGTTTTTTTTTACGGCAAAAATGTTTTTGAAAACATTTTGGGTGAATGTCACAGAAACATGGTCCAGCTCACATTTTAAAATTAAATTAAAACAAAATAAAATAATTGCTATAAAAGTCTATTTTAGGATCATTAAGATTTTTCTGAGACTATTAATCATATTTTCACATTTTATCTTAGAGGTACATAAAATATATATATTTTAATTAGAATGCAAATTCTTATTTTAATTTTAATTTTGAAGTGAAATATAACTTGTTTGTTTTTTAGATGTTTTGTAAGAATCTTACTTTTCTTTTAAATAGTAAGTTGCAATATTTTCTTGCACCCAACTTAATTCAAAGTTTCATTTCTACAAACATTTGTTTTAAATTAGATTTTTCTTTCTAATCATCTTGGACATCCTTGACCCATAACAAACTAATATTACAATACTAATTAAGAGGATTTCTGTCCTGTGTGGTTAATCAGTTATTTTCCTGACCTTTGGTGACAATTGAAGGGTTACATGGCGATTCTTGTGTGTGTGTGTGTGTGTGTGTGTGTGTGTGTGTGTGTGTGTGTGCAACGTTCTGGCCAGTTCTCTTCATCTGTCTTGTGGCAGCAGGAAATGAGTAGATTTCCCTTTAAACCATGTGATTTACTTTTTGTAAATCTACACTATACTAAATTCTATACATGTACACACACATATGCATGCACACACACACACGCATGTTGACAGAGAGAAGAGATGGACTAATATATCGCACACACACCTGTCTATTATCACCCATCTAACCTTACAACACTTCATTTCACTAATAAATGACTGACCGAGAGAAGGGACGGACTAATATATCTCACACACACACACTCCTGCCCCTGGGGAAGAAGGAATAAACATTTCATTTCCCCTGGCCAGCATACAGGACGTTTTATATGATGTAAGAAAGAGTGAGTGTATGCAAGGTGGGGCTGGACAGAGATTAGGTGATTATACCGTTGGCACACTAGTGCGCTGTTTCATTGGCTCTTACGTAAGAGGCGCAGAAGTCTTGTATTCTTTTCAATAAAACTCCATAGGTATGACTATTGAAATTCACTATTGTTAATTGCAATATGGATTTCTTTATGAGCTATTATAGGCAATTATAATGCAAATAAAACTGCATAAATAAGCATTGTTACCAAAAACCTAGTAAGCTACCTTGCTGATTTGAAACGAAGATTAGCACATGCTGCTCAGCTAAGAACATAGCATTTCTAAAAATAAAATACATAGCACACACAAATACTGGATCAAATTTTCTTTGACAATAGTGACCTACACTTAAAAATAAAGATCACAGCAGTTTTAGTTCCCCAAAAAAACCTTTCAGTGAACAGTTCTTAAAAAAATAAATAGTGTTTCCTTAGTTTGAAGAATATTTAAATAATCTAAAGAACCTTTTTCCTTTATAAAGAACCTTTTTGTGCAATGGAATGGTTCCATTGATGTTAAAAGTTCTTATTGGAACCATTGATGCCAATAAAGAACCTTTCATTTTAAGAGTATATTTTATAAGCATATTTCTAGTCCACATTTCTTTCAACTCATTCTGGGATTGCCTTATGTGTGAAGAAGTATCTTTAGATATTTTTGAAAGCATCATGTTTAGTTTAATTAGCTCTCAAAGTTGAATTTAAGGGCCACTGCAGAGCTGCACGAGCCGAGGAAGATCTGGCCCTGCAGGCAAAACACTGAAGTCATCCTCCGCTGCTGCTCTGTGCTTTAATACTAGCAATAAAATACATTTCAGGCACTTTTACATATCAGTGAGTTTGGCCATTTAGCCATATAATCCTGTTCCTACAACTTTCTATAGACCTGGCACTTTCTTGCAGGATACGGCAAACAGGCCACAACGGTTTTAGCCAAACCTTTTCTAGTAAAAAGTTTTTTAGTTTTTTTTTTTTAATGCAGTGTTTTGGTACCTTGGCAACAATAATATTTAGGTAACTAACAATGTTTTTGTTGCAATCAAAGTTGCAACTAATGTGAAAAAAACTGATTAGGTCTATCGCAAAAACAATAATAAAAAAAAAGGTTTAAAAATAGTAAAAAGCACAACAGAAATACAAAATAGAAAGTATAGTGATTAATCAAAACTGAAATCCCAATATGGCTTAGTGTTATAAAAACAAACCACCTAAACTCCTCTGCATCTGCTCTGAGTTTGGGTCGCTAATAACGTAAATTTGGGAACGCAATATGCACCAAACAGCCTTCCCATACTTGTAATGAGAAGTGCTTATAAACCAGCTGGTGTCAATGAAAAAAACATTAAAGGGTTAGTTCACCCAAAAATGAAAATTCTGTCAGTAATTACTCACCCTCATGTTGTTCCAACTGCGTAAGACCTTCCTTCATCTTCGGAACACAAATTAAGATATTTTTGATGAAATCTGAGCCATGTCTGAATCCTCCATAGGCTTCTATGTGACCGAAACTTGCTGGCCCAGAAAAGTTATTAAAGAGATCGTTAATATAGTCCAAGTGACTCCAGTGGCTCAATCTTAAGTTTATAAAGCGACGAGAATACTTTTTGTGCGCAAAAACAAACAAAAATAACGACTTTATTCCACTTTTCATTTCCTTCTCTCTGGGCCTCTAGTTGGTTCGCGTAGTCTTTTTGCGCAGCGCGTCTGTGTTACACGTCACCACATAGGCTCACTATTGGCCGACGCCGGTCATGTGTGTGATGCGTGATGACGTGCAACACAGACGCGCAGCGCAAAAACACTACGAGGCCCAGAGAGAAGGAAATGAATAGTGGAATAAATTCGTTATTTTTGTTTGTTTTTGCGCACAAAAAGTATTCTCGTCGCTTGATATACTTAAGATTGAGCCACTGGAGTCACTTGGACTATATTAACGATCTCTTTAATAACTTTTCTGGGCCAGCAAGTTTCGGTCACATAGCAGCCTATGGAGGATTCAGAAATGGCTCAGATTTCATCAAAAATATCTTAATTTGTGTTCCGAAGATGAACGAAGGTCTTACGCGGTTGGAACAACATGAGGGTGAGTAATTACTGACAGAATTTTCATTTTTGGGTGAACTGACCCTTTAAGCCTCCCTGCGGTTTTCCACCAAAATAAAAGCTCAATGGTTTGTTTGAAAATGAAGAAATTGAGACAGCCTTCTAGGCTGTAATTACTGTAATTTTAATAAAAATTTATTTTTAAATATAAAATAATTATTATTATTACATTATTTTTCCTTAAATATTCATATTTTATTTTACAGGGAACAGTTATTATTATTTTTATTTTATTTTTTTATAGTCATATGTATATACACGGCCAAAAAAAGTCACTGTTCAGATTTAAAGTCTATGAGAGTCTTAGAGTCTATGACTGGATCATTATTGCTGTGATTATTATGTTTCTAGTATGTTATATTCTTTTCATTTCTTAAACAACCATGTATGAAGACACATCTTGACCATATTCCAGGATGACAATGTCAAGTTTCATCAGGCTCAGATTGTGAAAGAATGGTTGTGAGGAACATGAAGAATCATTTCCACACATGAATCGGCTCCTCTGAGTTCAGATCTTAAACTCATTGAAAGTCTTTGGGATGTGCTGGAGGAGACTTTACAGAGTGCTGGACTCTTGCATTGACAATACAAGATCTTGACCAAACACTGATGCAACATTTATTTCCATCAAGAGGTGCATCAATTTTGGTAATTTTTTGGAATATGGCCATGATGTGTCTATTGACAAACATAATCACAGCAATAATGATCCAGTCATTGACTCCAAGCATTTGCCTATTTAAATACAAACAGCGATATTTATTTATTTATTCAGACACTTGCAGGAAGCAGGAACAAAGACTAAATATATAAAGATGGTTCATTCCAATTACTTATGAATGGGAGAAACTGCACTGCGCAATATGGCGGAATAGGTCCAGCCTCCTAAAGTAAAAGAGCCAATCGCTGATTGGTAAAGACATTGCTCACTTCAGCTGCCGTAGAAACCTGAGACTCGCGCTTAGGACTTCACATGCACCAATGCGCATGTGAAGTCCTAAGCGCGAGTCTCAGGTTTCTACGTGCAAAATTTTCAGATGAGAATTTCAGACTCAGTGTGCAAGGACCTTAATCCTGAAAAATACGTTTTTTTAACGTTATTTGAGCATAACATTTTTTTTTGTTGAAATATTTTATTTAATTGTGAGTTCGGCAAGCAGTTTTTAAGAATTCACGATTCCCCCATTCAAATAGACAGGACTTGGTCTTGGATGTCTGAAATAGCTGCCCGGAAACGTTACAAAATATGGCCGCCGAAAGTGAACAGACTTTCCTTAAAAGGGATTTTGGCAGAAATCAATATCCAAAATAAGTTTATTTTAATATGCCATGTGTATAATTACAGCATTTTTGGCCAAATTGTGCAGCCCTACAAACAAACGCAACATAAAAATCTTTACCAAAAAGAAAAAAATTGCGGATTTTTTTTCCCTTCAAATCTTGCAACCCTAAATTACAGCCACTGGGAATGGCAATTCTTGAAGTGAATTATTCAGTCACATGATTGTTTTTTCCACCAAATGTATTAAATTCATTTATTTCATCACAATTTATGCACTTCTTACTAAATGTAATCTTTTATCAAGCACATTTAAATATGATTATTTATACAGTACTCATTGCGACAGATGTTTTCTAGTAACCGTTAGTATACGGAGTGCCATAAGAGGCCGATCTGTGTGTAGAGGACGGGAAACTAGGCTGAGCTCTGGAGCTGCAGTGCAGAAATGCAGGAAGGAGGTGCAGATTTTGCATGGTGAATTGAAAGGAGGCCTTTAGGTTGGTCAAACCTAGCAGTCTCTCCGACCCGTGGGCATTAGACTAGCACAGCTGGTCAGTAAGAGGAATGTTTACCCATACCGTACATTCACACAGGAAATGAAGTACCTAAGGCCTTCGTACCCAGCAGCACTCGTTCACTCACAAACACACATGTGCTGCGTCTCATGTCGGCTGCAGCTATTCTGCTTGTAGCAGCTCATGTTTGCTTGTGGTTTGGCGAAATGTTTCATGCCAGGTCTCTGTGCCATCCTCCTACGTTTCGGGCAAAAACTGGGCATGGATAGATACACAGCAGGCATGCAAATATTATACTTGCATACACATATTAAAATGAAGTCAAACTTGTAAACAAAAAATAACCATTTTGTTTGCAGAAAGCTGTATTTAGTGTGTGTGCGAGTGTGTCCGTGGAACAGCAGTCACGGCCATATTTGGATTATGAAGAAAGGTGTTTCAGACGGAGATGCTTAGCCTGTGTAATTATCATAGCTTGTGTTTATGTATGTGTTTGAGCTAGTTATACTCTGGGGATAATTTTGCAGAGAAATGTCTCCAGAAAGTTGCTAAATATAACCTCCATTTAGATAAAAGGTTCAAATAAAACCTAAATTAAACTGGATTTGACATTTCATGAAGAAGAATGTGATCTGTGCCGAACTGAGCAGAACCTGATGCCAGGGTGTTGTGGCTGATCACTGGGACGTTGTAAAGAAGTTTCTAGGGTGTTGTAAGCAAGCCAACATTCATATACAATTTTTTTTGTAGCAAAAAGCGTTACTAATTACTAAATAAATGGCTAAAATGAATTTGGCTAAAATAAATTAATAAATAACTATGTTAATTTAGTGTGATAAAAATTAACTAAATAAATCAATATGCAAATGACATAATAAATCATTGTCCTGAACATAGCCAAATTGTAAAGGAGCTGCTATGATGTTTTGAATGGTAAACTAGGGAACATTAATAATGTATGAATTTTTGTAGCACAAACCTCACTGAGGTTTAATACATGAAGAGATGTTCGGCCATAATAAATAAATAAATAAATATATATATGTTTGTGGCATGGTTACTAATTGCACACAACACAAAAATAGTAGTGATGTATGGTTAATGTGAAATAAAATAAAATAAAAATATAACGTTATAAATAACTTTAATAAATATTTATTGATCTGAAGATGAAAAGTGTGTTATGTTAAAGTTGAGGTTTGTCTATAACCTTATAATTACCTTTATCTGAAGCAATAGAAATCTATGTTATGTTCTTAAAAAGCTAGGTAATTATGTGTGTATACACAGTTTTGATGAGATCATGCTCATTTTTCTCAACCTCTCTATATATATCTCCCTTTCCTCTGCTTATTACTCCTCGTTCTTATTCTCTTGTTAGTATGTCAGACATTTCCATGATTATCTCAGGCTGTCTCCAGTGCAGTTACTGCTGTGTGATTGTGGCTGCTGTCGTCTGTAAAAAGCAACAGCAAACCATTAGCTGTGCCTCAGAAATCTCTTAAGTACAGACTGAGATGGGCAGAGAGAGAGACAGACAGAATCAGAGACAGGAATGAGCTGGGTGGGGGGTGAAGAGACAGAGAGAAAGTTGACCTCATATACATTTAAGAGCCTGCACTCCTCCTTTGGTTGTTTGTCATAAAAAGGAGCGATTGTCATTCACACAGAGGAATGTGAATGAGACAAACACACACACTCGTTGCATATAAAAGATAATGATGGATTAGAGTCTGACCTTTAGGAATACATGCTGAACAGATTCTACTTTCTCACACACATGCATAAACACATACCTAAAAAATAAATTAAAAAATGCTTAAAATAACAATTCACCCAAAGAATGAAAATTCCCTAAGGGCCTAATATATATATATATATATATATATATATATATATATATACACATATTGCATAGTTGTGCTTGGAGTCAATTGTTTAATTTGAGATAACGCAATGGAACATGACCAATTGTGCAGAAATAATTTTTTGGCCGGGCTGTCATACAAAGAAATTATGAATGCATGCAAAAACAAGAGAGAACCAATGAAATATTAATAACTGATGATGTTGTAATCAATGTACTTTTTTTCTTGCATAGCAAAATAAAACCTGTAGCTGTAGTTTATCCCCTTTTCTTACAAATAATTTTGCCAGATTAAACACTTTAATCAAGTTTAGTGTTTTGTTCTTCCGTCATATTTAAAATATTTAAAATTAAAAATATAAAATATTTCTGTAATATTTTGATGATGGTTTATCAGTATTCAATATTCTGACATCATCCAGACATCACTTTTGGCAACTACTGTGTATATATGTATATATCTATGTGTATATATAAAATAATAATAATAAAAAAATTATATATAAATTTAACACATTACTTATCCCTTTTTTAACTTTTTTGTTATTTGTTATGCATTTACATTTTAAGTAACAATACTGCATGTGTATGTATATGTATGTATATGTGGGTGTGTATATATATATATATATATATATATATATATATATATATATATATATATATATATACACACACATATACTGTACATACATATACATACAGTATTGTTACTTTAAATGTAAATAAATAAATAAAAAAGTTTTTTTTTAAAAGGGATAAGTAATGTGTTAAAAAAATTGAAAATAAATGAAAGATTTTACATCAGTCTTAGTGAGACTGGTTCTCCTGATGAGTCGTTAACAGTCAGTGAAAAATGTGGTAATGTGCAATGAAAGTGTGTTTTATGTTTTGACATTTGATACATGTAAACTGGTAGAAGGAGACTCTAAAACAAAATAAGGAACCTTTAAATTAGCATAATAGGGGTACTTTAAGAAAAAACATCTGACTAAATGGCACAATTGTAGTTTTTTTTTAGCGAACTACATGTGAAAGTTAATTTCTGTTGAAGTGACACAATAAAATGACAGAATCTGTTTCGTGGTTGTAAGGTTCTGAATGAATATGATTTGGTTATGTGCGTGAACATGGCTTGGTTTTATAGAGTTTGAGATGTGATTGACACCATCATGAACTGTAATGAATAATATTGAGCCATGTGTGTAATGCCGTTTTCTAGTGGGTTCAGAATGACTGCTGCATGATGTTAATTGGTTACAGACATCTTTGATGTTGTACAAAACAACAGATAATCATTTCATTTTTACTAGATCTGTGCACCAGATTCTTTCACTTTCACTGCCAAGTGCCACTAATATGATTGATGCTAAACGTTCACAAACATACAGTCCCAAACCCTACAGATCAGTCATAAAACTATTATTCTGTTTACTCATCTTCATGTCCTTCCAATACAACTTGCACACTATATTCAGGTTATTATTCACTGCAAATGTATATCATCCTTCACTCTAGCTCTCAAATCTCATTTGCATTTATGCATAATTAAACTTTAGAAGTCATTTACATTGCATCCATTCATTTAGCAGATGCATTTATCCAAAGTGAGGAATGTCAAGGGTTAGGGTTAGAAAATCCAAGATCATGGGTTAATTCCCAGGTAATGCATGAACTAATCAATTGCCTTCAATGCATAAATGTAAATGTGAATAAATGAATATGTTTTCAGTGAATAATTCAAATTAAAGTGACTAAAATTGTGAACATTTTGCCCTGTTCCTCACACAAAGATACAAGATTTCAGAAGACAGGAGACCTAGTAAGTTGAATTGACTACTTCTATGGCACATTTTTGTTATTTTTGGTCACAAATATGCCTTTGTTGTATGTGCAGCATAATAGGGCAGAATTAAGAGATTGGAATTTGTCAGTAATACAAATTTTGAACTACATGAGGGTGAGTAAAGGATGACAGAATGATTTGGTTGGCCAATCCCAAATTATTGCTGAGGGCAGCAAAGACAGGACTAATAAAACTAGTCGCAACAGTACAAAAATATACAATAATTGCACGTTAATTTGTGCTAAACATTTGATTTTCTTGTTGCAGTCTCTCTTCATACCTGCATGTGCCCTGCTCTTTCTCTCTTTCTCCTCTAATACTTCAGCCTTCAGTCTCTCTATCTCTCTCTCTCAGTCAGGTGAATGATGTCTCTGTGGTTTGCTACAGTTTGCCCACAGTTCCACAATCTCTGAAATCTTCTGGCTCTGAGAAAGAAAAAGAAAATAGGATGTGTTATGTCTGTGAGGATTCATTCACCCTCAGTCATCACAATGACAGCTGTAATCTAACACACCTACACGCCTTTCTTTCACAGGACAAGCACAAATGATCAAATACAAGCATGCAGAGTGTGAGAATGGTGAGTGAGTGCTGCTGCCCCTTCTGGCCAAAAAGTGTAAATGCATTATGAAGGGGAGTTCAGTGCTGTGTAGAAACACACTCACACAAAAATCTTTCAGCCTTGTCAAGCCCCATCTAAACTCTTTCTTCATCAGCCTTATAAACAAGTACTTTAGCAGCACCATGTAATATCAGATGCATGATAATACTATGGTTATTTGATGAATACCATGGTACTGAATGATTGCCATATTCATAAAAGGTATTTACATGGTATTCCAAAGTACCATGATTATGCAAAATGAGTTAAGTATATATATATATATAAAAAAAAAAAAACTGTACTATCTATGCAAAAAAAGAGCAAAGATTTCTGGTACAATCATGTACAAAAAGAAAAACACTGTTACTATAGTACATGTCCCCAAAGAAAAAATCATATTATGGGACGTATAAAAAAAAAGTATAGAATTACAATAAGATTATGTAAAATGTGATTATCATGCTACATGCAATAAAAAATAAAACAGTATTGCCATGATGCTCGTCCAAAAAAAACATTTATTTATATAATATTATAGTATTTGTGTATATATATATATATTATATTTTGGTAATTTTGATTTTGTCATTTTTTTTGTCAAAATACAGTATTAAGATGGATCAAGTTCACAAGGCCATGGAAACAGTATGGTGCTTTGTGGTATTTTTTTGTTAGTGCATTACTGTATTTTTATCAGTGGTCTTTGGGCCGAACCGTGTCAGGTGTTACTAGGAAAAATAAACTCTGCAAAATGAACTAGTCCTCCCACAAATCCACAAATACTGGATCAGCTTTCTTACATTAAATCAAACCTCGAAAATATCCCTCCTGTTGTGCGCTGGCAGCTGCTCTGAGAGAGAAATGGAGGAGCAGAGCTGAACAGAAGGAGGGAGGGAGGCGTAATTGTAGGCTGTGAGATGTATATTTTGCTGGGTGCGTATGTAGTAATTATGTTTATATATATGCATGTCTCCTCTGTACTCCTGCTATATTACTGACCGCTCACTCCCGCCTCCAGATGACCATCGCTACGGAAACAACCACACGCTTCCCTTTAAAACCCTAATGACAGACTACAGCCACAGTGAGAGAGAGAGAGAGAGAGAGAGAGAGAGAGAGAGAGAGAGAGAGAGAGAGAGAGAGAGAGAGAGAGAGAGAGAGAGAGAGAGAGAGAGAGAGAGAGAGAGAGAGAGAGAGAGAGAGAGAGAGAGAGTCAGTAACATTGCAATACCAGAGTTTTTTGGATGTGGTACCATGGTAATACCATGTTTTTGGACACTACCTCGATAGGTAATACCATAATATTCTTCTTCTACAGTATAATTTAAATGCCAAGATATTACCATGTTTTTGCAGAAGGTGCCATGGTAATTGTTCAGAATTATGGTATGGTCTATATCAAAGTACCATGGTATTACCAGATTATTCTTTGAAGTAACTTACAGTACCATTTAAGTGATTTACATTTGTTCGGCACAAAGCGCCATGATAATAATGTGGTATTTACTGAACTACCTTGTAATACAATTTAAATAACAAGGTATTTGAATATGGTAATCAAGCTGTACTATGGTACTATGGTACCTTGGTCGGCTGCATTTTAAGGCTGCTTCTAAGACGCTTTCTTTCAGCTGATTTCTGAGGCTGCATCGCATGTAGAATTGCTCTTTTCATGAAACTCATTTGAATGAAGCTTTTCATGTGGATCTAAAGTGAGATCTATAGTCTTTTCTCTCTGTGACCTAACACACGTGGAAAAATTAGTGTGTTTCGTATTCTTAACAATCGTTCACTTCATATGTGTGTATATGAGTGGGTTACAGACGGGAAACTCCACAGTGGAGAAAAGTGCCACTGTGCTCACTTACATAACACTGTGTGTGTGTGTGTGTGTGTGTGTGTGTGTGTGTGTGTGTGTGTGTGTGTGTGTGTGTGTGTGTGTGTGTGTGTGTGTGTGTGTGTGTGTGTGTGTGTGTAATGCAAAATATATCTGAAACGTGAAGTGCTATGTGTGCCCTTAGTTGTGCATAAATTGTGTTCATTTGTATGGACATCTGCTTGGAAGACTCTTGTTGGCTGGATGTAACAAATCAACAAAACAAAACAAAACAAACTAATCATCCTCAGCCTCTAACTTCTGGCCATATTCTGACCCACATTCACACAATGACATCAATATGTCCCTTTTTCAGAAACATGTGATTGTCTCAGTCTGGGAACTGTGTGTGACTCTGGTCTGATCAATCCATCCATCCACAGGGCTCTCAAGTTTTACCAAAAGCTTGGAGTGAGATCACATGCGGTTAGGGGAGGAGCCCTAATGGAGCCCCGCCCCCATATGTCCCCGCCCCTTAATTTTACCCATTGTTCATAATTAACCAGCCTAAATTGAAATTATAACAATTGATAAATCTGATAAATGACAGAGCAATTCATCACATCAAATATACTCTTTAATGTTATATTTCAAAATTACAAATAAGTTATACAAAAATGTGTCTAATCAAAATGGTATAATTATTTATTGTGTGGTGCATGGGACATTGTGAACAAATGACATATTAGAGTATTATTAAGGTGTGTGTGTGTGTGTGTGTGTGTGTGTGTGTGTGTGTGTGTGTGTGTGTGTGTACAAGAGTACACACTCCAGCTTATGAAATGTGTTTTGTGTTTGAAAAATACAAATGCAATGGCAATGATTAATGTATGTTTTGACAGGATATAAAATATTACCCAGAGCACTCTGCTTTAATACATGTAGCCTTAATGCAACTAGAAAGACTATTAATACAGTATAATATATAATTTAAAATAAAATAAAATAAACAAATTTAAATGTATTTGAAATAAAATGAAGAAATATATCTTCATTCCTTCCCATACCCACTAACATTCCCTTAGTTTAAGAAAACGTAAGCTAGCCAAAGCTTCTGACCTGGTTGCAAAGTAGTTGTAGAGTTTTTGACTGCATCAATAATAATGTAAACGATGGGCTATATATTAAATGTTCTACTAGCCTAAAAATGTTAGACGAGCTTTCTTCCAACTTACCTTCTCCATCACGACGTGTGTTCACGCGATGTTGTTGGTTACCTAGTAACGAACGTACGGTGACCGAGAATGTTTCGTCAACTTCCGTGTGTTAGCGCATCTGTGTTGCCTTGTAACGAACGCAATTTGGCCGAGATACGCGCTGGCGGCAGGAAACTTCACTTTGTGTGCTCGCGCCTCGTATACAACGTTAGATATAAAGCTCGCAGGACAACTTGGTTGGCATTGCCTTTTCAGCGTGAGAAATACACGGTGTGGCGTGTGAGCGTGTGAGCTGGTTGAATTGCGTGTGTCTCACGCCCAATGCGTGAGACTTGAGAGCCCTGCATCCATCCATCCATCTTCTCAAAGAGAAGTCTCATTTTAGTGAATTTCACAGATTCAGTTGAGTCACTCAATTGTTTTCATAAAAGTATTTGTTTTCTTTCTTTTTTATGTGAAATATTGTAGCTTCTATTGATCTACTTTACCTGGCATTCATCTGTCTGAGACTAAGGGTTTGTTCACACTTGTCAGGTTTGGTTCAATTAAAACAAGCCCTGGTGTGATTGCTCAGTTAGTGCGGTTCATTTGAATAAGTGTGAACGCTGCCATCTGAACCCTGGCGCTGAACAACCAGACTGAGACCGCTGAAAAGATGAGTCTCGGTCCGCTTCCAAACAAACTCATGTGTGGTTTGAATGAAATATGAACGCAACTTGGACCAAAGACTTCTAAACGAACCAAAAAAGGACATGATGCCATAAGATGCGACCCTAAAGTGCTAAAGCACACCAGTTTTTTTCTCGTCACGTTGTCCATTACAGTTTGGTAAAAGTGTCTTCCGTGTCTTCTTTCAGCAGATGTTTGTTTGTGAGTAACAGGAATTCCTGGCACTGTTTTGAGACAGTTCTCAGCTGATAAAAATACCTTCATAAGTACACACATACAACGAGCGCATTTAGCCCGGCAGCACACACCATTTTTTGGGATGTTTGGGAAGTTCTGTGGCAAAACATCAAAAGCTTCTTCTTTTATTTATCTCAGTGATAAAACTGATTTAAAAAAAAAGTGTGAACGCATAGAGAACCAGTGTGTTCTTCACACTAGTTCGGTTCGCTTGGTTTGCAGACAAAAAAAAAAAAAAAACACACATTTAGTCCTGGTCCACTTAGCCTTCACATTGGCATTTTTAACACCGAACCAAAAGATACAGAATCTAAAGGCACAGGGATATGTTCCCAACCTGATTGGTCGGCTTTTATGACGTGTATTACGCAACGGAACTTACCGGACATCCAAAACAATGCCGTGTGCTGGGATAAATGCACTTGTTGTATGTGCGTAGCTACATGTGATGGTATTTTAACCAGATGGGAACTCATGAAGAGCTTATAAAATGTGTAAAGGAGTCAAAACAGTGTCAGGAATCCCTCCGTCACACACACAAACGAAGATCCGCTGCGAGGAGACGTGGTTCTGACGTCTGTACTGAACTGGGATGGGTAACATCACGACTATGATGAGAAAAATTAGGTTCTTTTTGATGTCTTTGGTCCGTGTTGCGTTCATATTTCAGTGTAGCCACACCAGAGTTCTTGAGACTCATCTTTTCAGCAGTCTCAGTCCGGTTGTTCGGCGCCAGGGTTCGGATGGCAGCGTTCACACTTATACAAATGAACCGAACTAACTGAGCAATCGCACCAGGGCTTGTTTTAATCCAACCAAACATGCCAAGTGTGAACAAACCCTAAGAGTAAAATGTAATTTTTTTTGTCAAGACCAAAAGAAACAAGAGAACCGAATGGTCTCAAACCGGTTCCACGGAGGGCCTAGTGTATGCAGGTTTTCTCTTTTATCTTGAACCAAATTGATTGAGTAGGTCACTAATTGGTTAAGATCTCCCCTCACCTGGTAGTCTAGGTCTTAATTGGGCACTAATTGAAGGGAAAGACCAAAAACCTGCATACACTAGGCCCTCCGTGGAACCGGTTTGAGAACTCATGAAATGGTAACACACACACCTCTGCTTTCTCCTCTAAGACTTTACTTTTCTCTTCAAACGAGCTTTCCTAAAAATCTACTGCAAAAATACACAAATTAATACACCTCTTTCATATCCAACTGCTAAAACACAATATAATTTTGGAGCTTCGAAGAGAGCAGCCTGGTCATTCTTCTTGCTAACTCATTTTGCATCCCATAAAAAGAAATAACACTAGAGTAAACAATGACATAATTTAAATTTTTGGGTGAATTATTCCTTGAATGCATTGAACGTTTAATTTCAGCTCATTTAAGTCTCATGTTTTTCCTCACACACATCAGTATTGCATATCTTTTGTCTGATCTGCTCGCTCCAAAACATGCAGCGACTCTGAAGTGCTTGATCAATCTGAATAAACAAATTAACATTCATGAATCTAAACTCATTTAGGACTGAAAAAAAAAATAGCCTTTTAGACTGAATAAACAGGCAGACTCTTTTTCTCTTCGTCGTACGGCAGGAAACACAAATCAAGCTAACACAACACGCCAAACCAACACAAAAACACAGCCGGTCAAACACAGACAAATAAAGCTGACCAGTGAGAGAAACACAAATAAAACAGGCCAATCAGAGAAGCGTAAATACAGATTCGGCAGTGACACAGTGCGCCTCAGTCTGTGAGCCCAAAATAACTGCCCGTCCCAGAGCTAGAAATGAGTCCACCCAAAAGAGACCGACAAATAGACACACGCGTGCAGTGTGGAGGTTCACAACGGGCCACTATGACTCCACAGAGAGGAAATGGAAGATGAGAAGCGGCTATAGGCTTCAACATGTCAGGACATCCCATACGAAAGAAACGTCACAAATGAGATCTCTTTAATGTCTCAATTCTTTCTCCTTGTGAATAATGGAGCACAAACTCAACTCAGATTTGCTTAGATTCCAACGTCTACAATCAAAAGTCAATATGAACTCAAACATGTATCACAGCCACATTATATATAGAAATATATTATATATTGTAGCTCAACACTCTTACTTTATGAAAATAATTGTCTCATTTTTGTCTATTTACACTACAGTTTAAAGTTTAGGGTTGGTATAAGATCTTCTGCTCACCAAGGCTGCATTTATTTGATGAAAAAAATCTGTAAACACAGTAATGTTGTGAAATATTATTACCATTCAGTTTTCTCCATTTTAATATATTTAATGTAAGCATTTATTCCTGTGATCAAAGCTGAATTTTCAGCATCATTACTCCAGTCTTCAGTGTCACATGATCCTTCAGAAATCATTCTAATATGATGATTTGCTGCTTAAGAAACATTTCTGATTATTATCAATGTTGAAAACAGTTTAATATTTTTGTGGAAACTTTGATACTTTTTTCCAGATTATTTGATGAACAGAAAGTTCAAAAGAACAGCGCTCATTTAAAATCATTAAAATCGATTCATTTGTAACATAAATGTCTTTACTGTCACTTCTGTACAATATATTATTTATATATACACATCTGAGACGTATTAAACATACGCCATCAAGTCTCATCTGTTTGGCCTACTATTTGGTTTGTTATTTTGAAGTTTAAACAACTTAGTGTGTGTAGTGAAACATGTGCTATCCAAAAACTGTTAAACCGAATCAACGAATGCCCTAATCGAGTCATTATGGTAATGATGATATGAGCGTACACTGAAATGACGCTGTAGCTGTAATCCAAAAGAAATGAGACGTGAACAACGGCAACTATTTTAGTTCTATTACCATAATATCTGTGTGTGGGTGTGTGTGGCACTAGGACTGTAATGTCTTTCAGAAAAGAAGGTGGGTCTTTGCCGTTTTATTTTTGCTCTTGGATTGAGGTTAAACTGCTGTGTATCTGTGTGTGTAGGATCTCATTTTACCTCAGAGGAACAGGGAGGCTATTGATGACCTGCTCTGAAACACTCTCAGAAGTGAAGGTCTATTTAGGCAGAACTATTTGTGTGTGTGTGTGTGTGTGTGTGTGTGTGTGTGTGTGTGTGTGTGTGTGTGTGTGTGTGTGTGTGTGTGTGTGTGTGTGTGTGTGTGTGTGTGTGTGTGTGTGTGTGTGTGTGTGTGTGTGTGTGTGTGTGTGTGTGTGTGTGTGTGTGTGTGTGTTTTCTCCTCTCTATTACAAAAAGAAAATGGCATGAAGCTCTCATAGTGAAAGCACACACACACAGTGAAACTAAAGCAGCTGAAGTTTTAACACACGGATGTCGAAAGAAAAAGGATTTCTATATTCTACAAGAATGCACGAGGACAGAAAAATACAGAAAGCTCCACTGAATCCGCTTTGATCGTAGACATACGGACTCTTTGTAAAGGCTGAGAGTGAAGTTCTTCAGTAAGGCCATTGATTTAAGTCTCTTCCACAAACACGGTTGAGATGGTTTGATCCGTGTGTGTAAACAGGAGTATCCCACCCTTAATTAATGCACAGTCAGGAGGCCACATGCAGACGCACAAATACAGCTTGTATGGGTACGGCGAGCCTCACGGGCCACGGCTGCTGCAGCACTGAAGCTGGATCTTTAGACTTTTCACATTTAGCTCCTAAACTCTGGAATAGTCTTCCTGATATTGTTCAAGGTTCAGACTCGCTGTCCCAGTTTAAAACTAGATTAAAGACGCATCTCTTTAGCCAAGCATTCACATAAAGATTACCTTTTATACTACAGTTAAATCGGATCAAATATTATGAACAGCAGCTATGCTAATTATTTCCCATCTGCTTTTCTGTTATCTCGGGACGCTAGTCCAGAGGTAAATAGTTCGTCAGCTCCAGTTTGTATCCAGCCTCTCATGGAGACTTCAGATGCCCCAACACCCATGAAGAGACGACTCGACGCCTGTGAAGAGACGACTCAACGCTAGCGATGTAATGCCCTAAATTAGGCAATACATGATTAACTAACTTTATTTTTCATTTATGAAATGCACTTTCTGTAAAGCTGCTTTGAAACCATGTGTATTGTGAAAAGCGCTATACAAATAAATTTGAATTGAATTGAATTGAATTGAATTGACTCGGGTCAGTAAGGACTCGCCTAGCAACAACACATTACAGTATAGCAACCACATCGAAATGCTCTCAGAACACCCTGACAAACACCTACAACATCTTAGCATCTGTATCTCTATCTATCTATCTATCTATCTGTATAAATATATCTATCTATGTCTATCTATCTTCTAGATTTCTTTTTTTTTTTACTAGATGCCTTAAAATGATCAAAAGGGAAAATAAAGCATGCATGTTACATAAGATTTAAATAAATATTGTTCTTTTGAACTTTCTATTCATCAAAGAATCCTAAAAAAAAGTCAAATGTTAAGCAGCACAACTATTTTCCACATTGTTAATAATAAAAAATGTTTCTTGAGCATCAAATCAGTGTAAGAATGATTTCTGAAGGATCATGTGGCACTGAAGACTGGAGTAATGATGCTGAAAATACAGCTTTGATCACAGGAATAAATTACATTTTAAAATATATTCACATCATAGAAAACAGTTAAAATTGGGGAGTCATATTTCACAATATTACTGTTTTTGCATCAAACACATGCAGTCTTGGTGAGCAGAAAAAACTTCTTTCAAAATCATATTACAGACCAATAACTTTTGAACGGTAGTGTATGTGTATGTGTATCTTAAGACATTTTCTCCTGCGGTATAGAAGCGCTATGGATGGGCACTTGCCCAGCTGGCATTAAATGGAGCTGCCAGTGTGGAATAATCCGGAATGATCCTGAAGTTATCCACTGGCACTCGGCCAACATTCCCACTGCCTAACAGGGATTACTGCTCAATACCCAGCAATAGGTCGGCACGCACCACAAACACTCACATAGTCCACAAACACTGATGTGAAGAGACATACAAACACCATGCAAGGAGAAACATACACATTCAACATACACTCCAGTCCCAACACCAGATATGATGACGTTCTGAGATCTGAAGATACAGACCCGGCTTATTCGACAATAAATACATTTTATTAGAGCCTTCACTAACACAAAGGTAATGTGGTATTACTGTATGGTTCAAGATTATACTACTATGGTGCTTTTACATAGGTGTATTCATTTTTTGACATGGTTTTGGTTCATGGCAATGATGTGGTATGTAAACATGGAAACCAATCAGTACAATAGTATATGTATGTGTTGTGTGTGTGTATATATATATGTGTGTGTACCATGGTATTACCACCTGATACTATCACAGTAAGGTACACTTGCTGACATAAAAACTGGAAACCCGCAGTTAATTAAGTCACAAATAATCAATTAATGAAGATAAAGGACAGACTACAAGCCCCAATGGCGTCATCTAGCGGCCAGTAGAGGGACGTACAGATTCTCTCCTCACAATCAAATCCGTATTTAGTGAGGGAGAAGGTGTTTATATTGAAAACAAGGAACACACAGTCACTAACAGACGCCAGAGCTAACGAGTTAAAGCTGTGTAGATGTACGAACGAACACACATATTATACAATAAAATAAAATACAGAGCGTTTATACGTTACCTGAACGCCCACCTGTGGAAACTGGCAAGTGACCTCTCAATAGGTAACTAACTTACTTATCAAAACTTCCTGTGTAAAAAAAAAACATAAAAAATTAGTGTAATATATTTGAATAACATGAGGAAACGATTAATAGTCAGTCAATACATTACAATCAGAAACAAGCTAATTTACATGGATTTGATTTACTTGTCAAACATATCGTCCATTGTTGCACTTACTTTACACAGCTGTCGTGGTATCCGTAGTTTCCGCCAAAAGTTAACGGCTACTGAGAGAAAAATATATATTATATTAATTATAATATATTAAATATTACATTATATTATAGTAATTTTTGTAAGGATTAATTTATTTCTCATTCAGATTGCCAGTTGTGCGCAAAACGGTATGCAAATGAGCCTAGGATCATGTTTCCCGCCCCTCGGTCACGTGACGCAAACATTGGCTGCATCATGGCGGCGCCTATACAGAGTCTGCTGAATGAAATCTGTGCATCAGAAGATCCTATCGAGGAGCTCAAGAGCCTCCGCACGGTCCTTTTATCGACGCCCGTGAGCGGTTTGAGGCAGGTGGTGTCTGGAGCACGACTGGAGATCATATTCGGGCTTTTAAACACAAATGACAAGTGAGTGTTGATAGACTGCTGAGTCAACGGGCACAACAAATACTGCAGACTGCACACTGATGCATATATAACTGAACTCTCCTTCAGTGTTTTTTCTTTATTTATTTTTTTAGTATTTTCAAAATTGTACGTTAATACTGAAGGCATCCAAACTACGAAAGAACACGTATGGGATTATGTAGTAAGCAAAACATGTTAAACAACCCAGAATATGTTTTATATTTTAGATTGTCCAAAGTAGCTACCTTTAGCTTTGATGACAGGTTGGCACACACACTCATTACATTCTCTCATCAGATTCACGAGACAGTCACCTGGAATGGTTTTCAGTTCACAGGTGTCTTGACAAGAGTAAATTTGTGACATTTCTTGCCTTCTAATGAGCTTTAGACCATTAGTTGTCTTGTGCAGAGGAAGGGTGGGTACAGAGTCAAGATAACTATTAGTGCTACTACAACTGCTGCACAAATCCATACTATGGCAAGAAACACTCTGTTAAGTAAAGAGAAAAGGTATTTCTTTAAGAAATGAAGGTCAGTCATTCCAAAAAATCTCAAAAACTTTGAATGTATCCCCAAGTGCAGTCACCAAAACCATCAACCGCTGTGATGAAACTGGCTCTCATGAGGACCGTCCCAGGAAAGGGCGACCAAGAGCTACTTCTGCTGCAGAGGATAAGTTAATTCATTTATTAGAAGGGTTATGTAGGAGCTAATTGTCCAAGAAGGAGAGTGATGGACTGCTGCATCAGATGGCCTGGCAATCACCCGATCTGAATCCACCTTAGATGGTGTGAAGAATCGAAAATATAAAACATATTTTCAGTTATTAAACACATTTTTGTTGACTACATAATTCCATATTTGTTCTGTCCTAATTTCAATGTCTTCAGTATTAATATACAATGTTGAAAACAATAAAAATAAAGGAAAATAATTGAATAAGACTGTGCATCAAAACTTTTGACTAGTACTGTATATATATATATACATATACACACATATATACACACATATATATATATATATATATATATATATATATATATATATCACATTAAGTAATAGATCATGCAAACAACATATATTGTAAATAATTTAGATTTCAGCTGAAATAAACTTGAAAAAATATTTTTAAATGCCACAAAACTTAGAGCATAGAACATTTACGCTAGATCTGCTTTTGTTGAAATAAAACTTACCTATAATCCATATATTACACAAACATTAAACCATTTTTTGCATAAAATCATCAAGCCTAACAATATGATAATCATTTTTGAAAAATTAAAAATCACAATATGAAAAAAAAATTGTAGCCGTGTATTCTCAAAAATTGTAGTTGAGAATAATTTTATACCTTGAAAAACAGGATTGTCTTGCTTTTTTGAAATAAGAGTTTGATATGTTACGAGGCTGTACATTTGGATCATAAATTTCCTTTTTTATGTATATGAATTATGTTCAGGAGTATTCTTTTAAAAATGAACCTGCAAAAAGGGAAAGGGTGGAAAATGTGATGTAAAACTAAATTCGGACTGTTTTGGGTGCAGAGAGCAGATCGAGGTGTGTGTGGAAATCCTGAGTCGTGTTCTGCAGGCTCTAGAACCCGTCCAGCTGGTTCAGAACTACAAGACGGCGCTCCAGAGTGGACTGAACCACCCGGATGACTCGGTCAAAGTGCTCACCCTCACACAGGTCAGTGGTGCAGGTGCAATGAAGTTTTTCACCATGAATTTCACTGTTAAAGACAATTGTTTTAAACCTTAGTTGAAGTAATGCGAGCTAATGGCTTTGACAGAAGCAAATAGCATTGATTAACAACCTTGTAGCTCACAGTGCGGCTGTCTTTAAAGGTTTATAAGGTGGAGATTTCTTTGCAGAATTATGGGTAATGACGTTTTTCACCAGGAATTCTGCTGTTAAACACGATTATTTAAAAAATAAGTAAAAAAATGCAGGCTGATGTCTTCAACAAAGGCATAAACCATTGATTAAAAACTTAATAGCTTACAGTCTGTTAGTTATTATTCAGAATCAATTCCCCTATGGAGTAAATGAATGGGATTTTTACTGTTGCACTCCAAATATGGGTTGATCTTTCATGTCATTCATCCATGCGTTGTGTGTCTGTGTCCACAGATCGGCCGTGTGGCTGGTCACGCTGACGGAGTGACCCAGATGCTGAACAGCGTGGAAATCCTGTGTGATGTGATTCAGTGCATCAGCATTGAACGTATCGCAGTGGCCAAAGAGGTACAGAGACCCACGCTGCAACGCAATATCACAACAGGCAAAAAGAAAACCGTCAAAACACAATTTTTCCTGCATGAATTATATTGAAGCGGGTTTTTGTTCTTTTATATGTGTTTTTTTGTCAGGCGATAGCTGCTCTTAGTAAACTCAGCAACACGAAGGCGGGGCTTGATGCTTTGTTCCGCTCTGATTTGCTGAACAAGCTCAAGGATGTGATGCACACCAGTGACATCATCAGATACAGAGTTTATGAGGTGCGTGATAATCGACGTATGAAAGGAGTGAACTTTATGAGAGATTGGAGCTTAATCGTGTGCGTTCTGCTGTGTGTGCGTGTGTGTGTGTCCAGTTGATCGTGGAAGTGTCCACGGTGTCTCCAGTCTCTCTGGGTTACTGCGCCAACAGCAGTTTACTCTCACAGCTGCTGGAAGAACTGACCGGAGATGATATTTTGGTCAGGTAATGATCTCACACACACACACACATACAATGTACTATGAAACATTTATGCCTGCAGAGATAAACTTTCTCTCTTCTCTTTCCAGAGCAACTGCTATAGAGATGGTGACCAATCTGGCTCGTAGTCAACATGGCCGTCAGTATCTGGCACAGCAAGGCATCATGGATAAAATCTCCAACATGATCATCGCAGCAGAATCCGATGCCCTCTCAAGCCTTTACCTTCCAGGTGTGTGTGTGTGTGTGTGTGTGTGTGTGTGTGTGTGTGTGAGAGAGATATCTATCTATCTATAAATCCTTATACAGTAATCATTTCTAATGTCATGGAAAATTTTAAATATAAATGTTATAAATGCTAAAAATGTGAATATTTTTGTGAAATATATTAAATCCTTATATTATATTGGAAATGTAATGTAAATTGTCTATATTTAAAATGCTGAAAATGTAAGAATAATAATAATATTTACATTTTCAGCATTTGAAATATTTATATTCAACAGTTTACATAACATTTTCAATAATATAAATATTTAAAATATATAATTAATAATAATAATTACATTTTTGCTATTTGAATATAAACAATTTATATTCAACAATTTTTAAATATTTAAAATAAATAATAACAATAAGAAAACATAAGAAAAATAAAAATATTTACATGTATTATTGTTGTTGTTGTTATAGGTCTGGTGAAGTTCTTCGGCAGTCTGGCGATCATGGATAGCCCTCAGCAGGTCTGCGAGAAGTACCCAGTATTCCTCGAGGTGGTCTTCTCCATGGCGATGAACCTTGACCCCACACTGACCCCTGTTGCCTTGGACACGCTCGGAGTCCTCGGCGGGACCGTGGAGGGTAAACAGGTCCTGCATAAAACAGGTAACCGTGTTAGTGAACGCATCCTCAGAATAGGCCATTCAAAGTGAGTCATGGTTCTGTTTCAGATCTGCTTTTAATAGCTGTGTCCCAATTCAGAGGCTGCATCCTTACTAGGACACGGCCTTCAAAGGGCGCGAAGTTCGCACCGAGTGTTCAGACTTGTGACAGCTGCCGTTGATGAGCGCCAGTAATGTTTGTACTGGACTTTTTTTTTTAAGTTACATCCAGCTGTCTGAAAACAAAACAGGGTTCACAACCTGTCTAATGTTCACCTAGGTCCATTTATGTACATAATAAAGAGTAAAAACTATATAAAATCGCAATAAGAAAGTAAGATATGTCAATATCTGATCCGCTTTAACGTTTTTTGGTTACATTTGTAGCATTAGATATTCAAGTAAGTTGAAACTCAATACTTACACTGTAATGTAAGTGTAATCCAGAAATTTCTCTCTAAAAAAATCCTGTCGTCACCGATGCGCAATGAATTCTGGGGTAGGCGAGGCTGCGAAGGATCTATCTGTTTTATCCTTCATTGCCCGGGAACCAAAGGAAGCATTTTGAGACCGCGTTTGAAGGAGCCTTTGAATTGGGAATGCCTTCATCGCACCGCTGAGACACAATCAGCCTTTCGAAGGATGCAGCTAATAACATACAAATGACTCTTATGAGCTGGTTCTTTTATTGATTCATTCAAATAGACTCTTTATAGATGCAAACTTTCTATATTCTTTCATGGGAGTTTATAACTGGAGTTTATAATTGAAAATTTTTATTTATTTTTTTAAGGATGACACCCAAGCATCTGAAACCCTGACTAGACCATCGAAAAGATTATCATTTTTTTATCATTTTTATATATCATTTTTATATGAGAAATGCAATTTCAAGTTTACTAGCAGTTTTTGGTTGTTGATTATTTATCTGTTAAACTAATAGAAAATTGAACGGTAAAGTTTGGGCCCTGTTATTAATTATTTAAAATTATTTTTAAAAGATTCTCTGTATAATTTACAGTGTTATCTAAGAGAGAATTACTTTCATATGTAAGCAAAAGGGACATAAACTGAGTCAGAACTAAATTGAGCTTTTGTAAGTCGCTTTGGATAAAAGTGTCTGCAAAATGCATACATTTAAATGAATCAAATCAAAAGCTTGCGAATCAGAATCTTACTGAATTGAATCTGTAAATCTGCATTGATAAACATTCTGACTAGTAACCGTGATGCTTGACTTTGTTTCTGAAATATTTGTAACTCCGCAGGTGAGAAGTTCACATCGGTGTTGAAGAGAATCAGTAAAGTGGCCTTCGAGGGAGCCACTGAACTCCGAGTCCGATGTTTGGAGGCTCTGGCGCAGCTGATCACGTTACCTGTAAGTGTGTGTGCGGGGGTGTTTCCTCATAGGAGCAGGATTTGTTTTCAGATGTTCCTGTGAAGCTGAAATATTTGTGGTTTGTGTAGGTGGAGCAGCAGACGGATGACCTGTTACTGTTGACCGAGTCGTGGTTTAACTGTCTGAGCTCTCAGCCGATGGCGATGATACGGAACATAAGCACACAACCCTTCCCAGAGCTCCACTGCAGCGCGCTACGAATCTTCACTGTGAGTTGTGTTACAAAGAGGCCCTATACACAATGTACTAAACTACGTAGTGTGCACATTTAAAGTGCACTTTTTATTTTTTGAAAAATGTCATTGTGAACACACAACTTGCACTATTAATGCTACAAAATTGTATAGAATAGTGCATAAATAGGCTAATTGGGACGATGTTAGAGTATGTTCTGCACAGACCAATCAGCAACGGACTTTGACATTTTTTCTGATTTGAGACACCACCGACTTACAAACAGGGATGATCCTTAAAATGTCTTAAATTCAGTTTGATCAAATTTAAGGCCATAAAAAGTCTTAAATATCTCAAACGGTATAATAAAGTCTTAAAGCTAGGTTAGGCAATTTCGTAGAGGCTAGCAATAGCAAGCTAGCTTTAAAAGCATAAGATCCCGACCTCCCTTCAGAGCGTCTCTAAAGCCACACATGAACACACACAGCAGAGTCTGCAAAGCGTCACGAGAGACGGTGTAAAATTACCTCATGTCTCAAAGCACATAACATTACAATAATAATGAATGCAAACAACTTAGAGAGCTCTGACCTGTACCACCTGACTGCTGCAGAATCATTTCGGAATTGATAATGTTGACATAGAAACGCTTAAATCCGAGTCTGAGGACGTAACAGCTCCTTCACGGGTTGCTTATGATCTACTGTAAAAGTCAGTGTGAATTGGAAGCTGTGATAGTCTTTTCTTCCCTATTGTGATGAATATCTCAGTGAAATGGCTTCTCCAACAACAAATGTAGGGCGGGACTTGATTTTGTACATGGGGAATTGATTGGATGGTTGTGGTTTGCTATTGGTCAATCTCATGTGAGTGACAGGTTGCCCCGCCCTCACACCAGTAAACACATCATCAGAGAAGAAAAGAGATGTAATTGCGAGAGGGAGGGGAAGTTATTTTGATTAAAGATTACACATGACTTTTAAAAATTGTGCACGGATAAATAATTTATAATAAACACTGCAATATTCTATAAATAAGAAGATTTATTTAAATTTAATTTCATGGTGACTTAAAGCAGTACATGAAGTATTGCTTGAAAAGCGCTTCTGTCGCTACATGAAAACGTCTGTGTATTTGACAACTATTGTATCTGATTCACTTCATGTGTGATAAAGCACACACGCTCCGCTCGAGTGTCACTTCAGGAAGCAGAAAGTGTATAACTTCACGTCAAGACCTCAAGACCTCCCCCGACTGCAAGGACCGATCGGTTAATCCAAACGCAGCTGAAGTCGTGTGTGTGGTGATCTCATAAAACGCAGCTTACGTTGTGTTCTGCACTGTTCTGTGTTCAGGCCATTGGCTGTCAGCCGTGGGGTCAGCAGCTGATGATGGACACTCCTGGATTCCTGGAGTGGGTGATGGATCGCTCAGTGGGGAAGGGAAAAGAAGCCAAGGATTGTAAGTTTGAGCTGGTGGGGGCGCTGTTGAGCTCCTCGAGCGCTCAGGAGATCTTTGGAGCGCACAATTACTTAAAGCTAAGAACCTACATGAACGAGGGACCCTATCACATCACTGCCGTGTCTACAGTCACCACAGAGAGAGCCGACTGAGAGACGCACAAATTCATACTTCACTAGGAGATCCAACTTCTTTCTTTTTTTCTAATGTCAGAGGCTTGTTTTTCTCTCGAGAACAGATGAAATGTGACCAAAAGCTCTTTTAGCAGCTTCTTCTGGAGCAGTTTGAGCTACAGCACTTAACGCTCACAGTGGTTCAACTGTTTATACTTCCAGATGTTGAATTTAGTTCGGTTTGTAATTTGTTGTGGCAATAAAAAGTACATTTGAGTGGTTTATTTCTGATATGATTTGATTTATACCATTAAATTGATCAAAAGTGACAGTAAAGACATTTATAATGTTACGAAAGATTCTGTTTCTAATAAATGCTGTTCTTTTCAACTTCGTCAAAGAATCCTGAAAATAAATGATTCATGGTTTCCTCAAAAATATTAAGCAGCATAACTGTTTTCAACATTGATTATAACCAGAAATGTTTCTTGAGCAGCAAATCAGCATATCAGAATGATTTCTGAAGGATCATGTGACACTGAAGACTGGAGTAAATGATGAATCAAAAGTGAAGCAGTGGATTCAGGGTTGAGTTTTACTGGACAAACCGTGTTGCACACACATGCGCTCCTTACTGCCTCACAGAGGTAAATGTACAAAATAATAACATTAAAAATACAAACAAAAACATATTCTTTCACACATCCATAAAAACTCTTTAGAGGCACATTTGGTGACATGTACTGGAAAGTGGCACTCTGGAAGATAAAAGAGAGACTGGAATGTTCCATGTCAAAGGTTTCCAAAGTTTTCCCAGTGATCTGAGAAGAGCTGAGGGTCATGAAAACAAAATCCTGCTATTTTCTTCAACAATCTGAGCAATACACATGATCCGAACGCAGAGTGTATTTGATTGGCCAGTTAAAAGTAAAGGTGTAAATACAGTTACTCCTTCAACACCCCTTCATTCATCTTCTCAAACTGTTCCTGAGACAATACTAAAAAAAAATCAGCTGCCATTAAGATGAAGACTGGTTCTTCCAATTCACTTCAGTGGGAACAAAATATCAAACCATATATCAGTATTACCTGACATACTCTCAAAATCTAGATTCTAGATTTTACCAAAAAGAAAAACCCTCATCATTCGCTCACCCTCATGTTGATCCAAAACTCTGACTTCTGATGAAAATGTTTTGTTTTATACAGGTTTGGAACAACATGAGGGCGAGTAAATAATGACAGGATTGTTGATCTGAGAATGTCATGTAATGAAGTGTCATTACTAATACTGACTTAACCACTGATCGGTTGATTAAATGTCAATACTTTGGATAGATCACACGTTTTATCCTCCCATCTGCTTTGTTCTTGTCCAGCCATTTCCCACAAATGAATATCGTCGTCACACCATTGGCCGTGTTCGTAATTTCGATCCTGCTCAGGAGCCAACCGGGACTGAGTCCGGAGTTATCGTGCTCCACACACACTCGGAGCAAGTCGCCCATGTCCAGCAGTTCCAGAATAAACCGGTTGGTCTGGCCGCGCTCGAACAGGTTCCTGAACTTCTGGCAGAGTTGCCTCCGGCCGGAGTCGCCGTTGGTGCCGAAGATGGTGATGAAGACGTTGGCGTCGGTGCCTGAGCCCTTCTCCTCGCCTGTGATAACAATGGCCTCGTATTTTACAGGTTTGAGGCTTTGGGCCTTGCTGGTGAAGCTCTCGATGAATTTAGTGCACTCGAATGTCTGAAACTCGTCTCGTTTTGAGGAAAGAGGGATGGCGGCGTCACATCGGAAGATATACCTGAGTGGAAAAGGACAGGTTAGGGATAGTAAAGAGCATGCATTTACCAGACAATAACTCAGATCCTAAAGGTTTAAACCATAACACCGCTCTTAAAATCACTCACTTATTGCCTAGCTCCGTCTCTGTGACAACAACCTCCTCCACAAACCAGGAGGCTTCAACTTTGACTTTCTTGCCATCTTTAGGGATGTGTCCCAGACAGATACTAGCGATGTCTCCCAACTCCTTGGAGGAGAACTCAAAGCGGTCTGAAGAGCCTCTGAAATCACACATTACACAGAATGACGCATGTAAACCAATGAAAACATAGCAAATCCATGGGGAACCGCAAGTCCGAGGAGGGGGGGGGGGGGTACTTATTTATTTACTCATTTATTTAATAATTAATCAATTTTATCACGGATATGACACCTGCAAAATCTTAATCGCTGTCCATCATCTCACAAGCAATTGTTGAAAGAAATTTATCGCACAATATTTGAAATATTTCCATTTTAAACCATGAAGGAGAGCCAGTGGATATCACACAAGCAAAGTGCAAACTTTGCTCTAGAGTTATGACGGTGAAGAAGTCTCAAACCCCAGTCCATTATTCACTACAGAAAGTGAAATATAGCATAGATAAATTACCCGTAGCAGATCTATCCAGGTGGAGCTGGGGAAGGTGGAGGGTTTCTGAAAGCGTACTGCGCTGCTACAGCAAATACTGTACAAGTATTTGAAGGTTAATAACTGATACAGCAGGAACCAATCAGCTGTGCCCTATAGAGAATCATGTGACTGCAAGCAGGTTGAGATACGGACCTATTAGCCCAGGGGTGGGCAAACTACGGCCCGCGGGCCACATACGGCCCGTTAGGCTGTTTAATCCGGCCAGTCGAGTATTTAAAAAATTGTCTTAAGATCGCGTTCATTTGGCCTTTTTCTTGCAATACTTTGCGTTATATATATATATATATATATATATATATATATATATATATATATATATATTGCGTTGCATATTTGACAATCGGAATATCAGATATTTCATGCCATAGCTAACAAATGTAAAAAAGGAAAAATGACATAAAAGCAGATCATCATTCATTTAGCGCTGTTGTGGCTGCGGTGTGTCACGTAACAAGCAATGACGCGTCACCATGGAAACCAAACAGACAGCAACTTAAGCGCATAGACTTGTTGCAAGTTAATTTTTTTTTCCTTTTTTGGAAACTCACAGAGAAAAAAAAAATGTTTAGTAACCGCTTGCACACCTGTTTAGTTTTTCCTTTGATTTGTCTGCTATAGTTTCTCTGCTCCTCTGGATTTGTGGATGTATCCTGACTGATTCCGTTTACCGACCTTTATTGCCCGGCTTTCGACTACGCTCCCCTGTCTGCCATGTTAACGTTGCAGAACCCGGTTTTGTTCATTTAATGTTCTGATCTGCCTTTGCTTTTTATGTTTTATTTTATTATTCTTAAAATAAATTTGTATATTCGTTTATTTCGTTTTTTTCCACAAATGTATGACTTTTGGAAGTGCAAATTGATTGCCATATGCAGTTTTAATAAAGTTGAATTAACGTAACCTTCTGTCATTTTTACTCTTCTAAGTGTACACTTGCAGGTGTTTTGTTTCTAATCTACTGTTTGGCCCATTAAATAATAATAAGGATAAACAATATTTAAAAAGTATAGGTTATAATTAAATAACATCTGAGTAATTAAAAATTAACCTCAAAACATAACATGCTAAATGGGGGATGTCTAGCATAAAGAATGTATTGTCAGAATGTCGTCTCTCAGGCCCGTCCACACTACTGCGTTTTAGTTTAGTTGTTGAATTTCGCGCAGACGTTGCCACAACGTAAATGTGTTTGCTCAGCCCGATCTCAATTAAAATGCGAATACCACGAATTGTAGGCTATTTGTAGTGCTTATGATACGCAGTTTTCGCGTGCATATGATACGCACTTTATGGCGTATAATAGGCACGCACTCCGCACCCCTAATCCTAACCAAGGGGTTTACAGTGCGTAGCATATGCACGCAAAAAAAACTTTTTTGGTGTATAAATGGCACGAGAAATAAAATTCGTGGCATAGATACGCACTTTCATGAGATCGTGTTTCATAATCTGCTACTGGGCCGGCCCTCTGTCAAATTTTAAAACCAAGTGTGGCCCTTGAGCCAAAAAGTTTGCCCACCCCTGTATTAGCCTGTGCCATAGAGTTTAATGACAGAACTTTGTATTCGAAATATTTGGAAACATTCACTCTTACTCAAAATTCTATGCCAAATATGACTCCGTTAATGTTTCTTGTCTTGTCATATTTAATTAGAAATTACGAGTCCGTAATTTAAAAAAAAAAAATGTACTCAAAAAAGTAGAGTAGATTGTATCAGAGGTGGACCAGCCTAAAAATATAAACCGAAACACACAGAGAGCGATACTACGAAGCCCCTAAAAGGGACATGGTGAAGAAAAATATGAGATGGGAGGAAAAATTATATCAATGCTTTTGCGTTCTACCGAGAAACTTTGCATTCACTCGCAGAGACACAACATTTTTGCGAGCGAATGCAAAGTTTCTCGGGGACAGTTTCTCCCAGCACCATGTCCACTTCGGGGCTCCGTACATGTGCAGTACAGATACCGAGCAGCATCAAGAAAATCAAATATTGGGGACGTGTCTATTGATACTAGGCTACAGTGTTCATCTAAACAGCATACACTGTCTTTTTATTCAAGAGTTAAATCTCCCTCCATTACAAAAATTTCATATAATTCTTATTTTAGACATTCCAGAAGGCAGTAAAATCAGGAAATAGCAAACATCGCGGCTGTACACTGCAAAAAGCTTATAATAACACAAAAAGTATAGCTTATCATTGCAGAGCTGTAGTTTTAACAGTATGTATCACTACACTGTAAAACCTGATGAGTTAGTTCAACTCAAACCGTTTGAGGAAACCGACTGCCTTAAATCATTTAAGTTTATTAACTCAAACAATTTAAGCATAAAAAAATATTTGATTTGTGTCCAAGTAACTCAATAACTTATTGTTAAGATAACTTGGGTAAATAAAGTTAATAGTACTAATTCCATTCAGTTAATATAACTTAAATCTATGAAGTACACTGTAAACCCAAATAAGTTGGCAGAACTCAAAACATTTAAGGCAATCAATTGCCTCAATTTTTTTTAAGTTCTGAAATTCAAAGTTTAAGTAAGCAGAACTAGCAGATTTTTATTTTGTTAAACATTTCAAGTTAACAACAATTAAAATGTATGAGTACATTAATTCATACAATTAACTTAAAATGTTCATGTAATCTCAATGTGAACACTTTTATTAGTATAAACTTAGTTAGCTTTAAAAAGCTAATCTGCTAACATACTAGTTTGCTAACATATTAGCAATAGTATGTTATACAGAAGCACTTGCTGTATGAGCGTAACAATATAAAAGGATTATTTGCTCTCAAATCAAGCTGCATGCACCACTTGTCACCATGATGGTAACTATCCTAAAGCCAACATTAACAGAAATTCTTCTAAATTAGCATAACAAAACATTAATCACTACTAAATCTCACACTTAAAGTCCCCGTGAACCGGAAGTTGCAAACGACTTTTCTCCAGTGTTATGACGTATTTCCCAGTGAAACGGAATATTGAACAGAGGGCAGGGTTTTACTCTAGCGCTCCTCCTCTCCATCTCTGTTCATAGCAGACTAACGGTTTGAGGGGAGTGGTTAAGCGTTGCCCAAACCAATTCCTCAAACCTACGTCATCAGAGAAGGTCCTCCAATGCAGAGGGGAGGGGCATTTTCAGATTTTGATTAAAGATTACCATGGTAAAAAAATTTTTTTTAAAATATTTTCTTGCACGGATTAATTGTTCACCACAAGACTAGTAATATGCGCTAACAAAGTAAATAGGGTCAATTTTGATTTCATGGGGACTTTAACATTAATCTTACACACAAAAAAAAACATTATACTACACTGAATTTTAGCATTTACTCTCCCTTTCGAGTGCCATCGGCAAAGCATGCTGGGAAATAGACATCCCAGCCGTTTCAGTTAAACTTAAGTTCGTCTAAATTAAAATAAATAATTTCATAAAACTCAAAACAATGAAACAGTTCAGTTTACTTAAAATATATCAGTTCTGTGAACTTGAAAGAAAAAGAAAGTGCTAAATACTCATAAAAGTTAATTTGACTTAACTAATTCATTTAATTTAAGTTTGTCCTACTCAAACCAATTAATTATTTTGAGCATTAGGATTTACTCTTTCCCAGTCTGTTACTGGAACCATTCCTACCAATATTCTGTTCGTTCTGATTTTGTAATACGTGATTTGTGGGGTAAATTTTCATCCATTTCACCTCTCAATCACTACTTGTTCTTGTATATAAGATATAAAATACAAAATAAAAAAAGCTACAAAAATAAACAATTAAAAATAATTCCAAAGTGGTAACTTGGAGCCCCCTAGAGTCCTGGCTCATATTCCTGGCATACAAGTCAAGTCACCTTTATTTATATAGCGCTTTGTACAATACAGATTGTTTCAAAGCAGCTTTACATTGATAACAGGAACATAACGCACCCGCATCCCGTCACCTATGTGTACACCTACCGTAAAAAACGCTTCTTCTTAGTCGAGTTCTCCATTACAAATTCTTTGGAACGTCCTTTCTTCCCTTCTAGAACGATCCATGCGTTCTCTTTGGTTTCAGCATCATCTGTATCTGCTGTCTTGACCACGATCTCATATTCTGTATGAGGCAGAAAGCAAAACACATGGCAAATTTTGGGGTCAGTAAGATTTTTTTTATGTTTTTGAAAGAAGCCTCCTCTGCTATATTACATTTTAAAATGTAATATACCTTTATGTAAAAAAAAAAATCTAATCTCAAACAGTTTTTAAGCTACATTTGTATGGAGATACATATAGACTGTGTCTGTCTCACTGGTTTTTTCATCAAAATCCACAGCATCACTGTTGGCACACGCCAGCTCTCTCATTATCTGTCCATCATCCTCTTTCTTGGCGAGCCAGCGGTCACATTGGAAACGAAACTTCTTATCCATGATGTCATCATGCACTTCCACATACTCCAGGTGCCAACCAGGAGCCAGACCTGCCAACGCAAACACACACATATAAAATAGTTTTGAGCATATAAACCTATAAAGGTTTTATGACAGACCTACCCTGAGATGAACTGGCTAATTTGCTCATCACTAATTTCATTGGCTCATTAGTGGTTGTGCTGAGCGCTCTGATTGGCCTACCTGAGTTGTCATGCCAAATGCGCACTTTCGAGAGCTCGCCCAAGCTGAGGATGTCTGGAAAACGGAATGTGTCCATCTGTTTGCGTTCAAACTTGTTGGTTTTGTTGCTTTCTTTCAAAGCTAGTGTTCCAGTGTCACCATTCTCGCCGAAAATAATCATCCACACGTTAGCATCGGTTCCAGCAGCTAAAAAAACAACAACCAATCATAGGTTACAATCTATCTGTGACTATAAAAACAACCAATCAAGCCTTTAACAGTATGAAAAGTGTTTCAGGGTGTGCTCACACTTGCAGTTCGGTTCTCTGGGTTCTTTTGGTATGGACCAAAAAAGAAAATGATACATTTAGAAAAAGCTTGAGCATTCTGTCCTTTTTTTGGGTCGCATCTTCCTGTTTTTTGTTCGTTGTGATGTCTTTGGTCCGTGTTGCGTACATATTTCAGTCTAGCCACACCAGAGTTCTTGAGACTCATCTTTTCAGCGGTCTCAGTCCGGTTGTTCGGCGCCAGGGTTCAGATGGCAGCGTTCACACTTATTCAAATGAACCACACTAACAGAGCAATCGCACCTGAGTTCGTTTTTTAATCCAACCAAATATGCCAAGTGTGAACAAACCCTCAAAATAGTTGCAGACCGTTATGAGGAATTTCGTACCAGATGAATCGCTGGTCTTCACAGAAACGGTGTAGATGGTGAGCTCCACCATTTCCTCATCATCAATCACGGCAGACATTTCACATATGAGGGTTCGCCTGGGCCCGTATGAGCGAGACAGCCAATCCTCGTACGTAAATAACGCCACTTCATTCGTCTGCAGGTTGTGCAGTTCAACCTACATAGATGTGCACATTAATACGCACAAAGGCTTGGGAAGTTACAGTATACTGTATGTATCCTTCTCTTACAAACCTTGTCCAGGAACCAGTCGGGTCTGCTTCCAGAACCATCTATACGCACTCTCATCTTTCTCAATGGAGCGATATCCTCAATCTCCAGATTGAATGTGTCGTTTTGCCCTCGCTCAAACCTGCACACACACACACACACATTAAACATACAAAATTAGACCGCTTAAACATATATGTGACCCTGGATCACAAAACCAGTCATAAGTCGCACGGGTATATTTGTGGCAATAGCCAACAATACATTGTATGGGTCAAAATTATCGATTTTTCTTTTATGTCAAAAATCATTAGGATATTAAGTGAAGATCATGTTCCATGAAGATATTTTGTAAATGTCCTACCGTAAATATATAAAACATTTATTTTTGTGAGTGAATGCAGCACAATCTCGAACATAAATGGACAACTTTAAAGGAGATTTTCTCAATGTTTCGATTTTTTGGCACCCTCAGATTCCAGATGTTCAAATAGTTGAAACAAACCATACAGCAATGGAAAGCTTATTTATCCAGTTTTCATATGATGTATAATTCTCAATTTAAAAATTGTGACCCATGTGACTGGTTTTGTGGTCCAGGGTCACATATAATCATAATGTTTAGGAGACTATTTGCTAATAGTTACATTCTAATTTCCTTCTATTTTCATAAATATTATAATAATTTCAGCTCAAATCAATATTTTTGCTAAATAAAATGCATAAAACTTTATCTTGCACTAATTACCAGCTGACTGTGCACTTGTGTTTCTTTGTGTGCGTGTACATATGTACCTGTCCTCTAATTTTGGCAGCAGAATTTCCTCTGATGTGCCGTAGACTCCAAACACAGTTATATAGATCTGTGTGTCCGTTCCCGCATGCTGGACATCTCCTGTTATCACGGTTACCTCATAGATAACCTTGGAGAAAAAGACCTTTCATGACGTACTATACACGTCTTTTAAAAGTTTGGGGTCAGTAAGATTTAAAAAAAATATATATAATAATACTTAAAGACACATTAAATGTTACAAAAGATTTATATTTCAAATAAATGCTGTTTTTTATGTTTGCATGTATGTATCAAAGTTTCCACAAAAATATTTAGCACAACTGTTTTCAACATTGATAATCAAAAATGTTTCTTGAGCATCAAGTCATCATATTAGAATGATTTCTGAAGGATCATGTGACACTGAAGACTAGAGTAAATGATGCTGAAAATTCAGCTTTGATCACAGGAATAAATTACATTTCAAATTATATTGAAATAGAAAAGTTATTTTAGATTGTAATAAAATTACTGTTTTAACTGCTGATCAAATATATACAGCCTAACATTAAAAGAAATCTTAGCTACCCCAAAGTTTTGAATGGTAGTGTATACTGTAATCACCTTACATGAGCTAATGAAATGAAACGGTGTACCTTCTGTGGGATGTTGACCATTTCTGCATCCTGCACTTTTAGGAAGCGGGCAGTGAGTCCGTCTCCTCTGTCTTTGGCCAACCAGCATTTACAACGGAACACGTATCGCACTGCTTTAGTCGGCACCTCGACGGACAACTCGTCCACTAACCAGCAGCTCTCAGGGGTCGCCCCATCGTGACCCAACTACACACAACACAAACCACCAATCTGACATCGACAGTATCTATACGTGCAGTACAACAAGCTTATGACATACAAAAAAATCTGTGTGTGTTTCCTCACTTGCACTGTCTTGATCTCGCCAACATCAGATCCATAACAGGTGAAGTAATCCAGGGATCCAGGCAGGAACGCATTCTTCCCGTCTAAGTCGAGCCATAGGCGGTCTGTCCTCTTGTTCTTCTTTCCTATGATGATGACGTACGCTCGGCTACTCGTCCCAGCATCCCGATCTGAACCCGTTGTCACCGAGAAGTGGTAGGGGATCACTACAAACACACACACGCAACATTTTATTTTTTTCCCTCAAATTAAATTCAAATAGAAAATAATGGTGTTTAATCATGAAAAAAAACTTGCTTCCACAATTCAGTTATGGGTGGTTGGCATTGCATTGCATTGCATTGCATTAAATTTAATTTAATTTAATTTAATTTAATTTAATTTAATTTAATTTAATTTAATTTAATTTAATTTAATTTAATTTAATTTAATTTAATTAATTTACTTAAAATACATTAAATTAAATAATTAAATTAAATTAAATCGAATTAAGTCAGGTCAAATTAAATTAAAATAAGCTGCAAGTTAAGTTAAATTAAATGTATTTTAATTTAATGCAATTTATTACAATTTAATTTAATATAATGCAATTTCATTAATTTAATTAAATTAAAATACATTCAATAAATTAAAATAAGTATGTTGAATAAATAATAACGATTAATAAAAATTATGATTAAATATTTCAGATTCTGCTCAATTCAAAGGGCAAAAAAATGAAATGTCATTTCACGTTGTTACGCTGATAATATACTTTGTAATGAACCATTTTAACTGGTGGTCTCAGAATTTTGAATCCCACTGAATGTTCTGGAGTGGGACTCAATACGATGTACGTACGTGATCCTTCCTCTTCTTCGTCATCTTCCCCTGAATGCCGCTTCTTGTTTTTCTTGTTCATGTTGCTGTCGAAATTTGTCACTTTTTTAATTGGACAGAAGGCGGTCTCTCGCTCTCCCTCATACCCCTACATACACACACAGAGAATATGTAAATGCACTCTGGACTAGTCCTGTAACTAGACTGAAACCCAACATTGTTAACGCATGCATGCATGGGCGCACGCATGCACACACGCAGGCAGACCTTAACGTAGAACACCCTGTTGATCCGTTTGTCCTCCCTCTTTCTCGAGAGCCATCGCTCACACAAAAACAGAAACACTTCCTCTGTGTCTGTGTCAGCCACTTCCACCTGGTCCAGGTACCAATCAGCACTCAGCATGCTGTTGTCATGGCGAATGCGGATCTTGAACACCTGGCCCAGATCCACTGCCTCCAAAGTGAACGTATCCACCTGGCCAATCAGAAGCAGTCGTTATCAGCAGCCAATCAGAGGGAAAAGTTTGAGGTCAGTACTTCTATTCAGCAAGGATGCATTAAATTGATCAAAAGTGACATATCTAAAACTTACTATTCATCACAGAATCTTAAAAAAAAAACTTACCACAGTTTCCACAAAAATATTAAGCAGCACAACTGTTTTAAGAAATATTATTTCATTTTTCTTGAGCGACAAATCAGCATGTTAGGATGTGAAAATTCAGCTTTACATCACAGGAATAAATTACATTTGAAAACATATTCAAATAGAAAACAGTTGTTTTAAATTGTAATAATATTTCACAATATTGCTGTTTTGTCTGTATTTTTTATATAAAATAAATGCAGCCTTGCTGAGCAGAAGAGACTTTCAAAAACATTTAAATAAATATTACCGGCCACAAACGTTTGAATGGTGATTTTAATGATGTATTTGTTCGTTAGTGTGAGTTAGATTTCATGAGGTAAAAATGTCTGAAGATGTTCTCACATGGATAATAAAACATGACAAACTTTGAGGACATTGCCAGGAAATAGCTTCATAAAGGTCCAAATTGTACCTAAAATGAAGAAGCATTAGGATGATGTCCTCATAAAGACAGAAATAAGTGTGTATTTGTGTGTGTGTCTCACCGATCCTCTCTCAAACTTGTTGGTGTTCTCAGACTTGCTGAGTTTGCGTTCTCCAGTGTCGCCCATGTCTCCGTAAAGAGTGATGAACACGTTTGCATCAGTGCCCGCTCCGTACACATCCCCTGTGGTTACGGTCACTGTATATGTGTGTACTGCAACACACACATGCAAAATCATTCCTGCAGCTCAAACAGTGAGTAGAGCATGGCATTAGCAAAGCTAAGGTCATGGGTTTCATTCCCATTGACGAAGTGCATGAATTGAAAAACGTATAGTCTGACTCACTCTCCAGCGCGTCGTCCACCTCCGTCTCGATGACTTTGAGGGTCCCGTCTCGTGAAAGCTTCTCCACGATGATGTCAGACGGCACCAGCTCTCGAATGGTCTCGCCGTCCTCCTCCGAGCGAGCCAGCCATCCCTCACACGGGAATATTGCCGTCTCAGAGCCCTGCATGTACACACACATTATTCAGTCTTGGCTTGTTGAATATTAGTCTTTTCCGTTCTAGGAAATTAGATTAATAATACTATGAAGTGTTTATTCAACGGTTAAATGTTTCATTTTTTCACTTGATCCTATTCTTGCTTAAAATGTAACCCTACATAAATTCTGAGTGTCGTTCTTACAACATTATTCTGTTTGTTTGAGTGCTTGTTATCTGAGTCCAAAGATACGAGTCTGGGCTGCATGTTGACCAGTTTAGTTAAACAATGGGATAGTTTAAAATTTCAGTAAAATAATCACATCAAAAATCTAATCAAATATTAAAATCCATCAGAAAAGCAGGTTACACTTTATTTTAAGGTGTCATTGTTAGTGTAATTATATATTTAAGTACTGAGTAATATTAAGCAACTACATGTACTTACTATAGGGTTAGGGTAGGATTAGGGTTTGGTTGTGGGTTAGTTATGCATAATTTATTGTTATTACTATGGTAAGTACATGTAACATATGTAACAAGGACACTAAAATAAGGTGTTACCGAAAAGCATATGATATGCACTACTGTTCAAATGTTTGGGGTTGGTAACATTTTTCAATGAAACATTTTTAATGAAGTGACAATTTAATGCAAAAATAACAAAAATGAAACAGACACAGATTCATATGGACATAAATAAACTTTCATTTTTCATTAAGCATGCGTTAACCCTAAATTAATTCATTATACATGCACAATGCCTAATTTTTGCCAAGTTGTAAGGTTTGCCCTTCAAATATGTTTTACAATACAATTACGGTTCAGACGTTTGGGGGGGTCAAGAAGGTTTCTTATTGTTTTCTCTTTATTGTAGTCTCTCATGATGATCACCAAGGCTGTATTTATTGGATCACAAATAATAATAAAAGAGGAATATTATGAAATATTATTACAATTTAAATAACTGTTACTACTGTAATATATTTTAAACTGTAATTTATTTCTGTGATCAAAGCTGAATTTTCAGCATCATTACTCCAGTCTTCAGTGTCACATGATCCTTCAGAAATCATTCATTTATTATTAACAGAAAACAGATGTGCTGCTTCATATTTTTGTGGAAACCGTGACCATTTTATTTCAGGATTCTTTGATGAATAGAAAGTTCAAAAGAACAGCATTTATTTGAAATAGAAATCGTTTGTAATATTATAAATGCATCGTTTCTGATTAAAAGTCTTCATTTTATCTTTTGAGCAGTAGTGTAAACGCACAGTTTCTGCAGGTGGACGTGTGTGTTGATATCAGGTGGTGTGATGTGCTTGACGGCACTACAGCGTTTCACTCTTCTACTGTACACAGATAGCGCTGGAGTGGAGCGACAGGTCAGAGAAGATTAGTCACTGGAACTAATTATACACAGAGCAGATGTGGGTCAATGAAATGGGTGTACGACGGACAGTGGAGAGGAAAAGAAGGTTTTCCACGGCCAGACGGGAACATTCTAGACTCAACCTAGTTTCACGTTGCCAGAATTAAGACCAATGTACAGTATCTGGTCCACAGTGTAGCTCAGTCTGGCCAAAATACCTATTTAGGCAGGAGGGGAACGTCTGACCAACATGTGAAAGGATCAACCACAGTTCGCTGATTTCTGGGACATTTAGGGAGCTGAAATTGGCAGGATATGCTATTTTGGATCTCTTGAAAGTCTTTCCAAAAATGCTGTAGGCTAAGATTAGACAAAACCAACTGCATTTCAAGAAGTCTGTCACATTGAACTGTACAGTAGATGCAGATTTGTGCAAGTTTAATAACGTGTGGTATAAAAAAGCTTGATACCTTCCCTTTCCGGAGCAGTCTGCGAATTTCCACCCGGTCTAAATGCCAGCCAGGATTCACCCCACGATTATCGTGACCGATGCGGATTTTCTCAATGATATCTCCGATGTCCTCCAACTGCAGAAGCCCAGAATCATCATCATCATCATCATCATCATCATTGTTGTCATTGTAAGCCCGTCTTTGAATTATTAATAGAAAACTGAAAAATTAAGATGTAAAGACCAGCTAAGACCAAGATGAATTTCGTCCAGGCTGGTTTATGCCAGTTTGTACTGGTCTGGTGTTGGTTCAGCAACAAAACTTCACCAGCAAAACTTAGCAAATGAAGCAGGTTTGTTTGTTTTTTAATGCCAGCCAACTTCTGTGGCTTTTTTTAATGCCGAGTAAAATTTATGGTAAAACTATATCAGGTTTTTCAAATGAAGCAGGGCGAATAGCAATGTTTTTCAAGCACGCTAGCTTTCAAAACGCAACATGACCAGCACAGATATGACTTCAGGCTTCAGTCTCCTCATTTACCTCTACTATGAACATGTCCTCCGCCCCTCGTTCAAAATACATCTTCCTCTCTCTCTTATTGACGCAGAGAGATTTCTGAGACGAACACACTCCATTCTGCCCGTACAGAATGATGAAGACGTCTGCGTCTGTTCCCGCAGCAAATACATCACTGGTGAAGATTTTAATCTCATAGGGAACAACTGCAACACACAAGAGAAATGCACATTAATCGCAAACGGTCCGTGTAGGTCTGTCTATGACAATGATGAGGCACTAATTCGCATATATATATTAGGATACAGCTGTACATTGACATATGAGTTTCTAGTTTAAGGGTATCTGTGTCTGATATTGACTTAATTATACTTTTGGGGACAAAACTGCAAAAATAAACTGTTCCCAGAAGTTAGCGAATGCTTTAAAAAATCCTTTTAGAGATATAGTCTCCCCAAAACATACAAAATAAGGGTTTTAATCACTTCTAAAAACACAAAATTTTGTTTAGACTTAGAGTTATTATTATTGACTTAAACTTTTGAAAATCGATTTTGAAAGCAAGCTTAAATAAAATCTAAATATTAGATGAAAAAATTGAACTTAAAAAACAAAAAAATCATCTAAGTGAATTAAAATAAGTTGAAGTTGAAGAATGAAAATGACTGAAGCTAAAACTGAAATAAAATACATTTTCTGTAAGTAAAATACAAAATTGACACTAATAAAAATAACAAAAGCACATGATTTCACTTTTTTAATTGAGTTAGTGTGTAATGTTGCAGTATGAGCATAAACAACATCTGCAAATTTACTATGCTCAAAGTTCAAAGCAAAGGATAATTTTCTTTTACAGAAATCACTTTTTTTTTTTTTGCACTTTTGACTACAACTTTGCAGGCCGCTTACATTCACAGACAGCTATTACACACTGCATGAAAGGTAATATTTAGGAAAAAAACACAATAGGGGCATTTTAAGAGCAAAAAGTCATTGAAATGTTTCCATTTAGGTTAACAAGTGTTTGTTTTTACTACAAGTGAGTTAAATCTGATAAAATCCTCCCGTTGAAAACATCCTCAAAGATAAAATGATTAATATATAAAGTAAATAAGGTTTAGTTTTAGTCTGTAATCATTATAATTAGCTTTGTAAAACATCGGTAGGGCATAGCTATACAGTCGTGTGTAGGTGTGTGTCATACAGGGAGTGTAGAGGTGTGTCTGCAGTTCATTAGGGTACAGGTCTCTGACAATGGCACCATCATCTTCTCCTTTATCCAGCCAGCGGCCACATGGAAACCGCAGGAGCTGACCCAGAGACGGAGCATCGATCTCCACCCAGTCCAGAAACCAGCCTGGAGACCCACCTGAGAACCCCCCCCCACACACACACACACACACACACACACACACAAACAAACAAACACGTACAGTATACATCCACAGAGACACAAGCACACATGTACATACACACATGTACACTGTAAGTAATTGTCTGTAGGATTTACACCAATGCCGTCTGTGCTGGAGATTCAGAAGAGAGCCACTGATATAAATGAAGTGACATTATCCCAAATGAAGTGACAAAAACGACAAAGGCATAAATGACAAAGAAACACAGATTTATACGGACATAAATTTACCTTAATTTTCGTTATGCATGTGTAAACCTTAATGAATTCATTAATACATGCGCAAAAGATCATTTTTGCCAAATGCATGTTTACTTTTTTTATCAAGTTTTAAAATGTTCCCCTTTAAATATATATTTTACAATACAAGGAAACACATTTATGTCATTTTACACTACCATTCAAAAGTTTGGGGTCGCTTAGGTTTCTTTATTGTTTTGGAAAGTCTCTTCTGTTCACAAAGGCCGCATTTAATTTGATCAAAAATACAGTAGAAACAGTAATATTGTGAAATATTTTTACAATTTAAAATAAATGTTGTCTATTTGAATATATATATATATTAAAATGTAATTTATTCATGTGATCAAAGCTGAATTTTGAGCATCATTACTCCAGTCTTCTGTGTCACATGATCCTTCAGAAATCATTAGGGCCCGAGCATCGATGGCGTGACAAAAGTATTACAGAAAAAAATCTTACTGACCCTAAACTTTTGAATGGTAGGGTATGTCTTATGATGCATAATAGATGATTTTCACTTCATAATGAAGCATTTTCAAAGGCAATTACACTGAGAAAAATTAAGCTATCGGCCACATTAGTGTATACTTTAAAATTAACCTTTCTTGCAGAAACATCTTTACGATTATGTTGTAGTAAAAATACAGTTTTAAACTCATAACCTGTCTTTATATTATCTGTAAATGATATCACTGTTCTAAACAACACAATAAGTTCATTATTAAGAATAGTTGTGCATTACTTCTGTTTTTTGCTGTAAAAAGAACAGCGATTCGTTACAGTGTAAACACACAAACGAGCACACGCACACACGTCAGTCATCAGTGCACAGATTTGAACTCGACCAATCCTCAACTGCATTACAGAATGTAGATTCAGTGTATTTGTGTTTTCAATAACTTAAGCGTTAATAGAGTGATATTTGCTGTGAGTGTGTGCATGTGTGTACCTGCGTTGTCGTGTCCGATGCGGATTCTCTTGAGTTTTCCGATGTCCACAGCCTCAATGGTGAACTCATCAATTAATCCCAACTCAAACTTGTTCTTATAGTTCTTAGAGGCCTTTAGATTAATGATACCTGACACAAACACAAACACACTTTTCTTAAGGTGAAGGGCTATTAGTACTGCAGAAATGCAATGTTTCCAGGTTACCTGTGTCATCTTTGGTTCCGTAAAGAATGGCAAAAACATTTGCATCTGTCCCGGCGTTCTTCTTCTCCCCTGTTTTTACTCTCATTGTGAATGTGGTTGACATGGCTACACACACACAGACACAATCAATGCATAAATGCTATGAACAAATACTAATAGGTTAAAGCAGAATGCTTGTGTAACATTCAAAACCTTTCTGCTCTAGTCCAAGTTGAGCAGGCGACGACTCCTCTTCTTCATCTTCATCCCTCTTCATGAAAGCTTCATCCACAGGCACTAACTCACGGCACAGCTGCCCGTCGTCTTCGTCGACTGCCAACCAGCGCTGACATGGAAAAAAATACCTGAACACACACAAACACAGTCAACACAACCCATAGGAAAGAGAAATCACAAATGAGATCTGTTTAATGTCTCAATTGTTTCTCCATACACAGTAATGAGATTAAATTGAGCAAATTTAAGGATGACGTTTTTCATCTGAGGAAAAAAACAAGACCTCAGTAACAGAGATAACTAAAACTAACACTAAAACTAAAACCATAAAAAAGAATTACTGGAAATAAAAGAAACATTAACTTAAATAAAATAAAATTTTATATTGTATTTGGTGGTTGCCAATGCACCATTTATCATTTTCCTTAGTTTAAGTCAAGTCAAGTCAAGTTTATTTATATAGCGCTTTTCACAACACAGGTTGTATCAAAGCAGCTTCACAGTAATAAATTAGAACAATACATCAATGTTTGTTTCTAGTGGAACGTCTACGTTCGGTAATGCTGATCAATAGTATCGTTGATTGATTAATTCAATTAAATATCCCCAAATATCCCCAACTGAGCAAGCCAAAGGCAACAGTGGCAAGGAACCGAAAAACTCCATCAGGTGACCTAATGGAGAAAAAAAAACCTTGGGAGAACCCGGGCTCAGTCGGGGGCCAGTTCTCCTCTGGCGTTTATGAACTAGAGGTCGGATTTAACTGTAGGATTAAAAGTATTATATGAATGCCTGGCTGAAGAGATGCGTCTTTAATCTAGTTTTAAACTGGGAGAGTGAGTCTGAGCAACGAACAGTATCCGGAAGACTATTCCAGAGTTTTGGTGCTAAATGTGAAAATGCTCTCCCTCCTTTGGTGGATCTGGATATCCTAGGTATGACCAAAAGCCTCGAATTTAGTGATCTTAAAGAGCGCGATGGATTATAGGGCGATAGAAGATCGGTTAAATAGACTGGAGCTAAGCCGTTTAGGGCTTTATAAGTCAGTAGCAATACCTTGTAATTAATACGGGACTTTATAGGTAACCAATGTAGGGATGATAAAATCGGTGTTATATGATCATATTTTCTTGATCTAGTTAGAACTCTAGCGGCGGCATTTTGGACTAACTGTAGCTTGTTTATTAAGGATGCAGGACAACCGGCTAATAACGCATTACAGTAATCTAGTCTCGAGGTCATGAATGCATGAACTAACTTTTCTGCGTCAGAAACTGATAGCATATTACGTAGCTTAGCAATGTTTCTAAGGTGGAAAAAGGCTGTTCTTGTTACATATGAAATATGATTTTCAAAAGACAGGTTGCAGTCTAATATAACACCCAGGTCTTTTACTGTAGAGGATGAAGTAACAGGACATCCTACTATGTTAAAGTTGTATTGTGAGAGGTTTTGTGGGTGGTTTTTTGAACCGATAAGTAGTACCTCTGTCTTGTCTGGATTTAATAAAAGAAAATTATGCGTCATCCAATCTTTTATATCTTTAACACACTCTGTCAATTTGGATAATTTAGCGTTTTCATCTGGCCGTGATGAAATATAGATTTGAGTGTCATCAGCATAACAATGGAAACTAATTCCATGTTTCCTTATAATATTTCCAAGTGGCAGCATATATATTGAGAATAATAGAGGGCCTAACACAGATCCCTGCGGCACTCCATAGTTTACTGGAGTTATGATAGATTTTTCTCCATTTAAATAAACAAAATGGTAGCGGTCAGATAAATACGATCTAAACCAGCTTAATGCTTGTCCTTGAACACCAGTATAATTTTGTAGTCGATCTAAGAGTATTGTATGATCTATAGTATCGAACGCAGCACTAAGATCAAGTAAAACTAATATTGAGATACAGCCTTGGTCAGAAGCTAAAAGTAAATCATTTGTGATTTTAACGAGCGCAGTTTCAGTGCTATGATGCGGCCTGAATCCAGACTGAAACTTTTCATAGGTGTCATTTTCTTGTAAGAAAGAGCCCAGTTGAGCGGACACAACTTTTTCTAGTATTTTAGACATAAAAGGTAGATTTGAAATGGGTCTATAATTTACTAGATTATTCGGATCTAATTGTGGTTTCTTAATGAGAGGTTTTATAACTGCCAATTTAAATGTTCTTGGAACATGACCTAAAGATAAAGACGAGTTAATAATATTGAGGAGAGGCTCTTCCACTACAGGTAACACTTCTTTCAATAGTTTAGTTGGTATGGGATCTAATAAACATGTTGTTGTTTTAGAGGAAATGATAAATTTATTTAACTCTTTTTGTTCTATAGTTGAAAAGCACTGTAATTGTTCTTGCGGCGTGATAATTGAGGCTGAATTATAAGGCGCGATTGAGGATTGAACGTTTACAATTGTGGTTCTGATGTTTTCTATTTTCTCAGTGAAGAACTTCATGAAATCATTACTACTAAACTGTAATGGAATACTTTGTTCAGGAGACATCTGTTTATTTGTTAGTCTCGCCACGGTGTTAAATAAGAACTTAGGATTGTTATGGTTGTTTTCTATTAGTTTGCGTAGATGCTCAGCCCTGGCCGCTTTTAGGGCCTTTTTATAACGTGACATACTGTCTTTCCATGCGATTCTAAAGACCTCTAAGTTGGTTTGTTTCCATTTACGCTCTAAATTACGGGTTTCTCTCTTTAGAACACGCGTAGTATTGTTGTACCATGGTGCTTTACTTTTCTCTCTGACCTTTTTTAATCTAATGGGCGCAACAATATCCAATGATCCAGAGAGAATGGTGCTCATAGTGCTAGTTAATTCCTCAAGTTCATCTGTTTGTTTGGGTTCACTGAGCAGCTGAGACAGATCCGATAAGCTGTTTGAAAAATTATCTATGGTGGATGGAAGGATTGTTCTGCCTAATCGATAGCGCGGCGCAGCATGATATATTACAGGAGTACGTAATATGCAAGTTACCATGTAATGGTCAGTGACATCGTCACTTTGTGGAATGATATCTATATCGGTTGGATCGGTTCCATGTGATATAATTAAATCGAGTGTATGATTAAATCGATGAGTCGGTCCGGTAATGTTTTGCTTGACCCCAAAGGAGTTTAATAAATCAGTAAACGCAGCCCCTAACGCATCATTTTGATTATCTACATGGATATTAAAGTCTCCAACAATTAATGCTTTATCGAAGTTAACTAATAGGTCTGAGAGAAAATCTGCAAACTCTTTTAGGAAATCAGCGTAAGGCCCAGGCGGTCTATATACGGTAGCCAAGGCTAGAGATAATAGGGATGTTTTTCTATCATCTAAGAGCGTAACATTTAGTACAAGTACTTCAAATGAAATAAACTTATAACCCGTTTTCTGAGTAACATTGAGAAAATCTCTATAGATTGTTGCAACACCGCCGCCACGACCATTCAGACGGGGCTCATGCTTATAGAAGTATCCAGGAGGAGTAGACTCATTTAAACCAAAATAATCATTTGGTTTAAGCCAGGTTTCAGTAAGGCAAAGTACATCGAAGCTATTATCTGTGACTATTTCATTTACAATAACTGCCTTAGGTGTGAGTGATCTAATGTTTAAAAGACCTAGCTTTAAAAATTGTTTTTGTAAAAATTGTAAAAATAGTTTAACCTCATTTTGACCCAGAATTAATTTTCTTTTTCCAGAAAATGGTAGTTAATGTTATTGCATTGGATTAAAACTTCCTGACTTTGCTCACATAGGGGGGATAACTACTTCCCAAATAATTTTTGTACTTTTTAGGGATTTCTTTCCCACCTTGTTACACTTGTTGTGTTCCCGGTCAAAAATGACCGGCCAACAAAACATAGCTTATAAATCTCTCGTTATGCTGTATTATCCCCAAATGTTGGATCCAATATTTTTGTCAGTTTCTTTTCTTTCAATCAGGGCAGGAGTTGCATTTCTTTTTGGAACTGAATGATTGTAGGCCTCATTGATCTGAGCTTATGCACCTCAGTTTTTGAGTGAAAAAAGCAGTATTTGTAGACAATTTTGTCAATATTCAATATATATGAAAGAAATTGCAGTTTATCACACTAGTGTGCTTTAATGTTTAACCAGGAAGTTTGTTTTGAAATGCTTTTATCATGTACAAAATGGCACAAAGTCACACTTGTGGTGTTCCAAAGTGTAATATGTATTAAATGTATATGTAATAAACACAACATAGTATATTAATGATACTAAAATAACACTGCTCAGTGAAGATCTAAACAATGTCTCAAATTATGCTTAGGTTTGCTTGATACCAAAGTCTAAAATCAGAAGTCAGCAATCTCAATATGAACTCAAACATTTCTCATCTAACATTCCCAAGACGGAAAGATCTGAAATAGTAACCACATTAATTGTATAGCTCTCTACTCTTACTGTGCATCAATGCACTCATCTGCATCTATTTTCATTCCTCCTGAGGCATTTTACAAGAAACATCTGAGACCAAGTTGATACTTAAATTAGACATAACTGAGAATACATTAAGACTCGGTTCCATAGACAGGGCTTAGACTAAGCCAGGATTAGGCCTTAGTTTAATTAGGGCATTTTAGTAGCTTTTATAAACGTGCCTTAAAAAAACACTGACATATTTTAAGATCTAAAATATTTTAAGCTCAGATATGCATTTTAGTCTGGGACTACTCTTAACCGTTATCTATGAAGCCAAGGGAATGTGTTTTGAGATGTGCATGACACTTACATGGTTTCATCTTTTGTATCAAAGATCTCGACGCGGTCCAGGTACCACGCAGCATTCGCCTGCTTGTTGTCATGACGAATCCTCAGTTTCTTCAGCTGCCCCAGATCCATCCCAGTGATCGTGAATACGTCCTCCTGAAAATGATCCACATTCAGATGCATTCTGTACACGTTTGAATGTGTGTGTGTGTGTGTGTGTGTGTGTGTGTGTGTGTGTGTGTGTGTGTGTGTGTGTGTGTGTGTGTGTGTGTGTGTGTGTGTGTGTGTGTTGTGTTCCACTCACCTGTCCGCGCTCAAACTTGTTGAGGTGGTTTGACTTGCGTAGTTTTCTCTCGCCCGAGTCGCCCATTTCTCCATAGACGTTGATGTAAACGCCTGCATCGGTTCCGGCCCCCAGCACAGTCCCAGTGAACACATGAACTTCATATGAGTTGTCTAAAACAAATGAACACACAAGAGTTTTTTTTTTAATATTATTCAAAAAAGCACAATAGGAGGACTTTAACACTTAAACCACACATAGAATTGTAATCTAAATGCATTAGATAACAAAAGAGCAAACTAATTAATTTTATTATCAAATTAAACTTATCTGAAATAGCTCAAGCAGACTTTACAAGGAAAACATTTGAAAGGAAAAAAAATGCATTTAAAATAATAAATGTATTATTTATATTATATTATAATTATGTATTCAAAATGTATATATATTGACCGTTTTTATGAATATGTTCATTTTAAATATGTTTTATTTCATTACAATTTTTTAATTTAGGGCTGTGAAACGATTAATCGCGATTAATCCCATCCAAAATAAAGGTTTGTGTTTACATAATATATGTGTGTGTACTGTGTATAATTATTTAGTATATATAAATACACACACATGCATGTATATATTTAAGAAAAATGTGTTATTTATATATAAAATATTTATATTTATATATAATACAAATAATATTTATATATACAGTATATTTAAGCAAATATTTCTTAAATATATACATGCATGTGTGTGTATTTATATATACTAAATAATTATACACAGTACACACACATATATTATGTAAACACAAACTTTTATTTTGGATGCGATTAATCGTGATTAATTGTTCCACAGCCCTAGTTGTTAATATTTTTTTTAATTATGATATATATATATATATATATATATATATATATATATATATATATATTCTATATATATTTATATATATATATATATAATATTAATATATATTTTTATATATATATATTAATTTATGAATTTTAAATAAAGTTCAAATTGATTTAAAATGTATTATATAAAAATACAGTATATCAGCAGCTTTTATCCATATATCCTTAAAGCATTGAATCTCTCTCTATACCCTCTAGGTCTTCGAAATCCTCAGCACACAGCTCGACGAGTATCTCTCCATCCTCTTCACTACGAGCGAGCCATCGGCCACATGGGAAACTGAAAGTTCGAACGACCTCCTTCAGTTCCCCTGGGGATTCCTCTTCTTCCTCCTACTCATGATTGTAGAAAGTAAATATTCAGATTAGTAGTCGATCAATGTTAGTTTTTCAATAGCTGATTTGTCAAAATTTTACATTTGGTCCCTCACAATATTAAACAATTAGGACTTGACTAAAGTTACTCTAGACTTAATTTAAGTCTAAATTAAGTTCTCATTGAGAAAATACACCTGTTTTGTTTAAACGGGTAAAAGCAAAGAGCTAATGGTCACATGTCAAATTGGTTTGTCCCCAAACTGACCTTTTTCTTCTTTTTCTTCTTCTTGTCTTTCTTCTCCTCCTCTTTTTTCTCTGGTTTCACCATTGCCATGATCAGCCGTTTAACGTCCACTTTCTCCAGGAACCATCCAGCCCCTATTCCCGAGCCGTCATGGCCGATCCGGATCTTATAGACACGCCCCACATCTAGGGCCTCGATCTTAATCAACCAATGAAAGAGAATTCTATTCAGACACAACCAATCAGATTCCAGAAACGTATCATTTAGCTTTTAAAATATACAGTTAGATTTTCATGTACTCACCCTAAAGATCTCAGTGGTTCCTCTCTCAAAGTTGTTGGATCGGCTCTTGAGCCGTATTAGTTCAGTTTTTCCTTCCTCACCATAAATCTGCAGGAAGACATTCGCATTCGTTCCTCCGGCCCACACGTCTCCTGTCACTACGGTAACTTCATAATTGATCACTGCCGATTAGAAAAACACTGATTAATCATTTTTAATTCACAGTAGCTGATCTGAGCATTAATCTCACTATTAACAGTCAAATTTTGAGTGCTTATATTGAAATAGCACAGTGCCTGCAACGCCAATTTCAAGAGTTTAATTCCCGTGGAATGCAAGAACTTTGGGAAGCATTTGTCAAACGTATAAATGCAAATGAAATACGTACATTTCTCTATCTCCAGAGTCTCACTTGGGTAGATTTCCACCTCCACCTTCCCATCAGCCTCATCCTTACAGAGCCAGCGGTGACTGGGGAACATGTACTGCAGCCCGTGCACCGGCACCCAGATCTGAACGCTGTCCAGAAACCAACCAGCTCGCAGGCCCTCGTTAGTGTGGCCAATCAGCAACCTGTTTATCTACAGGACCCTCCCACAGAGCGGAGGGGAGTCACGATAAATACACAAATCCGGCAGATTTGTTTTATTACATGAATACAAAGTGTGAATGCTGTGGTGTATGAATGTATGAAATTACATGTTTATGTATTTTATTCATCATATTTCATAATACGAGGAGCCACATCCTCACACTTAACACAATTTCTTTGTGGATAGTTAGTTGCATAGTTAGTATGTACCTATCCTAATAGAATAGAATAGAATAGAATAGAATAGAATAGAATAGAATAGAATAGAATAGAATAGAATTGAATTGAATTGAATTGAATAGAATATAATTTGAGAAATAGAACACAATAGAGCAAATGTAAACAACGGAAATAGAATAAAAATGAACATTAAATAGAATAGAACAGAATAGAATAGAATAAATTTGAAAAATAGAACACAATAAAGCAAATGTAAACAGAACAAAATAGAACAAATTTGAACATTAGAAAGAATAGAATAGAATAGAATAGAATGAGTTTAAGAGAATTTGAACAACAGAACACAATAGAACAAATGTAAATGGAAATAGAACGAATATGAACATTAGATAGAATAGAATAGAATGAGTTTAAGAGAATTTGAACAACAGAACACAATAGAACAAATGGAAATGGAAATAGAACAAATTTGAAAATTAGAAAGAATAGAATAGAATAGAATAGAATAGAATAGAATAGAATAGAATAGAATGAGTTTAAGAGAATTTGAAGAACAGAACACAATAGAACAAATGTAAACGGAAATAGAACAAATATGAACATTAGAATAGAATAGAATAGAATAGAATAGAATAGAACAGAATAGAATACAATAGAATAGAATAAATTTGAAAAATAGAACACAATAGAGCAAATGTAAACGGAAATAGAACATAATATAGAATAGAATAGAATGAGTTTAAGAGAATTTGAACAACAGAACACAATAGAACAAATGTAAACGGAAATAGAACAAAATAGAACAGATTTGAACATTAGAAAGAATAGAACAGAATTTGAACAACAGAACATAATAGAACAAATGTAAACAATGGAAATAGATTAAATATGAACATTCGATAGAATAGAATAGAATAGAATAGAATAGAATAGAATAGAATAGAATAGAATTTTAACTACAAATTGAGTGAATGGGACTAACCTGATCAGGTAGCATACCTTGCCAATGTCAAAGGTCTCAATTGTGAAGATGTCTGTCTGTCCCGTCTCAAAATAGTTCCCCAAGTCGTTATCAGAGACGACCAGCAGCATCTTGTTGGTGTCGCCTTTCTCTCCGTACAGCTTTACGAACACCTTTGAATCTGAGCTGGCACCATTAATACTGCCTGTCTTTATCGCAATGTGATAGCCAACAGCTGGAATAAACACACACTCTATTTCAGTTTTTCTACAAACTTCTATGTTGAATCATATTGTCGATACTTTTAGTGATGTTTGCTAAGTTATGCATCAGTCCTCATGTTGCTCACACTAGTGATTTGAATAAGCCGTGTTGGTGCTACAGAGATGAATGATGCATTAAATCGTGCAGCTTGTTGAAGAGGGATGTGTATGCTACCAATTTGCACTTTATTTGTTTCATTATTGCACACTTTGCACTTTATTTGTTTCATTATTGCACACATTTGACATTTTTGTGTGATTATATTTGTATGTACATATGTGCACTCACTGAACAAACGTTGACCATGATCAGTAGGGACTAACTCTCTCACAATCTGTCCGTCGTCTTCGTTACGATCCAACCACCTGAGATGAGACAGAGAGAGAGAGAGATACAGTAGGTGAGTGTGTAAATGTGTGCATTTGTGCGTGTGTGTGTTGTAGGCATGTGTGTAACCGAACTCTCTGGTTGGTGTAGGTAGGGTTTCCTCTGCACTCTTTTAGTGTCCATTAGTAACCAGAGTCTGTTTTCTCAACTACATAATTGACTTAAACACCACTCTCCCATGTTCTTTCCCCGGCCAGACACGCACATATGGGTACGTACTTATACTGCTATGTAAGCTTTCCCACATCTAATAAACATATTAAACATGGTGTTTGTCAGATTGTCTTGCCTGAAACATGGGAACTCGATGGATGAAGCCTCAGGCTGTCCCTCCTCTCTGATCATCACCTTATCCAGAAACCAACCACAGCCTCCGCCTCGTCCATCATGACCAATCCTAATCCTCCGGATCTGTCCCAGTGTGACCGCCTCTACCAGAAACTCATCAGCCTGAGAAAAGAGATAAAGACTTACTATTCCTGCAGTATATAGTATACATTCTGTGCACATTGTGCTGTATTTAGTTCTGTATCCCACAATGCAATGTGTTTATCTTTAGATTTCATTTTCAAAATGAACCGGAAATATGCTATTAATAACGCTATTTATTTATTTATATATAAATATTTAATGTTAAATTTAAGACTGCATTTATTTGATCAAAAATGTTGGTATATTATTAGAATTTAAAATAACTGTTTTCTATTTGAATATATTTTAATATGTAATATATTCCTGTGATGTAAAGCTGAATTTTCAGCATCATTACTCTAGTCTTCAGTGTCACGTGATTCTTTAGAAGTCATTCTAATATCATTCAGTGTCTCATGCCAGCATGTTAAATGTTATTACTCACGTTTCCTTTCTCAAACTTGTTGACGTTGTTTTTGCTCATGAACATCAGACGCTCTCCGGTGTCTCCTAATTCACCGATGATGTTCAAATAAACACTGGCGTCTGTTCCACTTCCACTGATGGTTCCCGTGCAAATCGTCACGCGGTATTTAATAACTATTAATTGGCACAAAAATAATGTCAAATTAAAAAACATATGTATGTAAACATCAATTCGGGAAAAAATCTTAGCTTTTCCCCCAACTGTAAACTATTGATATAATGCATGACTGTGATTGGGATTTTATCTTCCATTAGACCAAAACACGTAAAGGTTAATCATTGGTTGTTCAAAGTCACTTGCGTTAGAAAAAGAACCTTATTTTTATTAAGAACCATTATTCACTGTATGGGGCTCTCGAGTTGTTATATGTTTTTTTGTAGTTTAAGTTCTTGATGTTTCATCATTGGTTCTTCAGATCTGGGTTTTGAGTTCTGGGTTCTTTAAAGAACCAGTACTACCATGTAAATGGTTTTCTCAAGAACTAAAGAATTTCTTTGTAGTTTGAAGTTTTGTTGATACTTAAAATGGTTTAGGCTCTAACTTGAACCTTTATCTTTAAGACTGAACGGACGTGTTTTGTATTTTGTGCATTGTGTTCTCTCACTTGGTAAAGGTTCTGGCACAAGTTTTCCAGAAGCTGGCAGTTCTCTAACGATCTCATTGTCGTCTTCATTGATGTCCAACCAACGGTTACAAGGAAATGAGTATTTCTCTCTAGTAAGGGTCTTCATCAACGTCACCTTTATGCAGACAAACACAGTAAATCAGAAGAAAATGCTTAGAGCTTTGGCAACATCCTGGACAAACAAAATTCAGAAAGAATGTAAAGTTATAATTTAAATAGTAATTATAATATAAAAAGTCCCCATGCAGTCAATCATTTTATCCCTTTATCCTTTATCACATATTTAAACATTTTTATAGGTTCTTCATGCTTTAAAATAGCTTGAATTGAACTCTACACACTGGCTTCATTTAGTATACGCGGATTCATGAATATGCAAATTAGCCCCGCCTCCACTCACTCACACCAGCTCAGATTATCTGATCCACTTGGTCAACTGTAGCAAACGCTGTACAGTGGCAAGTGGAAATATTAGTTTAATTCATCCATAATATGTTTTGGAACTGATTCAGAAGAAGAGGAAGAGTGAATAACACAGGGTCGTCTACGAGTCGACGTATCAGAATGGTAATGCGTTTTATGTAACGCTCTCTACAACGTCGGACACATAATGGTAATTAATGTGATTAGCTTTTGGATTGACTTCTGTTATCAAACAGCTAATAACGTCTTGCTAATGTTACACAAACCATGTTCCCATTCACACAGCTGCCTTCTAACAATCCAGCATCCTTAGTTAGAAATGCTTTGAACAACTCAAAACGCCAGTGGAGAAAGGAATATAGTTCATCATAACATCGTAATATACATCATATACATAATTCACCCGCTAAATTGCCGCTACAAAGCCATGCCCCGCACGTTGATGGGATTGGTTACATGTTTGTGACGGTAGGAAAGAGGGACAGTTTTTGAAGCAATGCAGTTTTAAGGAGAAAATACTCAACCATCAGGTTAACTGATGAATTTGCACATGGTTTGTCTTAGACATAAAAAACATAAAAAACTTGATTTTCACCACAGGACTGTTTAAAAAAATATATGCATATAGCATCTGTGGTATGCATATAGCATAGCACAGACCATTAGGACCAGATCAAATGTTTGAGTTCATATTGAGTTTTTTTGGTTGCAGACTCACTTGTGAAACACTAATGCATTTATTTTTAGCAGTACAGTGCACAAGTCACTTTAAATGGCACCAGTAGCTGAGAAAACGGGATGCTTGCTTGCCTAAATCATGATTACAGTGTGAAATGGACAAATTGGTTCTGTGTAATAGTGCACGAGCCTCTAGTGCAGGTCTCTCACCCTGCCAAGGTGCCAGCCAGAGAACGGATTCCTCTTTTCGTGCCAGATTCTCAGCTTGCGTATCTTCCCGATATCGGGCATCTCAATCTAGGGCACCAGCAAAGTTGCAAATGTTTTACACAATTCAACATTATCAAAACTACAGTGGCCCTGAAAAATATCTGGACACTTAGAAATATCACTGCATTAGAAATAGTAAACTTCGCTAAATTCGTATCTACTATAATGAAATTCATAAATTGAATACTGAAGTGTACAAATATGTTTTGGGACCGCTGTTTATTCATAGAATGAGACACAAAGATAAAGAGACAAGCAGACATACAATATACTTGTCACACTGTCCCTGTTCAAAACTGTCAGATTTGCTCTCGAGTTTCATCTCATCGCTCTTGCCGGTTTCTCCGTACACCTGCAGAAAAACCTGTGCATCGGTGCCGGCACCTTTAATCTCCGACGTAAAGATCCACAGAGACCAGGGGAATTCTGTGAATCACAAACACACAGAAAAGATTTTGATGGTTTAAGAGTCCATTCAGCAGTATTTGTTTTTTGTTAGATGATTATAATTTTAACATTGATTTAATAATTTTATTTTATTATGGATGTTATTATTTTTATGATGACTGTTTTTTTTATTATTGATGTTATTATTTTCTTTGAATATAATTTTATTATTAATGTAATTTTGTATTAATATATTTTTATCATTGGTGCTATTTATTATTATTTTTCTGAATACATTTTTATTTTATTATTGGTTTTATTGTTTTGTATTAATGTCATTTTATTTTATCATTGTTTTGATAAAGATTATAATTTTTTATTTAATTATTTTTTATACATATAATTAAATTTTATTATGGATGTTATTATTTTTATGATTACTGTTTTTCTATTATTAGTGTTATTTTTTATGAATATTATTTTATTTTATTATTAATGCTATTTTTATAAATATAATTTTATTATTGGTGCTATTTAAAAATATATATATATTATTTTTATGAATACAATTTAATTTTATTGTTGGTTTTATTTTATTTTTATGAAAGTAACTATTTTATCATTGTTTTGGGAAAAAAATATAATTATAACGTTATTATTTTCTATGAATATAATTTTCTTTTTTAATTAATGTTATGATTTTTATGAATACAATTTTATTTTATTATTGATTTTATTCTTTTTTTACTTTTTGCATTATCATTTTGAAATAATAGGTCATTGACTTCATGATTGCACTGAAAGAATGACAATAACTTAGTTTAAATACAACAGCACTATTCCAGCACATGTAGTGGTTAGTGAGTAAGATGCATGTCTTTACACTAAAATACATCATGTTTAGTGAATCTGTAAAACTCTTTGGATAAAAGTGTGTGCTAAATGACTAAATGTTAATGCAAATTTGCCCCTGACTGTTTCAACAGAGCAATATTTTGATAATTTGCTCACTCTTTTGCTTTTTATGTCTTAGTGAGACCATCTCGTACAGTTCTCGCTCCACCAGTCCATCACCCTCATCTTCATCCAACCACCGTCCGCAGGGAAAGACCTGCTCTAAGCCTGTGAACGGGCAATATACGGTCACCTGGGAGAGAAAGAGAGGATAGATCGCACATTGTATGTATGAATAAGTAATGAAAGCAATTATAGCCCCAACACGCACCTTTTCGCAATACCATCCGCAGCCCATCCCAGCGTTGTCCTGTCCGATGGTGACTCTACTGAGCGGGCTGAGCAGTTCCAGCAGCTCCACGTTAAAGATGTCGATCTGGGCGCGCTCAAACGTGCCGCCCTCCAGGAACAACTTGCCACTGTTCTTAATTCCCTTATGACCGTGCATTACGAGGTGGATCTTAGAGTCAGTGCCCGCTCCACGGATATCACCCGTCATCACCTGTACGTTATACACGATCGCTACACGCACATACACAGCAAACACATTCAAAATCTCTGAGAAATCGTTTCTAAGGCCTTTAAATTATCAGCATGATCAAAACTGTCCTGAAAATCTGCACATGCCGTCTGTCGTCTGATTTCATACCGTTTTAGCGACTAAAAGACCTTTTAGTATAATCGGAAAAACCTTTCAGCTCAAGGTTGTGTTTTTGCTATGAAATCTTTACTGACTTTTATAAAGTAAGCGTAAAAATACAAAATTTTGTTTACTTGATTATTCATACATCTTTTTTTCTTTTCTTTTTTTTTTTAGAAAAATCATGTTAAAATGTGAGTATCAAATATGATCCATCAGGCTTTTGAGGAACATTTATTTGCACATCTCTCAAATCCTGCATTTGATTGCATTATATGTTTGATCATAAAACTAAGCATTTAATAATCATCTTATTGGGAGATATAGACATATGTCTTAATAGACATATTATTGGGAGATATAGAGTTACAACTGTTAAATGCATTTTATGTCAGTAGTCTGCTACACTGTTATAAAGATCTCATTGATTTAAAGGGATAGTTCACTTTGAAATTAAATTTTGGTATGTTTTAGCTTACCTCAGGGGCATCCAAGATGTAGGTGTCTTTTTTTCCACAGTAGTTTCAATTTTGATATTTTTAGGTCAAACCGTTCTTGTCTGTCAGTCGTATAATGCAGGTCGATGGTCACGGTCTCAAAGAGCATGCACAGAGTCCAAATTAAAACAATTCCCCATCGTCCAAATTAAACAATTCCCCATCGTAAGTACACATTGATGGCCTAAGACACGAAACGAGCGTTTTGTGTGAGAAAACGAACAGTATTTATATTGTTTTTAACTCTTGTAACACAGCCACGTCCAAGTGATCTGAGGGCGCGCGCCTCAGATCACTTGGTATCACTAGTGTATCACTATATATACAGATCACTAGTGTATCACTATATCTAATATACACTAGATGTCGCCTTAAAGACATTCGTTCCAATGAACTGCCGTAGCCAAGGCGACATCTAGTGTATATATATCTATGCACCAGTCTGCGCACACGTCACACAGCAGGAAGCGCCCGCGCCCTCAGATCACTTGGACGTGGCTGTGTTACAAGAGGTATAAACAATACTGTTCGTTTTCTCACACAAACCGCTCGTTTCGTGTCTTAGGCCATCAATGTGTACTTACGATGGGGAATTGTTTAATTTGGACGATGGGGAATTGTTTTAATTTGGACTCTGTGCTTGTGTTTTGAGACAGTGACCGTAGACCTGCATTATATGACTGACAGACAAGAACGGTTTGACCTAAAAATATCAAAATTGAAACTACTGCGGAAAAAAAGACACCTACATCTTGGATGCCCTTGAGGTAAGCTAAAACATACCAACATTTAATTTCAAAGTGAACTAACCCTTTAAATTACAAGCTATCAGAATTTCTTACTTTTTGGCCATATAAATATCAGCATCTGCACTAAATTGCATATTTTTGCTCAGTTTGGGCCTCTGAATAACATATGTGCAATAAAAGCCTAATGTATCAAATATGATACAAAACATAAAACACATATGCAAACTTTTTTAGATTTTCTTTTATATTTTGACAAAAGGTTCAATAAACATTTTTTTTTTTTTTTTTTTTTTTATTATACTACATGTCAGGGTTTAAGTAGAACTCAATGTTTGATTTTCCAGCTACTTAACCTAGGATTATTTAATCATCAATATAGCATTTTAATCAAATAACACACAAACACACACAGCTCTTACCCATTGGTTGTGTGGCCCCAACAAGCACATCTCTTTGTATTTTGCCGTCCCCTTCTGAGATGTCAAACCATGCATCAACAGGAAACTCATAAACCTCTTTATTCCCCATGTCATCAATTACAACCTAAAACACATCACCATAACACATAAACACACCATATTGATCACAGAGGAGAGAGACACAAGACGTTCTTTATGAGGATAATATTTCAAAAGTGCGTTTGTGTACTTTATCACACGCCCAACCAGCAGAAGACCCCCTGTTGTTGTGTCCGATGGTGATTTTCCTAAGTCTGCCGAGATTTGGTGCTTCGATGGTGAATTTGTCTTCATTAGCGCGCTCAAAAGTGTCCTTTCCATCGCTGACCAGCTTCCGTTCTCCTGCAAACATCACACCAAGACTGTGCAACATAAAACACTAACACACACAGAAACATCGACTGGTTTTAGTTCTGACCTGTATCCCCAAACTCTCCAAAAATATTTAGATAGACGTCAGCATCAGTCCCACTGCCTTTAGCATCCATTGTGAAGACACTGGCTATGTACTTGTTCTCTGCAATACATGAACACACACACATTAACACATATGCAAGGTAAAACTTGCATTTTATGGACATGTACCATGTTTCTTGGCCATTAACTATGATTACACCATGGTATTTTTTGGAAAACCCATGGAGCACCAGAAACCACCAGTGAGGTCTTTCTTAGAAACAGCTGTGACATCTAGTCTTTCTCTCTCTCTGTGAGATGTAATGTTATATTGTCAGCGGTATATGGGAATGTTGGACTGGTGATATTGTGATCCCCACCTGAAACTCTACTCTACTACTAAATTTCTCCTAATCCTCTGTATGCAACCTGAGTCTGGTTTGGGCTGGTGATGTCTGTGCATCTATGGTCACGATAACATGATCTATGTGATGTTATCTATGGTTTATATTGAAAAACATATAAATACTGCATGAAGTATATCTATAGGTTATGTAGTATTTATTACTAGTGTTTTTATTTGAGAGACGTAGAATTTTATCTGATGTACTTTACGTATTCTACAGGTGTCAATGGAAAAATTCTAGTGTGTCATATTTATGTAGCGTTATGTGTGTATGTGTTCTGTTGGTTGTATATTGACTAAGGATTACCGCGTTCCATGGAAGATAGAAAGTGACATGGGTTTGGGACAACATAAGGATGTGTACATAACAATAGAATTCATTTTTTGGATGATATCTTAAATACTTAAATGCTTATTTAAAAACTGTAAGAAATGTAAAAAAAAAAAATTTTAAAAATTGTTCTAGACACATGTATGGCACATTTTTCAGGTGATAAAATAAAATAAAATAAAATAAAATAAAATAAAATAAAATGTTCTAATAGTGTGAAAAGAAAAAATTGTAAAAAAAAAAGAAAAGAAAAAAAAAGACACATTAATGGCAATTTTTTCAGGTGATCCAGTAAAATAATTAAATTAAATTAAATTAGATTAAATTAAATTAAATTATGTTCTAACATTTTAACCTAAAAGCATGTTTTATATTGTAAGAATTTTGTCTAATTTAAAGTTTGACAATTTATTGCCACATTTTTAGGTGGTCCAGTAATGGTGGTCCATTGTGCAAGTATGTATTGTAAATAAAAGGTCACAACATACGTTTTGGAATGTCCATTGGGTTTAGGCTGCCCAACAGATATCGGACCGTAAGTTTGTCTGCCTCTTCTCTGCTCAGCCAATTGTTGCAGGCGTAAAAGAAGCGGAGGTGTGGCCTATTCATGTCAGTCACAATGACTCGGTCCAGGAACCAACTGGCACTCATGCCTGTGTTATCATGCTCGATTCTGCATCACAGGAAGTACATCACAAACTGTAACTTTTAAGACTTCCCTTTAAAGTAGTTACTCTTGGATGTATGCGGACGTACGCATGTACCTAATTTTCTTTATTGGCCCAACATTGTGAGTTTTGATCCTAAAGACGTCAGTCTTGTTCTTTTCGAAGGCTGTTCTGCTCCTGAAATAGACAAATAAACCAGTGAATAGACTCAAAACTAAACGATTTACTGTGACAGTCAATCAAGCTTCTAACTTTGTAATGCATCGATGTCTGAGACTGACTATGAATGAGAGTGTGTTTATGAGAGAACCATCTGTCACTGTCATTGACCCACATATCATTCTACGGTCTCTGGCGTTGGCTTTTGCAAAAGCATCTCTCTAATCAAAATGCAAAATGCATGAATTAAAAATCATCCAGTATGAATTACACATCCACTCACACTGCCAAATTACTCACACACATCCACACGGACTTACCGATGCGGTGAAACCAACACACATGTCACCTGAGATCAGCACGCTGAAACCGCACCAGCAAACTTTGGAAATGATGACATTTAGACAGATTCAGAGATTCTGTTAAATATCATCTCGATTCCAAAATGTTGCATGTTGACTGTCGGACAATTACAGTCCAAAAACATTTCTGTCCTATTCTGGTGAAACTCTCTGAGAAGGTGTTGATGAAATTATAAATAACAAATTAGTTTTGCTGACTGGATGAATCCCACGAAAACGTGTCAGGACTGTCACAATAACTATAGGCTCCCTTTCCTTAAAGTAAAATAACTTTTCTTTAGATATCAGGGTGAAATTTAACCCGTTTATGTTCTTGACAAGTTTCGTGAGATGCACCAGCTACCCAAATATACAACGTTTCTCAAATAGGTTGTAAAATCCAAAATTTGGAGACATATAAGCTAAACTTCCAAATGATTTATGAATAGACAGTTTATGAATTGTTCTTCATCTTCTTCTAAACTTTTCTGAAGCTGCATCTGTCCTTTTTTCTCCTTTCTAATTTTTACGAGTCATTATGCAACATTAACCGTTTGGACATTCATCTGAGCAAGTAAAAACTCTCCCATTAGCAATTCATTTCTAAATCACTCACCGATTATTGATCGGCACTGATCAGGATGACTGATTACTGTAGGGAGAGTTTTGAGGGTCTGTCGTCGTACTCATAAAAAATCAACACGCACACATGATGGGACATTATATGTGTGTGTGGAGATTTTTATGAGTAGCCTACCTTTTGTGTTGAATATGCGTAAACTTCTCAAGTTTTCCTGAAAGACCACAAAAGGAAGTGATGCCATATGACTGTACCCTCTCATTGATTCAACGAGAAAGTCACATGAATCTCTTCACCTTCAGATGAATGTCCATGGTGATGCTGTATAGAGGAGAGCAAATCCTGTGCTTTGCACCATGTGACCGAGGGTAATGGATGAGCCGAGCATGATTAAAATTCATGTCATGAATAATTCATTTCATGAATAATCATATAGCCCTGCTAAGGAAACAATATCTGTTTCCCAAAGATGTGTAGGAGTGAATGAGATGGTCAAAGCATGCAGGATGTTCTCTTGTACAGCATTGTGCGCAAAAAAGCAATGCACGGCCACACACGAGCAGATGAGGTGGCCACGTTAATGTTATACCTCTTTTCTGTGCTGTAGATTGAAGGAGAATACAAAATGAAATAATTAATATGACAGATATGCACTGTCACTGTCAAAATCCACAGAAATTCCTACTTATTTTGCACCACGGACGTCCTCAAAAATACCAGAAAATTCAGCTGACACTTGAAAGATTTGAGAACACAAAACAATTACAAGTAGTTAGTAAACACATCTTGATATGCATCGATCCCTTTAAGAAAAATGACTTGACTTTGGAAACTCTCAAGATTAAGATCATCATGTACAGATGCAGAGTCGAAGCATAACTTACTTGCTGGCCAGGTGAACTTTGGGACTCACTCCAAACTCTCCATACAAGGTGACGAACACATTAGCATCAGTCCCAGCACCCTTAACGTCACCCGTGATGGTCACCACCTCGTACACTGAGGAGAAAGCAGAAATATTGGTTATATCTCAGTTATACCCGACCTCCACCAACAGAAAGCATCTTGTTTTCATTAGCATAACATTAGAAGGGTTGTAGTCTCAAATGCAGAGTGCTCAGGTATATCCCGTGTAACCCAACAACTTGTTATTCTAAGCTCACCCACTTTTGTATAAGCTGAATCGCTGTAAGCAATATCTCTGTAACTTAGCCATGTTAATGGAGTGAGAGTACGACATGGACCTGATGCTCACGGTGTGACCTCTACCTTTCTCTGAACCACTGCAAGACCTGTGACAACCAAATGCATGTTTTATCCAGAGGAGCAGCGTGTAGGAGTAACGTTCCGGCATATGGAAAATGCTTTAATTAATCAAAATGTTCACAAACGCAATGCATACTGGTCCCCCAAACTGGGATTAATTGGACAGAGATTAACCAATCATCATGGGTTTTCAATTAATAATTTCATACCAAAACCCATTACAAACCTATTTATCTTGGCATGTGGCGATATCATTGTGCCCTAATTTCAGGAATTATTATGGCTGTATAAGGTTCTTAAGTTGCTATAATTCTTTAAACATTTAAAAAAGTTCTTAATGAGTCTTAGAGGTTCTTTAAACAAATATTTTGATTACTTCCCGGCTCCACTCAAAACACATCAATTTTTACTAGTTTTTTAGCGCAATTTTCCACCGGACAAAATTGCGATTATTAACTCATGATTTCTGTTCTGTGCGTCTGTGCGCACCAATCTTGCACTTCTATCTACTCCTCAACCAGACCACCTAGAGACTTCGGGTTTCGGCATTATGTTAAGGAAGGTCTAATCTCGGGAACGCACAAAAAAATCCAGGAAAAGATTTACTATCTCTTAGTGTTGTGATCCCATGAGGTGAGAAAATTGCGCTAAAACACTCACTGAGTTTTTATTACTTGTTTTACGAACAAATGACTCTTGTGAACTGTGGCCAGTTGCATAAACTCAGTCTTACAAGTTAGTCATGTAATTTATTTATTTAGTTATAACATTTTTATTTTAACAGTTAGGCTACATAAAAAACTAGACTGGCCCAATTTGAATCCGACAAGTAACAAACTGATGGTCAGACTAGCTCTTCAGCCACACAGTCAACATATAGGATAAGTTTATGAAACTGGCCACTGGTTCTTTAAATTAATCAGTGAAGTTTCACAAACTGAAAAGTTATCGGTTTGGATCTTTCACTGAACGAACCACCCGAATCATTCATAGCGGAAACTGAATCACTGAAAAACAAGTTTACTTTCATTTATGTCCTACTTGAAATAAACCGACGATTATTTTTATACTTACTGTCCATAAAATCTATATAATTCACAATATGTGTGTTCATATAATGTAATAATGATATTTTAATCATTATGATTTTCAGTGGATCGACTTATTTTACCCTGCAGGTTTGTCCCGTGCAACCTCCCCTTTTTGCCTCCCCTCATCTCCACAGTTAGCTGTCAACTGTCTTATTGATAAAATAAATCTCGATGATAACTATCTTAATGATAAATAATGACATTACTCTTAGTTTACCAGTATAATATCCCATACAGATCCTAACGGAAAGCGCTCGAGTAGCACTGTTGCTATAGACCTACCTCAGGTAAACGCTGCAATTATATTTAATTCTCTCACGTTGTTAAAGGGATAGTTCACCCGTATGAGTTTATCTCTTCTGTTGAACACAAAAGAAGATATTTTGAAGAATATGGGTAACCAAACAGTTGATGGAGGGGAAAAATACTATAGGAGTCAATGGCGCCCAACAACTGTTTGGTTACAGACGTTCTTCAAAATATCTTCTTTAATATTCAGCAGAAGAAAGAAACTCATACAGGTTTTCATTTTGGGTGAACTGTCCCTTTAAGTTGCGATATATAAGGTAAGGTTCCCCTGGGTCGGTGCTAAGTGATAACCTCAATTCAACGTGCTACACCTGACTGAACCTGACAGCTTGACGTCCACCGTGCTGAATGCGGTTTTGATGGATCCATGAATAGGCCGATTAGAGTGTAATGTTTCAGGCCATAGAGAGGTGCCCGTCTGATTCAAATCCACCGCTGGCACAGCGCCCGCCGCCGTTCTGTCATGATACCCTGCTGCCAGCCAGGACACTGTAATAATCAGCCAATCCAGACACACTTCTGCTGTGCCAAACAGAGACCTCTAGAGCTGTCTGCCAATATGAAATCCGGAAGGTTCTCTGACTGGACCTTAGTGAAAAGATCAGAATTTGACTGCAAATCAGATACTGACACTCTTAAAAATTAAAGTTCTGATTAGAATACGCTATCGCAGGCCTAAAAACAAGAGCATTTTAATCTCCATATTGCCACTCCAGAAAAATCGTTCATAAGAGGTGGAGTATTTGCTCTTTATTTCTGTCTCCATTCCTCCCTCGTCTATTTCTGTTTTCGCCATTCGACCTCCAACGTTCAAGTAATCAATTAAGAGATGTTCCAGGGTTAAAAGAAATCCAACCTGTGAGAAACCGAGAGGACGGGGGTGCCTGACTGAGAGTGAAAGCAGAGAAAGAGAGACAGACGCAGAGAGAGAAAGACAGCTCATCCCCAGAAAAGACAGACAGTTTGACAGTAGGTCGGGTGGCTCTGCACTTCACCAAGTCTCCACATGTAGGCTAATCTGCTCATTTAAAAAGTTAGTTTATCAAGGACAAATGACAATTATGTCATTTATTCACCCTCATGTTGTTCTAAACCTGCTCGCTGAACACAAAAAGAGAGATTTTTGCGGGCAGTTCACATTAACCAAGGCAGTCAAGCTACAAAAAGGACAACAAAAACTTTTTTTTTTCATTCTAGATTTGTGTGAGAAACAGGCCAAAAGTTGTAAATTGATAATCTTCTCCATCACTGAAGCTCTGAAATTTCTGGATGGTGTTTTTATGATTTTTTTTTTTTGTCCGTTATGATGCTCAAAAGACTTGGTTACTGCATGGCGTCCTTTCAAACCCATAAAAGCACGTTGGGAAGAAAATGAGGAATGACACAACTTTTCGAGCAGATTAATAAATGCACAAAGCTTTGACAAACTGCTTTGGGAAAACCTCAGTTTAAACTCTCCCTTTCTCTTTTGTCTCGACGAAAAGACTTGAAGGATAAAAAGAAGAACAGGAGTGGAATCCTCTTCCAGAGTCTACCTTTCTTTTTGTTGAATTCATCTTCTTGATCATCCGATTCCTCCGTGTGATAGTTCATCAGCTCCTCCTGGTAGAGCTCGGCATAATCCACCTGTTTGACCTTCGACTTCTTCCCCTTCTTTGCTTTCTTGTCCTCGTCGCTGTCAGAACCTTTCTTTTTCTTTTTATCTTTTTTCTTCTTCTTCTTATCCTCCTCTTCCTCCTCCTGCACGGCGTCCTCATCCTCCTCTTCCTCGGCCGACTTCTTCTTTTTCTTGCCGTCTTTGCTCTTTTTCTCCTTGGACCCCATGTCGTCTTGTCCTTCTTTGCTTTCGGATGGTTTGCGCTTCTTCTTCTTCTCTTTCCTTACCTCTTTTCCGTCCCGTTCCTCGCTTGAGGATTTCCCTTTGGTCTGTTTTTCTTCGCCGATGGGCTCATTGTTGTTCTGCTCGTCTGTCCCGTCGTCATTCTCTGTCACCTCAACATCTTCCCTTTTCTTCTTTTTCTTTTTCTCTTTTACGGAGTCACTCTTTTTTCTCTTCTCCTTCTCTGTAAGTGTCTCAGTGCTTGCTGTCTTCTCCTCGGAGCTCTTCTGTCTCGTCTTTGCGTCCCTCTTACTCTTTCCTTTCACTGTTGGCTCCTTCTCCTCTCCTTCGTCATCCCTTTCTTCGGTTTCTGTTGGTTTTTTCTCTTTTGTGGGCATCTTTTATTCATCCAGAGTGTGGCGGGGTGAGGGTGAGTGTTTCCTCGCCGTCTGCGGTGTAAGGTGTCGCCGTCTGACCCGTGCAGGCCGATGGGCCCCTGCGTGCAGCTGGAGCGGGGCCTCAGCTCGGAGCCGGAGGCTCTCTCGCGCAGGTCCTGCGGTGCGGTGAGGAGCTCATGAATAATTACTGGTCTCAGAGTGGTCACATGATCTGTGAGAGAAAGCAAATGAAAACGGAGAGGACAGCGAAAGAGAGGGGGGTTGGGCCTCATAATGTTCATTATTCATGGTCCTGGGATCGCTTTACTAAAGCACGGCGTGCGTTTATATGCGCACACTAACTCATATGGTTTATGTTTATAAAAACACATAAACACAACGTCAAGGGAAATATGTGCCCATTCGTGCACCATTGTACATTTCAAATGCACATCAACATAAAAAGGACATAGAGAGAAAAAAAAGGGAGATTATATAACAAAGACACAGAGAGACATAGAGAGAGAGAAAAAAGATACACCGGTAGAGAGGGAGTATTACAGAACAGATAATTAAAGACGCTTCACTAACACTTCTAAATAATTAACAGTGATTTCATTAACACAGATAAATAAGTTATTGCCACTGGATTAACGTGGTCAAACTATTTAACATGCTTTACCCAAGCTAGGCAATAAAGAAGATCGGGCTCCTAATTTAGGCAAATTGCCGTCTGGCTGAAAGTAGAAGTCGCTCAAAACACTTGTGTGTGAACATACAAGAAAATGAGCATAAACAACAGCTCATAAACACTTTTTACATTTTCTTGACTGTACAAACCTCGCCTTCACAATGTTGTTAGTGCCATGGCATTCATATGATATTGCTAAAGTGTTCAACTTCTGGATAGTTGGTTTAAGGTGTTCGGATTAGTTGTCAAAATCAAAAATAGCTCACCCTCGAACAGGGATTTAAGGTTTAAGATTTAAGGTAAGGTTTGTTTCTTCTTGTTTTTTTTTTGTTTTTTTGTTATCTTGGCCAGGGGACTACAGATGAAAAATAGCCTTTTGGCTAATTCTGGCTTTTTTAACCATGTTTGTTCATGTGTTTTATGAAATTGCACTGTCCCCTTTTAAATAAACCAATAAATCAAAATAAAATAAAATCTGGCCAAAACCCCAAAAATGTCTTTAAAAAAATATATTAAAATTAAAATGTATATGTATATGCATAATTTAAAATTAATTATATAAATGTTTTTGGGTTTTTTTTACTTATATGTGTGCAAAATTCAATAATAATTTTAAACGAATACATTTTTTCAACAAATGTTCTTTTTTTTTTTAAAGAAAAAAATATGCAGTAATAGCTGGAAATTTTACGGATGGAATGTAACTCAAGACAACCATAAATTCATAATCAAGATGGAAGAAGAAAAAAAAAAAAAGGCATACAAAACAAAACATGTCACTTTCAAGGCACTCTTATGTTACCAAATCAATCACAATTCATTCTTGCAATTTCTACAAAACATTATATTTACTCATTTAACAATCACATCACAAGCAGTGATATATTCACACACACACACGAACAAATAGCAATCATCAAATGTCACAGAAAACCAAGCCATAAACATACGTAGCCAACAAAAGAAATGTAAGATGTGTATTAGTGACAATTAACGCAGAACTGGTCTAAAAAGACTTATACATAACACGTTATTATAGGCTAATGCACATAATGCTTAAAACTAATGCTAATTCTTGTGCAAGTAGATTGCTAATCTATATGTCTTTGTTGATTCTGAAGAATTTGAACCCATAAGAAAACCTTCTGACTCCTGCCATTAGCTTTATTACGAACACCTGATACTGCTTTCATCTGATAAACACACACACACACACACACACACACACAGCCTCACAACAGCTCATTTACACACTGTATCTCTCGCATACACGGTTTTATATCTCCCTCTCTCAAATTACCTCAACAAGGATGTTGTGTGTTTGTTGTGTGTGTTTAGGATTTGCTATCTTTGTGTGTAGGACATTTCTCTTGTCCTGACCATTTACCACAATAAAAACACCAGCCATATTAATTTTAAAGAAAATAACTCACAATTTCTTTCCTTTCGTAGCCTACAACTTATTTCAGTTTGCACACGTAGAAACATCTTGTGGGCACACTTTTACCAGCAGCACTGACACGACCAGCAGAGGGCGATATAACAGACAGACACAGCGCTGCCATGATGCACACAGTGCACATACAGAACACACACACACACACACACACACACACACACACGCACACGCACGCACACACACCATATGTTAAATTATTCACTCTTCACTAAACATTCTGTTGTAGAGACAACACATGGGTCAGCTGACCAGCTAATATACTTACATCTGAGCCTCTTGTCGGTGTTTGTGTGTGTCCAGTCCGTTTTGTAAACCGGATCAAGTGGTTCATCAAAGGCCTACATTTACTCTTAAATTAAACTGCATTTTGTTTCGATTTTAGTTTTTTACATTATAATTAAACTTGTATGAATACATATATAATCCAGATAAAAACTTCTTAATCCAGATTTAAAAAAAAACTTCTTAATCCAGATTAAAAAAAAAAACTTCTTAATCCAGATTAAAAAACGTCTTGATTTATTCTTTGTCAGATGTCATTCATCTGTATTATAGCCAGTACTAGTAAAGTTTTTCAGGTAACACTTTACAACAAGGTTTCATTTGTCAACATCACTAAACTATATTAGTAGACATGATATTACAATGAACAATACTTCTACTTAGCCAAGATAATGTTATTTGCTTAGATTTACTGAAACATTTAATGTCAAATGTCGTATCTGTTAACATTAGTTAATGCACTGTGAAACAACAAGAACATGAACATTTTCATTAGCTAAACCTAAAGGTTTATAAAGGCTGTAAAAATATATATTTCTCATGGAAGTTCATGTTAGTTGATGCAATGTAAACAAATGAACTCGTTTGTCAAATTATACATCATGATTGATAAGCATTTAAATTATTAATAACAAAGCACCCTGACCCCATCAGTATTTTCAAATGATTTAATTAATCATGCAGGGCATTTTTCATTAGAAAACATATTCTATTTCCTAAGATTTTCTCCAGGTAGTCTCTTTTTTCAGATTTCAAAAGTATTTTTTATTTCTTACATAATTTATGTCCGGTGGATTTCAACTTCTTAAGTTTTTTAAGCAAAACTTTCCAAGGAGTTTTTAGAGTTTTAACCTAAAAAAAGGTTAGAGTTTGGTTAAAACACTAAACTTAAAAATGACATCACAGAATTAAAAAGAAGCGAGTAGAATGTTCCATTATGTTATTTAGATCCTCATTCAAAAACAGAATCATATAATGTGATGTATAATGTAGGGTTTCCCCAGTTAAGTTCTGAAATATATAAAAAACTGTCTATGGAAAGTCCCCATAAAACATGAAAACACAACGTACGTGTGTGTGTGTGTGTGTGTGTGTGTGTGTGTGTGTGTGTGTGTGTGTGTGTGTGTGTGTGTGTGTGTGTGTGTGTGTGTGTGTGTGTGTGTGTGTGTGTGTGTGTGTGTGTGTGTGTGTGTGTGTGTGTGTGTGTGTGTGTGTGTGTGTGTGTAAAGGACAAGAACTCCAGAGAAATCAAACTATGTTTGTCTGATTAACACTGATTAACCTCTGAAACTGGTCAATTATTTACTACTGGATCAACATCTGACACCAACTCTGGATATCTGAGAGAGAGAGAGAGAGAGAGATAGAGAGAGAGAGAGAGAGAGAGAGAGAGAGAGAGAGAGAGAGAGAGAGAGAGAGAGAGAGAGAGAGAGAGAGAGAGAGAGAGAGAGAGAGAGAGAGAGAGAGAGAGAGAGAGAGAGAGAGAGAGAGAGAGAGAGACTAAAAATAATATAAAAACACACAGAACTCACTTTATAGAGAAGCAGATCTGTGTACTTTATTGGCTTGACAAATAACTGTACATGTGTTACCAAAACAACGGTAGGTTAACTGACAACAAAATAACAATGCATGATAAATATGAGAATAAAATATTAATAAAATGCATAAATAATAAAAAGTAATTATAGAATAATATTGTGCAGTTTAAGAAATCAGTGGTGACAGACAGGTAGATAGATGTCTTTAAGATGTCTTCAAGTTTCATGAAATCAGGATCTCAAATCGCAAATATTAAAAAGTTGATTTCTTGGTAAAGTGATAAGGTCACACTGTTATCACAATATCATATATGAAAGAAACAAAGTATATAAAGTTCAGCATTATGAACAAGATCAGTCGATTTAAAAGACACTGAAACCTCAATCACTGATCGTGTGTGTGAGAGAGAGAGAGAGAGAGAGAGAGAGAGAGAGAGAGAGAGAGAGAGAGAGAGAGAGAGAGAGAGAGAGAGAGAGAGAGAGAGAGAGAGAGAGAGAGAGAGAGAGAGAGAGAGAGAAACCAATAGACTATAAAAACATTCCTCAACATATAAACAACTGTGTTGGATTTGATTACACAAAGTGTTACTTCATTTGTAAATTATCATACATCTTCAGAAACTATGCGTTAAACATGTACAAGCATTTACCATTATACATAAAAGTTTCAGCTGGAATGTTCAACTTCATGCCAAACTTTATGCACTGACATTGCTATTAATGAATGTTAAACTTGCTCTTAAAACAGTGTTTTATTGTAATAAAGGGCACAATGTGCCTTAAACAGGTGCAACGTGCCACAATCTCATCCAATCTGAATATATTTTATGTTTAATGTACAACTGAGTGGACTGGGATTTTAGACCAAATGAGATTCCAGTGTGGGCGGGGCTACTCTGCAGAAATAGAAACCGTAGAAACAAAATGCTCTGTTTTACATCATTTGTCGCTATTTTGTTTGGCGCATGAAGCCTCATCACAAAGTTTAAAACGTGATATCTGCTCAGATACACAAATACGACACAACTACAGAAAATCACCGAACAGGAAACACGAACCACTTTGCAACCGTCCAGACATTATTTTGTAAAAACACGTAGTAATAAAACGGCTGGCCTTTAAGGCAGCGAATTGCACACACGCAAGTACACATGCGTAAAGCCCAATTTATACTTCTGCGTCGAACTCCCGCCGTAGCTATGTCGTAGGTTGTGCGTTGCGCGCGTACCCTTCGGCGTGCACCTCTCCAAAAATGTAACAATGCGTCAATTCTACGCGGACCGCAAAGCGCTGTGATTGGTCAGCTAGAACCGCTCCCTCGGGTTTCACATGCTCCCATTTCAACGCAGACTACGACGTAGAAGTATAAATGAAAATCAACGCGTTGCCTACAGCGTGGAGGCTCTGGCGTAGGTCCGACACAGAAGTATTAAATCAGCCTTAATAAGTCTAAGTTCCGTAGCGCCAGTAAACGGGAGGAGCTCTGCAAAACGATCCAATCAGATCGAGGCACCGACCCTCGTCCTTTTCACCTGCAGGGCCCCGTGTGCACGTGCAAGATGCCGCGAGCGTGCATGTGCATGAAGTTGAAGATCTCATTCGGCATGGCGTGGAACCCGGGGCGGGGCTTGACGTTGTCATAGTAATGGTGTGTTATGAAGATCCCGGAGGGGTTCATGGGAAACGCCCAGAAGCCGTAGAGATGCACTTCTTCGCATAACTCCATGGCCGCGGTGACCAGCATCAGGCCGCTGCTCAGGCGCTTGGCTCGCACGCCCTGCACGCCCCAGAAGCGCTGCACGTTCAGCAGGTACTGCGGGTGGAAGAAGAACACGCCGCGGGTGGACTGGAAGTCGTCCAGCATGTACTTCACACGGAAGGACACGTCGGTGTTCCGCGTGTTGTAAAACGCCGGCAAAACCACCGAAGAGTTCTCGTAATTCCGGAGAACGTCATAAAATGGCTTTCTCCATTTTTCCAACTTTTGAAACCTGGTGCAAATAAAGAGAGAGAGAGAGAGAGGGAGAGAGAGTTAGGCCCTGTCCCAAATGGCTTCTTCAGAGTCCACACTTTGGTGACGTCATGTAGTGCAGACCTATAGGGCCCTTGGCGCGAGTCCACGAGGGCGCATTGAGAGGTATTTTTGGGACAGACTCGATCGTCACGCTGGAAATAACAGCCTGGTTGTTGTTGGACAGGAGAAATCACATTTTTGCGCTCCGACGTCTTATCTCCATGTCAACTACACAGCCTAATTTTACAGTTCTATATTTTTATATTGTGCATGCCACCTGGGCATTAGACAATAGATACATCATGCTTATTTAAATGATGTATACAGTTGTACATAATAATACATAATGTTCCATTTGAAGTAAGAGTACAATTTTGACACATAATGAAAATGTGCATGAGTTTCAGATGAATTTACAGGTTTCAATATTCACTATGTTTACATATGACTCAGTAAAGCCCTGATATTCGGTTCTATTTATTTAATGAATCATAATGCGATCGTATTATTCAACGCACTATTATTATGTTTGAGACATCAACCACTGGTCGATGACCATAATGTTTGTATAAACTGTAGGTAATAACTGGTCAAATGTACATCTAGGTCATAAAAAACGTAATATTTTCTTCTCAGCCATGTCAACAATTGTCCGTGAGCGAAATCTCCTTTCTCCAACTGGCCTTTCGCAAGGATTCCTGGGTAGTTAAAGTGCGTGGAGCCTGCATCTATGCGGGCTTCGCGGAAGACCGCTTCGGGGTACAAAGGGGGCGCTGCTGAGCACACTTCAGAGCGTTAAAATGCTGAATGGGACGGCCTACGGACTCGTAGACTCAGCGAGACTGAAAGTCCACATGAAGTGCGCCATTTGGGACAGGGCCATAGTGTTCCTGTCAGAGTTTGGATGAGCCTTGGGAATTGGTGCAATTGGTGGTACTGGTGGCGTTAGCATTAGCGCTAGCTCATTAAATCCGAATGGTTGTGTTACAGGAATGCAAAATGATCTCATTAGTATTCATAACTATTTTTTTGCATAAAGGATAGTTATAGCACACATTTCTTAGAAGGACCTGCTGAGAATATGTCTAGATTATATTTCACCCCCCTAAAAATAAATACATATACATAATAGTTCTGACAAATCGATTAATCGCATCTAGCATAAAAGTTTTTGTTCACGTAATATATGTCTGTGTGTATATATATTATTATATTTAGATATATTATGTGTCTGTGTGTGGGTGGATGTGTATACATACACATACTGTGTATATGTATTTATAAATATATGTGTGTGTGTGTGTGTGTGTGTGTGTGTGTGTGTGTGTGTGTGTGTGTGTGTATACAGTATATATACACATAGACATATAATATATATAAATATAATAATATATATATGTATTATGTAAACAAAGACTAATGTTAGATATGATTTGACTGCACTAATTATTATTATTTATTTTTGCTTAAAGAAAAATTAAGCCTATTTTAAGTTAGGCTTTTCATGCTTATTACAAATTTTATCTCCGAACTCTCAGTATCATAATGCTAAAAATATATATAAATTATTTCAATTGTGAAGTATTAATGCTGTCTTTTTTATAAAATGATTACAGTAAAAAATATTATATAAAAGTAACAACAATCATCAGTGTTAATGAGGTTAATACATAAAAATGTAAAAATTACTAAAGTAAAAACCCCAGACATATTACTGTGATGATAAATATGGATAAATAATGCCTAATGCAATAATAATAATGATATGATTTTAAATATTAAGTGGTCGGTGAGTGTGTGTGTGTGTGTGTGTGTGTGTGTGTGTGTGTGTGTGTGTGTGTGTGTGCAGTGTGTACCTCTCAGTTATAATGCTGGGATTTATAGTTACAAGATCAGTCTTAGATCCCACATCTTCACTGTACACATCTGAGATGGGAGGAATATTACATCTGAAAGAGAGATTGAACATGATTAGATGGTCTCTAAATATTCCAATGATGTAAACAAACAAACACACACACAGCGCTTCTGCATTTTACCGGAAGACAAAGTCAGCGGCATCAATCTCTCGTCCACACTTGCTGCTTTTGATGATGCCGCCGTTCCCGATGACAGCACATTTCTTAAACTGGGATTTGGAATAGGGCATGTCCTGCAGTCAGAGCAGAGAATACTTTCAGAAACAGGACAGGAGGAACCGAAATGGGATTGCAGGGATGATTGATTGGAGATGGTTGCTTGGCAACTGTTGCAGGCATTGAGTTTCTAGGGTGTGATCACTGCAGAAGTTGCTAGGTAACGCTTGCCTTGATACTTAAAGATTCATAATGTTAGTCAGGGTGTGGCTCAACTGTAGAACAATTACATCTGTGTGTGCAAAAAGATCTCACGTGTGCAGATATAACATCTCCTGCACTTCTGGAAAAACAATCTATTCCTATTGGAATCAGTTTTAAAAGAATCCTAATTGATTCACATAATGAGAATCTTATGTGAATCAGATTTTGTGCAACTTGGTAACACTTAAAGCCTTTATATATAATGCATTATAAAAGTATTTGAATGAGTTACTGTATGCCTTGTAATGAACCTTAGAATGCATTGCATGATCTCATTAATAACTGTAACCACCGTTATAATACATTATAATGCGTATATACAGGCAATGCATTAAAACACATGCCAAACAACTAATTTCAGATGGAATAAGGAACCTGTACAAATTTAATGCATTTTAACTAGGTTACAATTATATCTGAAAATATATAAAGCATTATAACATACATTATGAATACCTCAAGTTCTATTTTATTGGAATAATGTCTTGCTAATAAACTCCATTCGAGTTTCTTTTCTTTTTGATGTCCATTTTATCCTCTTAGAAACTAAATGTTCCAAACTATCGGAATCTAAATATGAAAATTCCAATTAGGAATGGTTCTAAATGATGATGAAATTCCGATAGGAATCATTAGTTAATTCTTCTCTTCCATGTAGTCAAAAACAAGAACTTTAAAGATGATTTAACTCTACGCTCACTCACATCAGGGAGCATTTTAAAAATCTCCGGGCTGATGTGCAAGATTCCACTGGTATCCACCTCGTAACGCAGTTTAGTGCCCGAGGGAGTGTTTCTCTTCGTGGTAAACAGGAAGGAGGGGGCATTGCAGCAACGTGACAGAGACATTCTATTGGACAAGGGGAGAGATGACATCACCATCACTTCGTTACAACAAAAGAATCCTATTGGACATCAAGAGAGATGACATCATTCCTTTGACAGAGAAGCCCCATTATGACTGTGTTGACGTTGTGGGATAGAAGTGCTTGTGGGACTCACTTGAAATGATCCGACTCTTCCTTGTTTTGCTCCCACTTACACGCCTGCAGGTTCCTCCATCGCTCAAACAGCTCTGATGTCTTCACCCTAAAACACACGCACACATGAAGCCAGTTAAACACAGCAACAGCACAAGTGCGGTTTCCTTAAGAATCACTACCAAAGAAAGGAAAGGAAGCGGCGCTCTCGCTCAGATATTATATGTCTTTAAATAGATGCTCTTTTTACAAGGTCTGTCCTTTGAGATGAGACATTCATCAGGATATCTGACTCCCGCTGGACTGCTTACTCTCTACGTACAGACATCTGAGAGAGAAACGTACATGGTCAGTACTTTCACATCTGTGATTTCTTGCCGTAGTTCCTTGCAGGAAGTGGAGTTGAACTCCAAAGAGCCATCGGAGCGTTCCAGATACCTGCCAGAAAACAGAGAGTCAAACACTCGGCACACACTGCCATGGGCTTCCAGACTAACTGAAGATCCTTGTTGCACGTTTTCTACAGTCTTGCCAAACAATCCTGAGGGAATGCCAATGGATTTCTATCATAGCTTGGAACCAATCCTAACAGAATCCAATATGAATCCTCTAAGAACCAAATAATACATTTTCTTTATTTACACTGCATTTGTATTGCATGTTAAAGGGATAGTTCGCCCAAAAATTAAGATTCTGTCATTAATTACTCACGCTAAAGTCGTTCCAAAACTGTAAGACTTTCGTTCATCTTCAGAGCACAAATAAAGATGTTTTTGATGAGATTTCTGTCTCTCCACTGACAGTCTACGCAACTACCACTGTGAAGCTTCGAAAAGTTCATATAGAGATCGTAAAACTAATCCATATGAATTGAGCGGTTTAGTCCAAGCGTAGCTGTGAATGGAGGGACAGAAAGCTCTCAGATTTCATCAAAAAAAACTTCATTTGTGTACTGAAGATGAACGGAAGTCTTGGAACGGCATGAGGTCGAGTAATTAACGACAGAATTTTCTGACTCCGAAGCCTCAAGCGTCATGATGTTCCTGGTGCTTCTGCTGTAATGAGAAAGCTGCTAATCTTCAAACATTTTTATTTACAGAAACTAGGAGTGGCAATTGAAATTAGTTAAATTTAAATATATAAATATTTGTCCAGTATGAAATTATGTAATTCCAGAGGTTTCAATAAGTGAATGTTCTTCAGCGTTTACACTTTTTATTACCTATGAAATTATGAAAATGTATGTATAATTACAAAATATGATATAATTATATATATATACTATTAAATAGGAATTTCTACCTGATAGAGCTTGATATAACTAGAAATTAATTTATAAAATTGTATCAAAGTTTCAGGTTCCAATTTAAAATTTCCCTCATATATCCAAAATATGTTAATTGTAAAAAAAACTAAAACAATAACAACAACAGTGTATGTATGTACTGTATGTCCATAATTTTTCTAGGTCTTGTTTGTTCCCATTTGGATTGGTTCCAAATTATAATAGGAATTCCATAGAAAACCTTGAGGATTCTTCAACTTTGAAGACACATTCCTTCTGATATGCAAGACACATTCAGCTAAAAATGGTCTTTGCTGATGTTCTGAGGAGAAATATAAAAGAAATAACAGTTTCACCACAATGAGAAGAGGCAGCAGGGTTTGGATGGATGAAATATGAGTCCTCACCTTGGTTGTGAAACAGAAATACAGAAAATATGCATTAAAAAAACATGGACTAAATGAATAATCTGTATGTGTGTGTGAAGAAGTGTTTTTCTCATGTCTCTGTTTACCATTTTAATTTTTGCCTCAGGCGTCCATGAGAACATACTCAGTGCTTTGAGTTTCCATTTGAATGGGCTTTAAATGGACTGTAATGGTGGACTGCTGACCACTCACTGATATTGAAAATGAAATCAGAGCCAAAATGGCTGATAACTATCTTTGCAGAAGCCAAAGGCCTCCCATACATCATGCACATGACTTTATGTAAAATGCTACAAACGCTACAGCATTTTTAAAATACATTTTCTTCTTTGTTATATAATAACATGTTCCATTCCATGTGACCATATGACTATATCATACAAAAATATAAATAATTATAAATATTATTAATTCTAATAATAATAACTGTCATTATAATAATACAAATATTTGCATTATTATTATTATTCAAATTATTTGGTAACACTTTATTTCGATAGTCCACTTTAGACATTCTACTAACTATAAGCAATTTTGCAACTACATGTCAACTAACTGTCATTAGATTATTAGTAGACTGTCTGCTTAATATCTGCTAACACTTTATTTTGTTGGTCCCCCAACAGACATTATACTGACTGTAAGTAACTTGGCAACTACAAGTCGACTTATTCTCCTAACCCGAACCCTAACACCTAACCATAACCTACCAGTTGACATGTAGTTGCAAAATTACTTATAGTTAGTAGAATGTCTAAAGTGGACTATTGAAATAAAGTGTAACCAATTATTTTATTGTATTATTATAATATTAAAATATTATAATTTTAGTATATTACTATTGTAATAATAATACTGCACTGTAAAATTAAAAGCTGAGTATTTAATAATAATAATAAGTATATAACTATTATTATTATTCAAAATTATTCAAGATTATTTTAATATTATTTTATTCTATTACTATTGCATTATTTCATTGTATTATTATTTAAATTGTATTTTATTCTTCTTATTATTATTAATAATAATGAATAAAATGCTGTTTAGTGGTTTAAATGCCATCTATACCAACACTACTTTGAATAATTGAAATAATGGTTTGTAATGAAGATGAATGACGAGATAGCAAAGAGAGAAATAAAGTGAAGGAGCGATGGAAGGCAAGGCGGAAGAAAAAGAAACACATTTAGCGATTCCATACATCTCTGACTGGAGTGACGTCATGACATGTGACTGTGCTGTAGCCTGAAGAGGTGCACACTGGGTAATCATGAGCGACCTTATGTGTGATCAGTCAAACACCCTCGATGACACATTACAATCTTCTGTGATCATTTTGATGAAAAGAAAAACCGTTAAAAAAAAAACACCTACTTGTTTAGGTCAAAAAGAGGCGGTGCAATGAGCAAGCGGGAATCAAGTCACATGACACACACACTCACACTCCACTACACAAGCTGTTTGCGTGCACACACACACACACACTCAAGTGTGCTCATGACACACACAGGTGAGGTGTGTGGTGGGGGGGGGGGGTAAGAAATGCATGATGGGACACAGAAACAGGGACCCATGACATCCAGAAGAACACAAGGAGGGTCTCCCATCCTCAGGTAGAGGGGCAGGGGGTGATGGGGTCAGAGGTCAAGGGCGGATGGAAAGTTGCAGACAACATGCAGAAACGGATCGGCGGTGTGCCGAGCACTGAGCATGAGCAGTCGGACCCTCGATGGAAAAGAAGACGAAGAAGAGACATCCTCAAGGGTTGGCAAGGAGGTGAACTGGAGATGCCATCAGTGTGGCCTACCTTTTCTTTTTGTCTTTTTTTTTCTTCTGCAAATCAGCTAGGCACGGCGTGAAAACTACGGTGATCTGAGCCTCAGAGTGCTGAAAACTCTGACGGACACATCTGTCGAGATGCATACAAGTGGATTAGGTTTAGAGTTTAAACGTGTGGTTCAATGACCCTTCAGTTCCTGAAAACCACAACAGAGCACAACAGCAGGGTTCCCCGGGTACACATCCCATCCGTTTTCTCCACACAATCGTCACTTGAATATAGCGGGGCTAAAGGCACATCGTGAGGAAAACGTGCTTTTCAGTTTGTGCTTTTATTGAAAATTGATGGAGAATAGGTTTTGTGTGTGAATAAATCAAAAAGTTTGGTTAAAAATGGTGGCTAGGTGGGCCTTTCACCACACACACGGCACACATTATTATACAAATAGCTAAAATAATGTGTTTTTAATAATGTCTAAGTTCATACTTGTTCAATACAATCACTTTAGCAATGTTTGAACTATTTTCGTACTCATTTTTGTTAAATAAATATACTGTCATTAAAATATGTTCATTTTAAAAGTACAGAAACAAAATTATTTAAAAAATTATGAAAGCACTGAATGAGATCCCATTATAAATTAATATAGCTTTAGTAACAAAACATTTAACATTTTATATGATATGATTGAAATCATATTTTTTAAATATTATGGTTTCATTATAAATATGGGTATTATCTCTAAGGTGGACACCCCAACTTAATATTTGATATTTCCCATCTGAATCTAACCATGTCACGTCAACAAATGGAAAAGTCAGCCTGATATTTATTATCATATTAATTATTGTGACAGCAGGGGCGCCGTTTACCCCAAATACCATACTTTTACATATTCTTACCTTCAACAAAACTGAAAATCAAAACTGAAAACTGAAAAAAAAATTATTGTATATTTTTTTTTATTAAAAATCAAATATTAGATCAAATTATTGCAGAATCAACTTTGTGCTTATCTGAATGTTTGTTCCATCTAATGGTTTAAAAGAGAATCGAGGTAAATGCGCCTTTTACCCCGGTGCGCCTTTAGCCCCATTATAATACTATAAATAACACCACACTGCATCATATTTGCTGAATGAAACCCAATCCTTGTTTCTTACTAATTTTGGGGTGCTGATTCCAAAAATAGTGCCTGTTTTGTTTTCTCACAAAATGTTTGACATTATTTTATGCCTAATCCATGATTTCAAGGTTACAATCATGGCAAGTGACAGAAGAAAATGCTTCATCAGTGAATGTTTTACTACATCCGAACAGTGCGAAAGGTTTGTTGACATTTGTTTTTGCACTCCTTTGCAGACTAAATTCAATGATACATTTCAAATACTCAGGGTTTCTGCGGGTTTTATTAAGGTTTGCATTTAAGACCTTTTTAAGACCTTTTTAAGACCTTTTTAAGACCAAGTAAAGAATTGAAGTGTACTCAATACACTTCAGAGTTTGAGAATACAACTTGCAAAAGATATCCATTGCTTTTTAATTCATTTTACAACAACAAAATCTTAAATCGCTCTGCTCACAACCGCTAGAATATGGAAATCTCTTTTTTGTTGATCACACTACAAAAAAGTTATGCTCTTCCTCAGTATTTTTGGCTTATTTTCCAGTGCAAATGTCTAAAGATTGTTAAATCAAGATACATTTATTTAATACAAAGTCTTGTTTTCTGTGAAACTGGTCAAAATGAAGTGAGTTTATGATTGAAACAAGAAGAAATATCTGCCAATGGGCTCAGAAATATAAACTGAATTCAAAGGGAAGTTTCCATAACTCACTGACAGATATTTGTTCTTGTTCTCTAAACTCACTTAATTCTTCAAGACTTCATTTGACATTTGCATCTCAAGTATCTTGATTTAAAGATGTATTGGAAAATGGGACAGAAATACTGAGGAAGATATTTTTTGCAACACTTAATGCCATGATTTTATGAATTTAAGGCTTTTTTAGGCCTTAATTTGTGTAAGGGCAAAAAAGACTTTTTAAGACCTTTTTAAGACCCGCAGAAACCCATTAAAACCACACCTTTGACATTTAACTGCCTTTGTTATTTTGATAAGTGCATAAAAGCTCATACATATTCAGTATATGATGAAAAATCTTCATTTTAAGGTATTAATAGGCATTTTTTTGCAAATCAGCAAAAAAACAAGATGCAGGGCTGTGTAGCATTTATATCATATTTAATAATACATCATTTAATAAATGTTTAATAACTGTATGTTGCAATATTGTATTTTCTAAAATGATATATATATAAATTTATATTGTGCAATAATTTGATTCATCTACAATTTTTGCAATGCTTTATGGGATAAGTAGTCAATTCCCATTTAAGTGCAGTGGCTTTGTTCAGATATTTCGACATGCAAATAACTTGCACTATACAATAAAGCAAACTGCATGGAATACTGTTTCCCACAATGCAATGTGCCCAACATTTCCTTCCCCTTCCAGTATGATGAATAAGTAATTACAGCTGAGATGTTTTACAAAATGTAGCATGCTTCTGTTCACTGTAAAAAAATTCTAACACTCCCAAATCAAAAATTTCAAGTGGCCCAAACACCTAAATTTTTCAATTGGCCCAAGTAAAATTCTTGTTGCAATAGTCTATTAACATTGGCTCAATGAGAAATAATATGTCGGACTAATTGAAAAATTTAGATGTTATCGGTCACTTGAAATTTTTTACTTGGGGATGTATTTTTTTTTTACAGTGTTTGAAATGTGTATTATGACACAATACAAACAAATAATACAAATTTGAACAAAAATTAGCTAGTACACATGTAGGCTATATATTGTGCAATATACAGTAAGTTAGTAGAAAAAAACACAGACTTACACCTTTGTCTATTTTTTCTCAGATGTTCAAACTTTCACTTCAAGTCAAAGTTTATGAGGTTGCGATTCATTTCACAGCAGGTTGGTTTGGAGAAAGCGAATGGGACAAATACTTCCTGAAGCGATTACTGCTGTGCTTAATTTCTCCTATGGAAATCTAAAAGTGAAACTCTAATTAGTCCTGGCCCTCTGATTCGCTCTGAATATCGTGAAGTGGTTTTAGCTGCCACAGCTCATCTGATTGGCTGATGGGATTAGATGTGTCTCCAGTCCATACATGCAAGCGGCTGATCATTGGCTGTGTGGCATTCTCTCTCTCTCTCTCTCTCTCTCTCTCTCTCTCTCTCTCTCTCTCTCTCTCTCTCTCTCTCTCTCTCTCTCTCTCTCTCTCTCTCTCTCTCTCTCTCTCTCTCTCTCTCTCTCTCTCTCTCTCTCTCTCTCTCTCTCTCTCTCTCTCTCTCTCTCTCTCTCTCTCTCTCTCTCTCTCTCTCTCTCTCTCTCTCTCTCTCTCTCTCTCTCTCTCTCTCTCTCTCTCTCTCTCTCTCTCTCTCTCTCTCTCTCTCTCTCTCTCTCTCTCTCTCTCTCTCTCTCTCTCTCTCTCTCTCTCTCTCTCTCTCTCTCTCTCTCTCTCTCTCTCTCTCTCTCTCTCTCTCTCTCTCTCTCTCTCTCTCTCTCTCTCTCTCTCTCTCTCTCTCTCTCTCTCTCTCTCTCTCTCTCTCTCTCTCTCTCTCTCTCTCTCTCTCTCTCTCTCTCTCTCTCTCTCTCTCTCTCTCTCTCTCTCTCTCTCTCTCTCTCTCTCTCTCTCTCTCTCTCTCTCTCTCTCTCTCTCTCTCTCGAGTGTTGGTGTTGTTGTTGAGAGGTTTCTGTGCGGTTTTGTACCTTTTCCTCCCATTTCTGGCCGGCTTCATCCCTCCATCATCGGGGTAACTAATGAGCCCGCTCCAGTTGCCCACCTCCTCTCCTTTGAGGCGGGAAAACTGTTGCCCACTAGTGAAAAAATGAGGCAGGTCGTTTAAGGTTTCATTTATTTGTTCAAAGGCAGCAAATAAATGTCAAAAACAACACAGATTTGTAAGATTTGAGTTGTTTCATTGATGGCTTGTCAAAGTATGTACAACTTTGTGTATGCTGTTACTGAAAATCTTCCAGATCGGACAAGTGACATGACAAAGATGCAGACCAGATCAGCCCTTCACATACTGGAAATAACAAGTCTTTACATTTACAGAAATATCATCATTATCAGCTGTAGCCTGACGACAAAAGTGTTCGGTAACACTTTATTTTACAGTGTCCTTGTTACATATGTTACATGTACTTACCATAGTAATAACAGTAAATTATGCATAACTAACCCTCAATCAAATCCTAATCCTTCCCTAACCCTATAGTAAGTACATGTAGTTGCTTAATATTACTCAGTACTTAAATATATAATTACACTGTAACAATGACACCTTAAAATAAAGTGTAACCAAGTGTTTAGAAGGGGTGTAACGGGACATGTACCTAACATTTTCCGGATGAGTCTTTCACTTGTGTACTGAACGAAAACAGTGGAAATGCTCTCAAACTCTGTGTCGTGCTTCAGACTAAAACATTGGTTTGCCCTACTGTCAGATGTGTGTTGCTGTTCGGTTATTTTTAAAGGTTTTGGCACTTGCTGTGTGAACACGCACACACACACACATTCTTGTACACCTATCTTTATGAGGACGTTCATTGACACAATGCAATCTCTAGCCGCTTACCCTAACCTTACCCATCACAACTAAGTGCCTAACCCAAACCCTTACCCTAAACCGACCCTTAACCTAATTATAACCTTATCCCTAAAACCAAGTCTTGACCCTCAAACAGGCCTTAAAAGCTCTTAGAAACTGAGGACCGGCCAAAATGTCCTCACTTTACTCTCTTTGTCCTCCTCACTCCAATGGTCTAAAACTCAAACTGGTCCTCACAAAGAGTTGTACAAGTACACACACACACACACACACACACACACACACACACACACACACACACACAAACACACACACACAAATCATGGACATGATTCGAAAATGTTAAATGGTCCTGAAAAAAAATAGTCACACTTGTATTGGAAGTGAATGGGAGACGAATTTCATCTAGTGGAAACGTTTGGTACTGCGCACAAACAAACTCTTCCTGAAAGCTCGTTTTTTGAGACAGCAACCTCAAATTTGGATCACATCTTGTTTAGATTTATGGCTTTGATTTTCTCACAGTTTTAGAGTAAAATGTATTTTGCAAAATATGTATTTATTATAAATATTGAAAATTGTGTTTTTGCATTTTTCATAACATTAAATAAAAAAATCAACAAAAAAGTTCACTTTTTTAAACTTTGTCACCTTTAAAAAGAGACCAAACTGAAGTCTGTGCTCAAAAGCATTCAAGACAGTTAAAGTTGGAAATATCATTTTCAGGTCCATGCTCAAAAAGTGAATAAATGGATTACAACTACTGTATAAATATAATTTAGTACCATAAAATCCCCTAAACATACAAAATATTAAATAAAAAAACATTCTCGATGGGTTTTTTTCCTGGTTATTTTTGTGTACCGTTACACCCCTAGTATTTAGACACTTCATGTGTCAATAATCAAATGCAGATGTTCAAATGCAGTTCAGTTTATTTGATTAAGAATACAGTAAAAAACAGTAATATTGTGAGATATTATTACAATTTAAACTCTTTTCTATTTTAATATATTTTAGAATGTAATTTATTGATCAAAGCTGAATTTTCAGCATCATTACTCCAGTCTTCAGAGTCACATGATCCTTCAGAAATCACTCTAATATGATGATTTGCTGCTCAAGAAAAGTTTCTGATTATTATCAATGATTATGAAAAAGAGTTGGAAATAGGTCTACATTTCATATCAGGATTCTTTGATGAATATATAAACAGCATTTATTTTAAATAGAGTATTTTGTAACATTATAAATGTCTTTACTGTCACTCTTTATCAATTTAATGCATACTTGTTGAATAAAAGAATCAATTTCTTTCAAAAACGATAAAATCTTACTGACCCCAAACCTTTTAACGGTATGTATATCGTATTTAAAACTGAGGACAGATGTTGCAAGTCTTCACCCTGCACATGGTCTTATCTTGCATGTTTCTGGATATTAATCTTACTGATGCTTATTTTGCTTCAATGCTTAATGGATTAAAACACTGGTAAACAAAAAGAGAGAGAGAGAGAGAGAGAGAGAGAGAGAGAGAGAGATCAGACATATGCTAGGTTAGAAGAAAAGCAATAATCCTGATTATTGCAGGCTTTTTTGGGAGATAAGACATTGCTGCCTTATATTGTAAAATTTTTTTACCCTGGATCACAAAACCAGTCATAAGTTGCACAGGTATATTTGTGGCAATAGCCAACAATACATTGTATGTCAAAATTATCGTATTATCGTGAAAATCATTGGGATATTATAAGTAAAGATCATGTTCCATGAATATATTTTGTACATTTCCTACCGTAAATATCTAAAACATTTATTTTTGTGAGTGAATGCAGCACAACCCTCAGATTCCAGATGTTCAAATAGTTGTATCTTGGCCAAATATTGTCCTATCCTAACAAACCATACATCAATGGAAAGCTTATTTATTTGTTTATTTATTTGTTTATTTATTTATTTATTTATGCTTTCAGATTATGTATAAATCAGATTTCAGAAAACTGACCCATGTGACTGGTTTTGTGGTCCAGGGTCACAAATCATAATAAAAAAAAAACTAAATATGTATCTAGGATTTTTTTTTTTTTTTTTTTTTTGTATTAGTGAATGTATAAAATTTTTTACTAAGCCAATCAGTCAGTTTCATATAGACAGCATATCTGTGAACAACATGATGCCATCTCTGTTTTTGGTACATTATTGTCCCTGAAGAGAAAGTACACGTTTCAAATTCGCTGTAGTAGCCGATGTTCACAAATCCTGAAAGAATCAGTTTAATGTGGACATCAGCTCTTCAAATTCCTGTAAGCACTGTGACCAGGATGAGAAATGCAAACTCAGCTGCTAATGTGAGGAGAGAGAGAGAGAGAGAGAGAGAGAGAGAGAGAGAGAGAGAGAGAGAGAGAGAGAGAGAGAGAGAGAGAGAGAGAGAGAGAGAGAGAGAGAGAGACTTTTTTTGACTTTAACAATCACTTTAATACAAAAGTTAAAAAATTATTTTTTCCTTCCTTTTCTTCTTATATTCTAAACAATTATACAAACAATAAGACATCACAAAACAAGACAAAACAAAAAAAAAAACAAAAAAAACTAACAAAAAATTAAATTTCCATCGTGATCAACATCACAAATACATTGATTCACACCCCACTTATATTTAAACGTTTCAATATCATTAACCAATTTGTAATAAGTGTACTCAATTTTTAATCGTGACCTTATAAACCCACTTAGGACAGATTCAACATCACAAGACTCATTACCATTCATTTTTTCTTTCCGTGACACCCAAATAGCCATTTTAGCTTGTCCACATAAAAAGTTCATTAAAACATGGGCCTCTTTTTTACTCTTTTTATACTTCGGACCATATATGAAAACCATAGGTGAGAAAACTTCTCCCAAGTCCAGACACCACCCTTCTATTATTGGAAACAACTGTTGTAATCTAGTACAATCTAAAAATAAATGAAAAACAGTTTCTGGTATCCCACAGAAAGGACATCCCTCCCTCACCTGTGGATCAAGACGTGCTCTGTGTCTGTTCGTAGCTATTATACCATGCACTAACCTCCACTGAAGATCTCCAGCCCGTTTTTCAATAGGAGGTTTGTACAAGGTCCTCCAGCTGCCCTTGGGGGAGGCACCTACTCCAAACACCTCTTGCCATTTAGACTCTTTTAAACTCATAAGAGCCTGAAAATGCAATATCTTGACACACATTGTGTACAATGATTTTTTATCCGTTTTGCTGAAAAGTCCCAACTGAGGTGTCTTAAAAGTTAATAGTCCACCCTCATTTTCTTCCCAGCTTCCAGTCTCAGCTGCAATGTTTACTTCTGGGAAATCACATATATTCAGTTCTCCATTATATGTTTCTAAGGAGAGTCTGTAACTCTGTGGCAAAAACTCAACTATCCGAGTCAAAATATTCTTTGCCACTCGAATAGATCTTATGTCCATTTTTTCAGCAAAAATCTCAGCTGATATCCATTCACCTTCAGGTATTAAGTGTCCAATTTTTGTAATTTTTGCAGCCCACAGACTTCTCCTGAGTGATAGGTCTTTAAAAATGTCCAGATTCAATGCAGAGTTAAAAAGCAATGGTTCTTCTTTCTGCCACAAACTTTGTGCATTGCTTGACTCCCGAGAAATCTTAAACAGTGTCCATGCTTTTAGGAGTGATCTGTAAAACGCTGTTAATCCTGCAAGATCCAACCTATTTATGTCCATCAGGAACAAGTGGCGATCTAGTCCCATGTTCCCTGCTTTCCTCAATAGGATGCACGCTACCCCAGCCCAGCTCACGTCCTTCCCATAGAGGAGTCTCTGAGCCACTTGAAGCCTGAAAGTCTTTAGTCTGGATCTGATGTCCACTAGGCCTTGTCCTCCTTCCTGTCTGGGCAGAGACAACACTGGAGCCTTCAGCCAATGCTGACCCGACCAGAAAAAATCCACCAGACATCTCTGAATTTGTCTCACAAGTTCTTCTGGAGGTTCAAGGATCATCATTCTGTGCCAAAGGGAAGAGGCTACAAGGTTGTTACATATCAGCACCCTTCCCCTGTAGGACAGCTGGGGCAGCAACCATTTCCAATGAGACAACCGCGCACGTACTTTCTCCAACAGGCCCTCCCAATTTTGCTTTCTATATTCAATTGTCCCCAAAAAAACTCCCAGATATTTAAAACCTGCCCTTCCCCATTGTAGACCACCAGGAAGTGGTGGACTATTTACAATTTGGCCACACCACACAGCATCGCTTTTACACCAGTTAACTTTGGCAGATGATGCCTTTCCATAACATTCTAGAGCACGCTTTACCACATCAACATCTCTATCTCCCCTTATTAAAACTGTTATATCATCTGCATATGCAGATAATTTGACAGATTGCTGGGAGTTTTGAAAGTTAATCTGTAGACCTGCTAAGTTTTTCCTTAAATTACATAACAGCGGTTCTATAATTATGCTATAAAGTTGACCCGAAAGGGGACAGCCCTGTCTAATTCCCCTCTGTACTTTCACAGGGATGCTTAGGCCACCAGCCATTTTTATCATACATGTGGCTTCAGTGTACAATAACCGTATCATTGAAATAAAATTATCACCAAAACCAAAGGCCTTTAAAGCATCAAAGAGAAAAATGTGATCCACGCGATCGAAAGCTTTCTCTTGGTCTAATGATAAAAACCCCATTTCAATCTTGTTATCAAAAGCATAGTCATACACATCTCTCACTAAATGTAGATTATCTACAATAGATCTATCTTTTATGCAGTAAGATTGATCTTCATGTATGATTTCATGCAGTACATTACTTAATCTTGTGGCCAAACATTTGGAAATGATTTTATAATCCGAACACAAAACTGCCACAGGCCTCCAGTTCTTTAAGAGTGTTAGATCTCCCTTCTTAGGGAGTAGTGTGAGCACTGCACGCTGAAAGCTCATCGGAAGAATTCTTTCAGTGACACTTTTTTGCAGAACTTCAAAGTAGTCATGACCAATAACATTCCAGAAAGCCTTATAGAAATCAGCAGACAGTCCATCTATCCCGGGTGCACGACCTACAGAGAGCCCCATAACAGCAGCCTTGACTTCTTCATAGGTGAGTTCGGTCTCTAAAAAAAGTTTATGCTTCGGGGTTAAAACCGGAAGGTCAAAAAGCAGTTCTTTTCTACATTGTTCTTCTGATTCCTCAGAGGTGTATAAACTTGAATAGAAGTCCACAGCAATTTTTCGCATCTCTGTTTGATCAGAAATATCCTGACCATTACAGTCTTTTAAACAGTACATCAATTTTTCTTGTCCTTTTTTACGCTCTAGATTGAAAAAAAAAGAAGTAGGAGCGTCCATATCTCTCGTTGTTACAAAACGACTTCTTACCAGAGCACCCTTCACTCTTTCATTTAAAATTGAGCTCAACAGGTTATTCTTTTCAGTCCACATATCTTTCAGGTTTACAGAATCATTTGTAATCATACTTTGCTCAATACCAATAATTTCTTTTTCAAGACATTCCAAAGACTTTTTTATACAAAATGAAGAATGTGATAAATATTGCTGGCAAAAATTCCTTATTTGTACCTTCCCGATTTCCCACCATTGAATGCAATTTTCATAACAATTCTTCTCAGTCTTCCAAGACTCCCAAAAAGACTTAAAATTGTCCAAAAAAAATGTATCTTCTAATAATTTATTATTAAAATGCCAATAATAACTTTTATGCATTTTTTTTAATAAAGTACACTCAATAGTGACAAATTTATGATCAGACATTGAAGTGGGAAAAATAGTTGCATTTGTAACTCTATTCCTCATGTTACGTGAAGTATAGATTCTATCCAACCGTGCAGCAGAAACCGTCTCATTACTAATCTTCACCCATGTATACTGACGCGTTAACAGATTATACTCTCTCCATACATCAGATAGGTTTAGATTTTTAATAACATTGGCTAAACACAATGCACTCCTTAAATGAGGTTCCTCACTGTTCCTGTCCTTTGTAAAATCCAATGTACAATTGAAATCTCCCCCTAAGATAATGAGATCTCCTTCATGTTGTTGTCTTAAAAAAAAATCTAATTTATTGAACAATTGTATTCTCTCTGCACCTATGTTTGGAGCATAAATATTCACAAAAAGAAAAATAAGATTACTAATTTCTGCCCTCACAATCAGCAATCTCCCTGGAACAACTTCATTTTTTGACAAGATTTTCACTTTAACTACAGGGGAAAAAATTACTGCCACTCCAGCACTCAGATTGGACCCATGACTAATAACTTTCTCTCCTTCCCACCATAGGCCCCATTCAGCCTCATTACTTTGATCACTGTGAGTCTCCTGTAACAAGACCACACCTATATCTTTCAAACGTACAATCTCTGAAAGTAACCTATTCTTTCTCCCATCTCTCATCCCATTAACATTAAGAGATCCCACCTGCAAAACTTCCATAAGAAAGAGAGAGAGAAAGAAAGAAAAAGTACAGAGAAAAAAAGATTTAGCAGTCCTCATCATTATTGCGTTTTGCCTTTCCCCTTGTTATACGTCCCTTCCCTGTTTGTTTTCCTTGTCTAATAACAGTTATGTGCTTTTTCAACCGAAACCTCTTTTGCTGTGAAAGTTCTTCAATGCTATTTGTTTTCCTTGCCCATACAACAGAGGCAATAAACTTTTCAAGATCTGGGAAAAAATCACTGACTTCTACACCTGTTTTTCCTTTTGTTTCATCTAAAAAAGAATTGATCTGTTCAAGAGTGTACATATCCTTTTCAGCCACTTTTGCCATATCAGATGTATCGGACCACTGCTCTTCATTTCTCAAACTAGCATCAGTACATTGGGACATTTCATCTAACTCATCAGTCATATTTTCTTCAGAAACACCTAACGTTACTGGTATTTCTTTGAGTTCGCACAATTCTTCATCACATCCCTGACTTTCACTGTCATCAGTTACATCAGTTATATTCTCAGCAACGCAAACCAGCTTCTCCATACCACCAGTATTTAAATGAACATCACTCACCTCTTCAGAGGCTGCTTTCACCTGTGTCTCCGTTCTCTGTTCTGTGTCCTGCTGATATTGTTTCGCATTATTAACATCTCCACGCGATGTAGATGGCCTCTGATCGTCTTTATGTGGGCATGTAAAACGTTTATGTCCTAGGTCACCACAGTCAAAGCACTTCAGATTTTCAGTGCTTGCGTAAATCATGTACGAGTTCTCTCCTTGATTAACTCGGAACGAAACTTCCAAAGTACGCTCCGGCGAAGTCAGAATCATAAAAACTTGGCGGCGAAAAGACGTGACGTGTTTAAGCGCGATGTTTTTACAGCCTAAAGGAATCATTCTCACTGGACTTGCTATTTTTCCGAATCTTAGCAACTCTTTCGTTATGACATCATTACTAATAAAAGGTGGAACATTCGAAATCGTTATTTTTGTTGCTGGAGCGGATAGTGGATTAATCGGGACAAACATTTCCTTTACCCATATTCCGCTCACAGTCAGCTGATTTATTAGCGTTTCAGATCTCAAAAAAACAACAACCGCTTTGTTCATGCGTGAAGCTGAAACTATATTTTCAAACCCTACTTTTTCTCCAACAACAAGTAGTTCCTCTATTGTCACACTGGGCTCTGGTACACACCTGCACCCATTTCGGAGTGATAAATTAGGTGACGTTTGCCCGGGAATTGACGCCATCCCGGCGTCTAAAATTCCACGGGCACGCGATGAAAAACTATCCTTAATTTGAGTCAAAAAATAACGAGGGGTAAGGCAAAAAACAAAAAAAAGAAAGACGAAAAGAAAAGAAACATATAGGCTTAAGATAAATTAAGGCTTTTCGCAAACGCTCTCAGAGCCGCAATCAGTCTCCACGCCAACACTCCCAACAGTCACACCGGAAGTGAGAGAGAGAGAGAGAGAGAGAGAGAGAGAGAGAGAGAGAGAGAGAGAGAGAGAGAGAGAGAGAGAGAGAGAGAGAGAGAGAGAGAGAGAGAGAGAGAGAGAGAGAGAGAGAGAGAGAGAGAGAGAGAGAGAGAGAGAGAGAGAGAGAGAGAGACGAGTAGATAAGGTCACAGCTGAAGATGTATCTAAATGTCAATACTTTTTCTGCACTTAGCAAATCAATATCTCCAGGACAATTTCAAGCCTGGCACAAAACTGCAGAGGCTGATTCTAAATGTAGCAGTGTAAGCTAGGAGGAAATCATAATAAAAATAACCTTGATGCAATAGATTCATATGCATAAATATCTATAAACAGCAATCGCTTCTTGCCCCGGCCAGTTCAGTGCGATTTTATCTTAAATTGTAACTCCGCACCAACCTCTGCACCACATGACAGCTTTAAGAATAATTGCAATGGCATTAGAAGGCCAATTCCACCATAAAGTGCTTATAATAATTCTTATGTAATTTGACCTGGCAGAAGCTTTTAAGAGGACGTTTTATTCAGTGGCTTTATTCAGTTCTGTGGATGCATTATTAATGCATGCGTTTGTCAGTGTCTCCACAGCGGCAGCCAGGCCGACGTGAGAGCAGCAGTCTGAGAGCTGTGTCTGTCACTGCTTTAATGCTGAGATGTAAATATCAAAATAACTTCACTGTCACATGCTCACACACATGCTGCAGTGCATACACAGACTTCATCGCTCAGAGGTTGCTCTTCCATTAGTGCAGGAGACTTAAAGGTGCAGTAAGTGATTTATGAGAAACGCTGTTGATGTTTGAAATCACGCCCCTAGACAAAAGGATCACACCCCTATCTTGATAGCTCCGCCCCCAAATTCACAAACACGCTAGGCTGGGCGATATGGCCAAAAAATCATATCTCTGTATTTTTTGTTTAAATGGCGATATACGGTATATATCTCTGTACTTTCTACGTTTTTCTATTTGGATAAAGAAAATATGTATTTATTTATTTTTTTAAAGGGGTGGTATAATGACCTTTTATACAAGATGTAAAATAAGTCTGTGATGTCCTCAGAGTGTGTATGTGAAGTTTTAGCTCAAAATACCCCACAGATCATTTTTATAGCATGTTAAAATTGTCCTTTTTTGAGGGTGAGCAAAAACGTGTCGTTTTGTGTGTGTCCCTTTAAATGCAAATGAGCTGCTGCTCCTGGCACAGGGGGCAGAGCTTCAAGAGCTCGTTCTTAGCAGAGCCATATAGAGCCCTTTGTTGCGAGGTGGGGTTTATGTAAATTTTAGGGTTAGTGATGTCACTAACCCGGGAGGAAACCATCCGTTTGTTGTAGTCCTTAAAAAACGATTTCTTTAAAAGCAAATATCTCCCTTTGCTTTGAACTTTGAGCGTTGTAACTTTGCAGATGTAGTTTATGCTCAAACAACATCATTACATACTAACTAAAGTTAGAAATGTAAAATCATAATCAACCACCCCTTTAAATTATTTCACATCCTGCCCTGTGATATCAGTGGTATCTACAAACAATGTTGATATTGAAGGAAACAAATATAGTGAATGTAATGTAGGCTATGCAATATATTATGTGCAAAAAATGCATAGGCACCTCTCCCTAATGAGTGGACACGCCCCTTTCTGCTGATTGGCTACAAGTGTGTTTTGGTGCTCGGTCTGATCCACTTTCAACAGCATTTCTCAGAAATCACTTACTGCACCTTTAATGGTGACATTTTGACATTTTCTGAAAAAAATGTGTATATGGTGCTCAAAGTTGCAAAACAGCTAGTAATACTAGTAGTCTATTTTATTCTCACAGCGCATTAAAAATACTTTTAGAATCAATATTTATAAAGGCACAATTGAAAAAACAAAGTGTTAGGCTACATGTCATTATTACACAAAATGCCTAAATCCCATTCAATTTGCATTTCATGATGAGCTACATGTTGATTCAGAACCCAGTTAATTCAGATTCCAGACTGAGTCAAACCGGTATCTCGAGTCCTCTGAATGATTCATGAAAAGATCCGACTGTAAGCGCGTATGGCTGCGTCCGAAATGGCATACTCTCTTGAGAAGGTACTTATTTTGAATAAGCTTTGTGTCACATGCCTGTCCTGTCTTGTGCTGCACATGGGTGTTTGTTATGTTGGGCCATGTGCTCGTGTCTATTGTCTAGCCCCTCCCAGCTTGTTATTTGATTATTGGTTAATTTATCCCACCTGTTAGTCTCATTACCCTCCTTTGTTTGTTCCCCTATTTAGCTTCCTTGTGTTTGTAGTCCTGTGCTGGTTTGTTGTCCGAGTTACCTGTCTTTGATGTTCCTGTCTGTTGATTTTCTGAGTTCTGAGTTTTCTGTATTTTTGTCTGTGTTTGTTAATTAAATCTTCTCTGCACTTGAATCCTCGTCTCTCGCTCACTCGCCCGTGACAGAACGAACCAGCCAAAATGTGGATTCAGCGGAGCGAGATTTTTTCTTCTTCAGAGGAGAAGGGAAATTCCATTTCCCTAATGGAATATTTCTCCAGATGTGTTCAGAGGACTTTGGAGGAGGAGAGCACCATGTCAGACGGTGATCAGATCGGAGGAGGTGGTCCGGTGGTCCGGAGACGGAGGAGGAGAAGGAGAAGGAAGACCTCCTCTGTGACTATTCCGGTGGTCCCAGTTCCGGTGGTCCCGAGTCCGATGGTCCCAATTCCGGTGGTCTCAAGACACAGGAGGAGGAGAAGGGTTCCCTCCATAATTGTTCCGGTGGTCCCAGTTCCGATGGTGCCTGCCGAGCCTGTGTCTTCGGACAAGATGGCCGCCGCCGAGCCTGTTCACGTCACGTCTGCCGGGCCTGTGTCTTCAGACAAGATGGCCGCAACAGAGACTGTTCACGTCACGCCTGCCGAGCCTGTGTCTTCGGACAAGATGGCCGCCGCCGAGCCTGTTCACGTCACGCCTGCCGAGCCTGTGTCTTCGGACAAGATGGCCGCCGCCGCGAGTGTTCACGTCACGTCTGCCGAGCCTGTGTCCCCTGACAAGATGGCCGCCACCGAGAGTGTTCACGTCACGCCTGCCGAGCCTGTGTCTTCGGACAAGATGGCCGCCGCCGAGCCTGTTCACGTCCAGTCTGCCCAGTCAGAGACTGCTCACGTCACGTCTGCCGAGCCAGAGACTGTTCACGTCCCGTCTGCCCAGCCAGAGACCGTTCAGGTCACATCTGCCCAGCCAGAGATGGTTCAAGCCACGTCTGCCCAGTCGGAGATAGATCGGGAGATGCCCATTCTCATGGCCGGGGGGGCACTGATCGGCTATTTAGAGCGTTTAGCTCGGATCCTGGAGACGCCCTTCAAACCTCCAGTGTCTGTTCCTGAGCCGGAGCCAGTGTCTGTTCCTGAGCCGGAGCCAGTGTCTGTTCCTGAGCCGGAGCCAGTGTCTGTTCCTGAGCCGGAGCCAGTGTCTGTTCCTGAGCCGGAGCCAGTGTCTGTTCCTGAGCCGGAGCCAGTGTCTGTTCCTGAGCCGGAGCCAGTGTCTGTTCCTGAGCCGGAGCCAGTGTCTGTTCCTGAGCCGGAGCCAGTGTCTGTTCCTGAGCCGGAGCCAGTGTCTGTTCCTGAGCCGGAGCCAGTGTCTGTTCCTGAGCCGGAGCCAGTGTCTGTTCCTGAGCCGGAGCCAGTGTCTGTTCCTGAGCCGGAGCCAGTGTCTGTTCCTGAGCCGGAGCCAGTGTCTGTTCCTGAGCCGGAGCCAGTGTCTGTTCCTGAGCCGGAGCCAGTGTCTGTTCCTGAGCCGGAGCCAGTGTCTGTTCCTGAGCCGGAGCCAGTGTCTGTTCCTGAGCCGGAGCCAGTGTCTGTTCCTGAGCCGGAGCCAGTGTCTGTTCCTGAGCCGGAGCCAGTGTCTGTTCCTGAGCCGGAGCCAGTGTCTGTGCCAGTGTCTGTTTCTGAGTCTGTGCCTGTGCTTGTGTCTGTTTCTGTGCCTGTGCTTGTGTCTGTTTCTGTGTCTGTTTCTGTTCCTGAGCCGGAGCCAGTGTCTGTTCCTGAGCCGGAGCCAGTGTCTGTTCCTGAGCCGGAGCCAGTGTCTGTTCCTGAGCCGGAGCCAGTGTCTGTTCCTGAGCCGGAGCCAGTGTCTGTTCCTGAGCCGGAGCCAGTGTCTGTTCCTGAGCCGGAGCCAGTGTCTGTTCCTGAGTCTGTGCCTGTGCTTGTGTCTGTTTCTGTGTCTGTTTCTGAGCCGGTGGTGCCTGTTCCTGAACCGGAGGTGTCTGTTCCTGAGCCCTTAGTGACCGCGACACTGGCCATTATGGCCACAGCCATGTGGTGTGTGTGGGCTACGCACACACTTGGACCGGTGGTGTCTGTTCCTGGGCCGGTGGTGTCTGTTCCTGAGCCGGTGGTGCCAGTTCCCGAGCCGGTGGTGCCAGTTCCAGTGCCCGAGCCAGAGGGGCCAGTTCCAGTGCCCGAGCCAGAGGGGCCAGTTCCAGTGCCCGAGCCGGTGGTGCCAGTTCCAGTTCCTGAGCCGGTGGTGCCAGTTCCAGTGCCAGTTCCAGTGGTGCCAGTTCCAGTGCCTGAGCCGGTGGTTCCAGTTCCAGTGCCTGAGCCGGTGGTACCAGTTCCAGTGCCAGTTCCAGTGGTGCCAGTTCCAGTGCCTGAGCCGGTGGTACCAGTTCCAGTGCCCGAGCCGGTGGTGCCAGTTCCAGTTCCTGAGCCGGTGGTGCCAGTTCCAGTGGTGCCAGTTCCAGTGCCTGAGCCGGTGGTTCCAGTTCCAGTGCCTGAGCCGGTGGTACCAGTTCCAGTGCCAGTTCCAGTGGTGCCAGTTCCAGTGCCTGAGCCGGTGGTACCAGTTCCAGTGCCAGTTCCAGTGCCTGAGCCGGTGGTGCCAGTGCCAGTTCCAGTGGTGCCAGTTCCAGTGCCTGAGCCGGTGGTACCAGTTCCAGTGCCAGTTCCAGTCCCTGAGCCGTTGGTGCCAGTTCCAGTGCCAGTTCCGGTGGTGCCAGTTCCACTGTCAGTTCCGGTGGTACCGGTTCCAGTTCCTGAGCCGGTGGTGTCGGTGCCAGTTCCTGAGCCAAGGGTGTCGGTGCCAGTTCCTGAGCCGGTGGTGCCAGTTCCAGGGCCAGTTCCAGTGGTGCCAGTTCCTGAGCCGGTGTCGGTTCCTGTTCCTGAGTTGGGGTCGGTTCCTGTGCCATGGTCGCTTGAAGGGTCGTCTACTTCCTGGTCTCCCGAGGGTTCGTCTCCGCCGTGGCCGCACGATGAACTGCCGTCTCCGCCCTGGCCGCCCGAGGGAAAGTCTCCGCCCTGGCCGCCCGAGGGAAAGTCTCCGCCCTGGCCGCCCGAGGGAAAGTCTCCGCCCTGGCCGCCCGAGGGAAAGTCTCCGCCCTGGCCGCCTGAAGGAAAGTCTCCACCCTGGCCGTTTGCACAGCCTGCCCCGTCCTGGCCTCCTGAACCCTGTGGACCACTCTGGTGTCCCAGACATTTTTTTTCCCCTGTCCCGCCCTGGTCTGTCCCTCCCGTCCCGCCCTGGTCTGTCCCTCCCGTCCCGCCCTGGTCTGTCCCTCCCGTCCCGCCCTGGTCTTATGGAGCGTCTGGTAGCCGCTCCGTAGGGAGGGGGTAATGTCACATGCCTGTCCTGTCTTGTGCTGCACATGGGTGTTTGTTATGTTGGGCCATGTGCTCGTGTCTATTGTCTAGCCCCTCCCAGCTTGTTATTTGATTATTGGTTAATTTATCCCACCTGTTAGTCTCATTACCCTCCTTTGTTTGTTCCCCTATTTAGCTTCCTTGTGTTTGTAGTCCTGTGCTGGTTCGTTGTCCGAGTTACCTGTCTTTGATGTTCCTGTCTGTTGATTTTCTGAGTTCTGAGTTTTCTGTATTTTTGTCTGTGTTTGTTAATTAAATCTTCTCTGCACTTGAATCCTCGTCTCTCGCTCACTCGCCCGTGACACTTTGTGACCGCTAAAAAACATTAACTTTACTTAATGTCATAACTTAATTGTAAAAAAATTGTAATCTGTACTATTCGCATATGCCTTTGTTACTCAGAAAGCACAAGATTATTTGGTTGGTTTGAGTACCCAAAAAAAGAGTTTTTGAGCAGTGGCAATTCTTAATATAATTTTCACTCATTTCCTCCACTTCTGCAGTTATGTCTTCCTTAGTTTTATTCATTCATTTTCCAAAGTCCAATTGTCAATACAACTGAAAAGTCTGAGAGAAAAACACATAAGATCATAAATTGATGTTGATTTCCTAAAATGGTTTTGTTTCAAGTCGCCATTATGGTGATTAGTGTTCCCTTCGGTTGGGCACTTGGAATTTTCTTCCTATTGATGAAGGTGATGCAACAAGAAATCACAGTTATTTGTGGTTTCAAAGGAATAGAAGTAATAAATATGTTGCTTTAAAAAGGTGACCTTCTACCAGATCATTACCCAGTTTACTTTTCACATAGAATTATGATCTGTTATAATTCTATTGCTAACACTTATGTAATAAACGCCTTGATAAAATCCCCACTTTGTTGTGACAATATCTTGCAACTGACCTTGCTTGAGTCACACACAGACATCAACATTCAGCATGCAAAACAAATCAATGGCAACAATTACATTTTATTTATTTGTTTTATCAATTGTTTTACATTTTATGCAATTGCTTAATTTTTTTATGCCGCAATGCACTCTGGGAGTCAGAAATTCTGAGTAGCTTTACTAAGTCAAGAATAAATCTATAAAGTAAATTATCAAGTACTCTCTACAGTTCTTTTATAGTTGCTAGTACTCTTGTGTAAGTGAACTAGACTAACCGCAGTTGTCAGAACATTATCAATTCCTATTTCACTTTACTTCGTTTTTTTAAGTCAATCGGTTTGCATGCTTTTTTAAGTAGGGTTAATTAGAGTTTACAGTGCAGAAGCCAGAAGTAGTAGGTCATCCAGGTACTTTTTGCCTATACTGGCAATTCAGACATGTTACTCTTGTCAAATACTGTTTTTCACCTATAGTAGGGAAGTACGCGACTTTGGATGCAGTTTTTAATTTACTAAAAAATATCAGTTCATAAGAGTCGTTTGTTAATGATTCGTTGTGTTGAAAGTGTTTCTACAGCTGAGAGAGTGATGGCAAATTCATCTTTCTCTCCTCTGACTACTGTAATCAATCTCTTGATATTTCTCTCCTCTCTTGGAAAGTCGTGGAAAGCTATCATTGATTTTTTCTTTTGCTACTGGAGCAAATGGGAATATAAAAATGAAATTTGCTGTCATCTCCCACTATAGAAGTTTCCCTATGACGACTTGTGCGTCTGAGAACCATGGAAATTTTATGGGATTCTCAAAACCGGAAGTTGTCAAGGGTAAATTTCTATAGTGATTCTTTCGCTTTCGGGGTGCGGGGTGCGGGGTGGGGGGTGGGGGGTGGGGGGTGGGGGGGGGGGTTGGGGGCTCCATGATAGCGTTTCTATGACTTTCCAAAATAAATGTTCATTGATCCAAGCCAAATGAGCAGTTCTACTAGAATAAACCTTAACTTGGCTTTACACCCTCTTTAAGTCTATGGGATTTTTAAATTATTTTTTATCATTCACCAGGGTTTAGGATTTGGTCAAAGCCATAAACAGAAATATAGCAATAATCATTTGGTCATTTAGCAATAGAAAATACCATTCGCCTTGCCAAAATACCACTAAAAATATAGAATGACCCAGAAAACTTGGTCTTGGAAGACAAATGTTTCATATTTAGACTATTACTTGGCTTTAAGTTCATTTTCATAAAGAAAGCATATGGTTTCTTAGTAAATCTGAGCTCAGTTTTTTAGTCACAGATCTGCTTTGAAACACTAAGGAAACAAAAAAAAGCAAAAACTCTCCATTTGGTCTCCATTGCTGCACGGTTTTGAATCTGCAGTTTGCATGTTACATTAAAGCCGAAACCATCACCCACCCGTACGCTTGTTTCTCTCCACTTCAGCAGAATAGATACGGGGTACAGGACAGCATTCATGCAATCGAAACGCAGCCATCAGGCGCTGATGTCATGAATGCTGAGTGTGTGTTAGAGGTGGACGCAGGAGGGGGGTTCAGGTGGGAGTGTTAGAAAGCTCAAATTCAGCATATGGGCATCTGCTGGGACGCAGGAACCATAATGCACTGGGGGCGCTTCTTACGAGAGACGCCATTTTACATAGACAAACACACACACACACACACACACACACGCACACGCACACTCAAACACCCTCGCAATGCTGAGCCATCTCACTCTGCTTACCTCCGCTCCCAAAAAAACTCGAAAATGATTCACCTTCCGGGGCTTATTCTTAGTATGATGTCATTTTGATGTAAGTGGACCCAAAAAAGGCATGAAATCTGGGTCTTATGAAACAGCACCATGATTTCAATGCATAATTCATTTCCAGTGCTTGAATCTAGGCTATGTGCTCATGCAAAAAAAAAAAAAAAAAAAAAAAACAGAGGCTACATCACAGTCTTCCAGTGCAGTCTCCCAGAGCACTGTTTTTTTTATAGCCTCGTATTATGGACATAACTGGATAAGGTTCTGCAATATATGGATTTTTGCTGTCACACAGGTTTATGCAAGATGTATGAGCTGTTTAAAGGGCTGAAGATAGAAAGAAAAAAACAAATCAGGAAGAGAAGAGAAAAATAAACAGAGGAAGAAGAAAAACAGACTTAAGCGTCTCGCTGCATAGACAGTCATTCAAGGGACTGTGTATGGCATGATTTAATGGAGCTCAAATTTAAGAGGTTTTGAAGCAATATGGGTGCAATATGACTAGAATATGTCTAAGAATAACTGCTGAAGACTTTCATATTATAAGTATAAATTTTGCTTTATTATACAGAACAGATACCCACACAGAACTTTTTTTTTTTTTTTTTTTTTTTGCATTATGCACCATTGATAAAATCATCATCTTACCTTTTAATGTAGTTCTTGCCATAGAGGATTTGCTGCAATAAAGTGACCAGTCCAAAAGCACATATGAAAATAAAACAAAGGGATCTGTTTCCTAGCAGATCTCTACTATATGTCGGATCTGAGTAGCCCATCCTTTAGAAGAGAAAGCCACGGTCGCTTTTGCCTTACAAATTGAGAAGACACATCGAGGCACACCCGCGCGTGTTTACCGTCCTCACAGGCACTGATGCGCGCTCAGTCTCCATAGCAGCTGCCGTTCGCCTCAGTGTCGCGTTTGAGCAGTCTGCCCGTGCATATGTCAGAGAAAGCGATAGTATCACTGCCCACTGAGGTGAATCTTCTGTATGCGGAGGGCTAGAAATCTCGCATCACCTGCAAAGACGCGACGCTCCTGCAGAATGCGCGTCACGAATGCAGAGCGCGCGCAGTCGGTGACGCGCTCCACTCCCTCTCATCAGCACCAATGGGGCAGGGAGGGGTTGCAACCTAGACTGGTTTCAAACCATTAAAGAAAGACGACGATGCAAGGGTTTAGGGGACATCAGAGCAGGATCAATGACTGCGATTACAAGAGGAAGCATGCTTTGCGGCGATAGTTGGAGATTATATTTGGTTGCCCAAACAAAACGCCATTAGGATAACATACTGTATGTTGACTGAATAATGCATTTCAACTAAATAAAATAATATAAATAAAATAGTGATACATATATAATGTGATAATATAATGAACATAAGTGATAGTAAAAGTAAGAGGAAATAATTATTTCTCATTTGAAGGCCATTTTAATGTTTTCACCTTAGGTGATTATTTTTAACTGACAAACAGAATTTAACTATTTTACTGTAATGACATCATACTATATGGGACAAAAGTGTCAAAAAACTGGAATTGCATGAAAAGGAATAAGTGCTTTATCATGCAGTGATATCAGAGGATTGTGTATGGCCTATGAAGGTCATTTAGGATTTTTTTAGGGGCAGTTTGAGTCTAGACGTTTTTGGCAGCTCTGTTATTTATGTTTACGGTGACTGTGAGTCCTTGCAGTTAAAAGGCAGTTTGTAAAAGACAAATCAATAAAATGGCTGGCTTTGTTTCCCGAAGAAAAGGCTAAGCAACACATATTCATCCTATTTACTTTTGCTGTCTTTAAATTAAGCTAATTATAATTACTACACCAAACCCTCCTCCTAAACCTAACATTAACAGGATTCTTTAGTACAATCTTAAGTTTAAGATATTAAGACATCATTTCCTTAAGATGTTTTTGATGGTTATACATGTGTATAATGGTTTCATTGTGTAAATAGGCTAACGTTAATAGGCTAAATCTTGTTATCGTAGTTTGGCATTTCTGGAAAAATTGCTAATTAATTTATCCTTTTTGTGACCAGAACAGCTACTTATTAGGTTGAAAATACGTTTTGTCATCGTCATTAAAAATATTTGTTATATCTGCAGGACTCGTTGTGATTGAATGGAGAAGTCCGCAGTGTAACACTAGGGGGACGCGTTTAGTTGTTGCACCGTAGGAGCGCCGGTGGTGTTTTAACCGAACACCGGAACCTCTTCCGGTCTCTTTCGAATCAGCTCTGAGGAAAGATGGTGAGTCTGACAGCGCCTTGCCTTCAAAATCCTCCAACATCTGATTCGTGGCTTGTTTTAAATCACTGAAACATTAATAATATCACAAGCATATGTATTGAAGACTCAGTATCATCTATTATGTTTGTGATTCCTCTATAATGAGAGGTTATAGATGGTTTTATTTTATCGGTTAGCATGACGCTTAGCATTCCCGTAACGAACTCGTGAAAATAAACCGGTTTGCTTTAAAACGATCTCCAGCATTCTTTTAATCGTTTAATTATAAGTAGTCTTGGGTCTTAATATATTTGAGACTGTATAACTGTCTAAATTAGGCCGTAAAGAAACGAGCGTTAGAAACTAGTTGCATAGTTCTCGTAGTGGTGTGAGTTTACATGGTTGGCCTGTGCAGACGTGTGGTTTTTAAAGCTTATTAAACTACTTTTCTAGACAGCATTTTTGTGCATAAAAGGCTCGCAGCCTAGTGTGTTTCCTTCCCTAAACAGTTTATTGGAAGTCATAGTCCATGGTAAGCTACCATCATTAAAAGTACGTTAGCTACCCAGTCTTTCTTCCTATAAGTTACATAATTGTTGGGCATCATAGTCTCAACTCATTTAGCTTCCTTAATGTCATTGTGGGCAACAACCTAACGAGCTGCTTTATTAAACTGCATGTTTAGGATTTACAATCTAGTGAGCTGACTACATAAACAGCATTTTTGTGCACTTTAGTCTAAGGATAAACAATTAACATTATAGTGGTAATCCAATCAAGCGGCATATTGATGAATGCTGTCTTATGTAGGCAACCTGATGTATGAATCAGACCATTTAAGCAATAATGTGAATTATACATTTGTTTTTCAGACGAAGGGTACGTCATCTTTCGGTAAGCGTCGTAATAAGACGCACACTCTGTGCCGCCGCTGTGGATCCAAGGCGTATCACCTGCAGAAGTCCACCTGCGGGAAGTGTGGCTACCCGGCCAAGCGCAAGAGAAAGTGTAAGTTCACAGTTCAAAGGTTTGGGCTGACTTTGCACAGATACAGGTTCAAGTAGATTTATTGGTAACATTAAAGTGCCCCTGTTATGCTTTTTCAAAATATTGCCTTTCATGCAGTAATATAGCTATTTGTGGATGTAAAATGTCTTACGTTTTAGAGATCAAAGCGCACAACAAATAGCTATTGTCTCCTTAAAGATAGAATTGGTTTTCAGTCTCTTTCTATTTACACAACAAATTTGCATAATGCCAGTCTATGGTTTTCATTGGCAGCCTGTGAACGTCTACTTTGACCCTCAAACACTGTAGTTGTAGCTGAGACTGGAAGAGTTTGTCTTGTGTTGTCTATGTAGAGAAGATGCTGTTTTCAGCGCTGTGATTCCACTTTGATGCGCTTCAAAAGATGAGGACTCGCGCTGGAATTGATACTGAAAAACCAACGCCATTGCTACTGTTCGTATCAATGTGTATCAAAGGCTGAGGAAGATCTGGAGCTGAAGATCAGACATGGAGTAATAGGCGATAAGTTTCAGACAATCACAACAGACTGTGCTGTCTGACCAATTAGAGTAGGCTCGTGGAAAGAAGGCTTTTAGAGAGACTGAGGCCTTGTTTACACGAGAACGTTCGCGGGTGAAAATGTAAAAGTATTTTATCAGATGTGCCTTGCATTTTTGGGGCTTAAAAACACAAAAAAGTAAAACCACTCCAGAGTGGAAATCTTAAAAACGCTCCCGTCGCGTTCCCGTCTAAAGGGTAAAAACACAAGTCTGTTAGACAGTGAAGGTTGTACGCAGACGCGCGGACTTGGTGGTGTAGTAGGTGTAGGTGTTGTGTAGCAGTGCTTCACATTGCCTCCTTGCCGCCTGGAGTGCATACGACATCGAATTTCACACACTTTTGCGTCACCATATGCACGCAGATTTCCCCCCATAACGCTCGTCTAAACGCAGAATAAAAAGTGATAACGCAACGCCACTTTTGCGTTTTCTCTTCAGATCGTTTCCATGTAAACATAACCTGAATCTTCAAATGAACCATTTTCAGACTTTGAGAAATTAGATGGTGCGATGTAGTTTTCTTTTCTTTTTTTGTCCTTTGATGCATGTTAACCTATTGTAGGAGACCTTCAAAACAAAACTAGGAACCTCTAAAATAGCATAAAAGGGGCACTTTAAAGTAACATATTTACACACAATCAAATAGGGAAACTGCAAAAACATCTGTGTTCTGTCTGGTTTATTAACTTACCAGTGATGACCAAAAAAAAACAAATGTCTGAACAATTGACTGTCCAGTGATAAGTGTTTTGAACTGAGGTAAGCTTGAGATGTTGATGAACAGAACACAGGTGCTCATCTGCTCAAATGCATGTTTGTTTTCATGTGTGTGAAGTGTAATGATGGTGTGTGTTTGTAGACAACTGGAGCACTAAGGCCAAGAGACGCAGCACCACAGGAACTGGCCGCATGAGGCACATGAAGGTTGTTTTCCGCAGGTTCAGGTGAGTAAACGTGCATTCAGATTTTCATGTGTCTAAGGTTGTTTACGAGACACCGTTTGCAACTAAAAACACAACTTATGCCTTTTGGCTGTTCATTTACACAACAACCGTGTCTTGGGGGCCTGAAAACACAAGCTTTTGAAAACCATGCCTTTATCGTCACCATGTGAACAACAAAAACGTGAAGTTGTGAAAATGGCGACGGCCTGCACATGCTTAACATTTCCGCATGCGTATTACATGTTCGTGGGGTGTTTCTAAACAGTGGCATCACCAACTACTGGCCTGGCATGCTTGATACAGCCTTTTTAGTCATTTTCGCAGATCGTTGTAATCTGTTTTTAGTACAGTGTTATTGTGTAAACACACTAAGAGATGTTTTTCTAGTTCAGGGCATAGTTTTTTTTTTTTTTTTACTGATTTTGGCCTTTTTATATATTACGCACTTTTCTTTTGCATATTATGACTCTGACGCACTGAAAGGTCTCAGCGGGGTCGAGGTTGATGCCGTGATATTTAATTGTAGTTAAGAGATCTTCCTGTTGATTATGCACTGATGCTTGTCCAAAACTCGAGTACATATTGTCCGATTAGATTAGTTTGCTTACCAATGATGTCCAAACATAAATGTCTGAACTAATGACTGTCCAGTGATATTAATTTTGTACTGAGGTAAGCCGGACCCATACTTCTGTTAGGATCAGTTTTTATTCCTCAAACTAGTGGATTTTTGAAACTCTTGTTGGTGGGGATTTTATTGCACATCTCAGATCTATTGATCATGTTATGAGCTCATGAAATATCTCTAAGGCCATTTAAATAGTTTTTTCACATTATCTGTGTGCTGTTATGTTAACTGAAGTATGTTTTCTGTGCGTTTCAGAAATGGATTCCGTGAGGGAACCGTGCCCAAGCCCCGTCGGGCAGCTGTGGCTGCGTCCAGCTCCTCATAAACTGTTTCCAATAAAAAGTGATGTTTGAAATGTCTGTCTGAATGCCTTATTCATTCTCACACTTTCGGTACTTCTCAAACTGACTGACAAAACAGAATTATATCAATATAAACCCAAATGCTTAATTGAAGAGAATTTTTGGAACAGTACCATAATGAAATTATTTGGTGTTTTTCAGCTTTCATGGAAGCTTTAACCAGAGTTGAGACTTCAAACTCCCGATCAGCTCTTTTGCAGTATAAAATTCTAACGCAAACTTTCTCGCTAGGAAAATCACTGTTAATTTTCTTGTTGCATTAGATTGGGTCAACCGCAATAAAATAAGTATTAGACCCTGTATTTTAAAACTTTATTATTAAATTCAGGCATAATTTAAATACTTTTCTTCTTTGATACAATAATGTGTAGGGTGTCAAAATTGTGAAAACAGTTTTCTGAAATCCTCAGTAACTCCATGTTGAGAATCATTTGTGAAACGTATAAAAATAACAAAACGGTGAGAAATCTGAAGTGTAAAACAAATGCAGTGATCTAAAGTGAGAACGGTGGTGAAGTGATTCAGTAAACGCATTTTTGTGAACAGAACAAACCTGTTTGGAGTTGCTGCAGAAAGAAGCTGTGATTGTGAACACTTTTTGGTTTGGATTGTGTGTGCTTTGACAACATGTGATGTGTTGCAGTTAAAACAGCAAGTGAACATTAAATGCACTTCAGAATCAACTGAAGTTCTAGAATGAGAGTGGCTGAATTGAGTCTTGTTCTGGACGTCTTCAGGCTCTAGACCCAGTACTGTTTGGTGGTGATGGGAGGTGCGTGGGTTCTGTGTTTCGGGATGTGGTTCTGCGTGACGTAACTTGGGTCGTAGTAATCCCATTCCAGAGCGGATGCCCAGACTGAGCCCGGGAAACCATCGCTGTCCATAGAAAGGATACGCAGAGATACACCTAAATGAACAATTAGGAGAATTCAAAGAATGAACAAACTCCAAATATACACTTCTGGTCGGTCAATAGATTGGAATAATTGTGTTCTTAAAAGAAGTCTCTTCTGCTCATCGCATTCATCTGATCAAAAATACAGGAAAACTATAATAATGTGAATTATTAAAATTAAAAAAATTAAAATGTAATTTATTCATGTGATCAAAGCTGTATTTTCAGCATCATAACTCCCGTCTTCAGTGTCACATGATCCTTCATCATTCTAATATGATGATTTACTGATCAAGAAACATTTCTCATTATTATCGATGTTGAAAACAGTTGTGCTGCTTCATATTTTGTGGAAACTGCTAGGCCTTCATTCAGTTTATACCACATACCAGTTTGGGGAAAGTATTTTTTTTTTTTTTTTTATAAATGAATACTTTATTCAGCGAGGATGCATAAAACTGATCAAATGTGACAGTTCAGACATTTATAATGTTACAAAAGATTTCTGTTTTCTAAGAAATGCTGTTCTTTTCAACTTTCTATTAATCAAAGAATCCTGAAAAACGATCACCGTTTTCCTCAAAAATATTAAGCAGAGCACAACTGTTTTCAACTCTGATAATAATAAGAACCATTATTAATAATTGAGCACCAATAATATCTGATAATGAGCAGCAAATCAGCATATTACAATGATTTTTGAACGATCATGTGACACTGAAATTTGGAGTCATGGCTGCAAAAAAAACAAAACATTTTCCATCACAGGAACAAATTACATTTTAAAATATACTGAAATAGAAAACTATTATTTTAAATTGTAATACTATTTCATAATATTACTGTATTTTGGGTCAAATAAATGCATCCCTGGTGAGCATATGAGACTTCTTTCAAAAACATTAAAAATCGTAATTGTCCCGAACTTTTGAGCAATGTAATGCTGAGCATAATCTTAAAGAAATGGTTTGAACGTTTGAATGAATGAGATCACAAAACTGGCCTGCACTGGCTCCGAAGTCACTGTCCAGTCCCGAACCCACCGGCGAGGGGCTCGACGACGCCACATAACAGGAGATCTCCGGCGGGATGATGCTGGCGGACTCACACTCCACATGGATCTTATCCAGAGAAGCGTTCTCCAGGTCCATAGTGCTGCTTCTACGCATGGAGGTCATCGGCATTGTGAACTGTAACCAGTGCAGGTAAAGGGTTAAATTACTTCCATAGGATCAAATATATTTCACTGGGAGCCAAAAACGACACAGAATGGTACTATAGTAATAGGCTACTATGGTTCTAACAATAGTGGGGTGTTTAAATTGTAGTGCCATTAGGAAAATTAACCATGGTTTTACTATAGTAAAAGTGTAGTAACCATACTTTTTTGGCAGATTGATTACCATTTGTTTGAGCACAGTTTTACTATGGTTAGTGTAGTAAAACCATAGTTAATTTTCGTAACACCCACTATATAAAAATGCTAATCAAAATTACCAAGTTTTAATTACCAAAGAACCATGGAATTAATGGTGGCCCATAACCACCATAAAACTTCACATCTTATGGTTTTGTACATTATAGTGCCATGTAAATACCCCACTATATGAAAATGGCAAATTACCATAGCTTTAAACAAACAATTTAAAGAGCTGTGGTATAAAAATATGATACCATTAGGGCCATCACCACCACCATAAACACTGACATCTTTCCTTAATACTCAAATTAATATCCATTAGGCCTATAACCACAATAACCATTGACATCTTAATACTTAAATTAATATTCAATATGCCCATAACCACCATAAACATTGACATCTTTCCTTAATACTCAAATGAATATCAATTAGGCCCATAACCATCATAAACATTGACATCTTAATACTGAAATGAATATCCAATAAGCCCATAACCACCATAAACATGGACATCTTTCCTTAATACTCAAATTAATATTCAATAGGCCCAAATATTCAAATTGGCTCAAATTAATATTCAACAGGCCCATAACCACCATAAACATTGACATCTTAATACTCAAATTAATATTCAATATGCCCATAACCACCATAAACATTGGCATCTTTCCTTTATACTCAAATTAATATTTAATATGCCCATAACCACCATAAACATGGGCATATTTCCTTAATACTCAAATTAATATTCAATAGGCCCATAACCACCATAAGCATTGATAATCTTAATACTCAAATTAATATTCAATAGGCCCATAACCACCATAAACATGGACATATTTCCTTAAAATTAATATTCAATAGGCCCAAATATTCAATTTGGCTCAAATTAATATTCAACAGGCCCATAACCACCATCAACATTGACATCCTAATACTCAAATTAATATTCAATAGGCCCATAACTACCATCCATAAACATTGACATATTTCCTTAATAGCCTACTCAAATTAATATTCAATTTTATAATGTATTAGGATCCAGAACCGGCTTTTGGACATGCTCGTGTTTTGACCCTACCCCATTGGGAGTCACATGAAGTGCTGGTGAGTTCGGTGGGACCGTGTTGACTCGCTCCGTGTCCGAATCACTGGAGAGCAGCAGAACCGGGGCGCTCTTCCTCCAGTTCGGCACGCGCAGTGACCCGGACCCGGCGTAAGTGGCCCCATCCGGGCGTAGAAACCTGGCGCGCTGCCCGGTGGCCCTTCTCTCCGCCGAGGAGGTCAGGGATGAGGAGATGGGTGGCGCCAGCATCGGTTCCGAGACCGAAACATAGTTGGTCTTTCTGTTTGGAGCGAACAGAGGCTCATCAGAGAAGCGGGTGATTCTCTGGCGGGTGGAATATGAGGAGTGCATGAGCGAGATTTCCGACCCGCAGCGGTCTCTCTTCCTCCGGGTCATGCGGAACAGCTTGTATCCCACGAACAGGCAGTTGAGAAGCAGGAGCAAAAGGACGCAGGGAATGAGCACCAGGATCAGCAGGGCCAAACTGGACACCGGGAGGCCCTCGGGTAAGTTTGATGAGGGCACAGCCGATCCCAGCTGCGACATTTCATCACAAATCAAGATAGATAATGTGATTTTGATGTTTACACAATTTCACCTGTGATCATTAATGTTTTCATGTAAAATATTATCTATAAAATGACTAAAACTGACAGTCGACTGTTGAACCGCAGGTGCGCCCCATTGACATCAATCAATTGATGCGTCAAGAGCTTAGTGGCTTTTCACCGCTTGAAATCGACAGTTTACAACAACTTTACAGTCTTACCTCAGTTGAGAATGCCTTTGGAGTGTTAAGCCGTCTTTTTTTGTTCGCAAGCCCTCAAAATATCACGATAATGAAGTTCAATATTGCAGGGAGTCCTTTTTTTTAGGACTTTCAGCTGAGGTGAAATCAAGGCTGTGATATCTGACTGGAAAACCAAGCAAAATCACCCGGAAAGCTCTGGAGTTTGCTAAGGAAATGCTTAGGAAAGAAACATTGGCTGACAATATGAAATGTAAACAATAATATTAATGTAGCTATCATGTTTTTGCTACTTCTATTATGTCGCTAAACGTCACTCACAGGTTTGTGAGCCGGAATAGCCAGGATTTATAAATGTAGGCCTATTAAAATCTAATGTATTTTTGTGCATGATCCCAAATTATTCTTAATAAAAACATAAAGTAAATCTTAAAATCCCGACACATGTCCTTGATGTAGCCTAATTATTTCTTAATCAGTTTTTGCTGTGGGAAACGTTTGGTGTTTTGTTAGCCAGTGTTGTTATTGTTAACTAAAGCTATTAAAAATCGTTTTAGTTCATTTAAATAAAATATTAGGCTAGTATTAAATAAAAACCTACAATTATTTAAAAAATCCAACTGAAATACGTTTATGTTGAAGTAGGCCAAGCTAAACAGGAAGAAACTATAAGCCAAAAACACATAAATTTAGGCTACTTAGCCTAGCTAAAATTAAAATATATTAATAATAGCTAATTCAAAATAACTCTATAATGGTACATAAATACTACTAACAACGATATTCTTTTACTATAGTAAATATTTGATTGTAGATTCTCACCATGTAATTGATGTCTATGGCCGAGAGAGGGCAGTATAGACCAGTTTAAGATTGTAGTCGTCATTCATGTCCATTTATGTAAATGCAATCACAAACACAGTACATGTTGTTTCTTTGTAGTCGTCAAAGAAATAATTAAAATGTGAACCTAACCTTGATTCCTGTCGACACGAGGCCCTTTAGATGGTCCCTTAAGCACTTACATTTGTCCATTCATTTTGCAGGAACATTTATGCAAAACAATTTACAAGTGAGTAATGATTCCACAGAGAATAATACCTACCACTTAGGCTGAAAGCACAAATGCACAAGCTCTGTAGGTGTTGTGAAATGTCATGAATTGCCTCCTCTGATGTTAGAAGAAGTGAAAAATACATATTTTCTGCATAAATTGTAGCTAATTTGAAAAATACATCTGGATGTATAAGTGTGAGCAAATATTACACTTTAGATTAACAGTTGAGTTTTTTTTAGTTTTTCTAAGAAATATCTAGGATCACACTCTTCTAAAAACAGCCATTCTGACCCTGAGTAAGAGTAAGTGTCATTTTAAGCTGCAAGTATGATTCATGGGACACAAACGGCGCTATGACTGACACGAGACAATGTTCTTCTCGCTCAGACAGTTCATATATTTGCACATTGCCTGTGAAACCCAGTCTGTTGAGCTGGAGGGTGTCATTTCCAAATATCCCCTTTCAGATATACAGTACATTCTCAGAAACAAATGTGCAAAAATTACATAATAGTAATAATGTGCACACAAATTGGAAGAAAGTGGTCAAGAAAATTTCCTCGATGAAACCATGCAGCACAGAACCAAAAAAGTTTGTTCTTTCTTTTCTGCTTTAACAGATTCCAGTCTTCTGCTGAGGTTTTCCACAATGGATGCTGAAACACGGATGCAGGGATTCGCTCTCACACAAAGCATCAATGAGGTCAGGCACTGATGTTGTATGGTGGACGTGATTGCACAACATGTTCCTGGATCAACATCTTTGTCGATCCTGGAACAACATTCCAATCAACCAATCAGATTTGAGGGACAAGTTTACAGTTTATGTCAAGTTTAGTCTTACAACCATGGTTAGGTGCTTCTACATCAGTGTTATTCACCTATCATTTCACTCTGATTTTAAGGATTGGTTGTAGGTTGGGTTAGATTCAGGGATAGGGTTAGGAATATGAATATATTTTCAGACAGGACTGTTGTTCCAGGATCAGCAAAGAATGTCTTGGTAAATCACGGTGACCTGTTGTATGGTGGAGTCTGGTTCACTGTTTCAGTGCATCCCAAAAGTCTTCAATAAAGGTTCAAGTTTGGCCTGTGCACAAGTCCTTCCACACTAGACTTAGTAAACCATTTCTTCATAACCACACTCGTGCTCAGAGGCATGTCCAACAGATTTGATAAAAAAAAAATTCTGTATATTAATTACTCTTGGATGTGCTCTTGATTAGTTTTTCCTGTGGAGCACTTTGTGCTATAACAAGTAAAGTTACTGTTTTCATCTTCAGAAAGGAATCGGGAATATACAGAAGGCTTTGAAACTATTTAAATCATGCTGATTAAATATTTAAAAGCTAAAACTTTGTGGCAGCTACTGGCTTTTAATCAACCACAACATGGCCTCGTATAGCTTTTGTTTATTAGTATTCAAATCCACAAGGCAGAAACCCTTTCTGGTGTGAATTAACAACTCAAATGATTAATACAAAAATTATCTTTTGGAACGTTTTTTATATGGCACAGGTTAATAGGGTAAAAACTGTAGCTAATAGATATCACCATACGTACTCCTGTTGATTCATTTCTGTACACTAGCTTTCTGAAATATTGTTCAAATATTCAAATGAGGCATTGCCAAATTAAATATGCACTGATTTGCATTTCCAGAACTGAAATATTCTGAAATACTATTTATCTGATAAATAATCGTTTCATTTTGGATATCTCACTTATCACTCCATAAATCAGAAAATACTTCAAACCACCTGAAAAAAAAAAAATCTAAATATTTTAGGAATAAAATATTACATAAACCCAGGCAAATGATATAGGAACAAGCCTTCAGAATATAGATAATAAAACTAGAATATAATAAAACTGGAAAGTCTGGTGCAAGTGCTCCTGAAGTGTACATTTCTGGCTCAGTACATGAATTATTATTATTATTTTTTTTTTGTATTTATTGCAATTAAAATCTACAGATGCAAATAAATGTGTACACTTAAAAAGTAAAAATTTTATGTTTTCTTCCCACTTGCCCAAAATCGACCGTGTATGAAAAAACACTGGTTTTGCTTAACACTTAAACATATTTTTCCCTCTTGCATGTAATTTATTGCATGCATGGCTTCTTCATCTTCTATTTTGAGTGCTTAACCCATTAAAGACCACAACACCAAATGCCAGTCATTTCAATAATAAAACTTTATTTCGGCTTACAAAACATGCGTTCATCTTACATGCCAGGCAATACCTAAGTCACATTTTCTCTGTATAATTTTTACAAATAATTCATTGGAACATGACACAGGGATCTCTCATAGAGACTAAATCACTGACAGTTCTGTACATGAGTACAAGGTCGTCATGGTTAAAGAAGTATGCTAACACTTCAGAGTAGCACCTATGCTCTTCAGTCAGAGGAGTGTAGGTGTGTGTTCAGTGTGTGTTTTCCTCAAACACCTCATCTTTGTACCAATCACACTTACGCAGGTATGACATACCTATGTGTAATATGTTTGTGCGAGCATCCCATCTCACACTTAAGTGTGTGTGTGTGCCTCACAGAGACAAACAGCTGACGTTAAGTCCATCACTGAAGTTAGTGTGTTAGTTAACACTGTCCCAAGCTGTGCTTGATGATCTCCTTGCTGCTTGGAGGAATGCGATCTGGGAAAACCACTTGGAATTCCACCAGTAGGTCGCCGCGCTGGGCGGGGTTTTTCGCTCTGGGAAGCCCCTCCCCTATGAGCCTTCTCAATGAGCCGGGCTTGATCACATCACTGCATGGGAGGGGCTTCATCTGTCCGTCAAGCGTAGGAACGTTAACCGTGCACCCACATAGAGCCTGGAGGAGAACAAAGAAAGAGAAGCGTTAAGCATTGTGTCACTGGACCTTCTTTGATATAAAGGTCTATATCGATCCTCCTAGGGAGGATCTGTTATATCACACACTGCAGAAGAGCTGTAACACCCCTCTGGCATATGTTGTGAGGTCTAATCCACTTGTCTATATATGATGCTTTTATATAATGCGAGTATGAACGCGGGCGGAATATAGGCCAGACAGATTGAACATTACTGTTACGCAACGGCAGAGAAGAGCCGCTAATCGCTCTCATTTCTCAATGATGCTCCAGTCTGCGGGGGACGAGAGGTGTGCGTGGGTAGAGAAAGATGAAGTGGATGTGGAAAATGAGAGAGGGAGAGAGCGAACGAGGGTGAGAGGTTTGGTGTGGAAAGTAAGAATGAAACATCCGGTGCTAAATCTGAAATCTAGAGAGCAGGATTGCCGATTTAATGACCACTTCTGTTGATAATTTGACAATTAATTGGCTAATATTCTGCCATTTTAAGATTATTGGCATCCAGTGGTCTGCTTGGCTGTTAGCTTACAGTGTCTGTTCTAAAAGTGTCAATGGACTTTTCAAGGGATAATAAACTATGATTTGCTTTTTTTATGTACATATCACCATTATGTCGGCCAATCAGGCACAGTTATCAATGATGATAACTGCAGAATATGCCAATTAAATGGCCCTTTTAAGATTATCGGCATCAAATGATCAATGTTCGCGTGTCTAGTTAACGGAAGCGTCAGTTCCAGTTCCAGTTCCAGTTCCAAGGGATAATTAATCATTTTTATTAAGTATAATTATGTAAAATAAGTGCAAATTTCATTCAAATTTTCTGTCGTATTTATCTATCCTCATTATATCAGCCACCCTGCTCTTTAGATGCATGAGGGCGTAAAGGCAAAATCCAATCCACTGCTTGAGAGGAGCGAATGACAGAATGTGTGTGAGACGATGCTGAGAGGCAAGGAGGAGGTGTGCGAGATGGGAGGGGGAGTGTGTGAGAGTGTGTGCGCTGAGGCTGCGGGGGAGTGATGCTAAATTTAGACTCGGCTCTCTGCAGAGGCTTATTGAGTACCAGCGACTGCGAGGGAACATTTCGTACTGCCACGCACACGTACACACACATACACATCTCACCTCTCGCAGCGTGATGGTGGTGGTGTACACAACATGCGAGCCGTCTCGTCTGAAATGGGCGTGCTTCTTCTCCTTAACGACGAAGGCCAGGTCGTTAGGGGCGTGGCCGAGCATCTGATGGCCCTCCTTGGGGAAGGTGATCCTGGTGCCCTCCTTCCATCCCTTCTTCACCTCCACGTCGAACACGCGCTCTTCTGGTCTCAACGTGTGTTTGTCCGTCTGCCGGAGGCGGGTCACCTTCACACGCTTCGTCACACCCAACAAAATGTCCTCCAATGACACGAGGAGATCGTGAACCTCGGCCATGCCCGGTGGCTTTAGCCCGCCCTTGTTACGGCTGAGGTGGGGAAGGGGGTTCCTCATGAACGGGTTGAACAGGTCATCATCCGAGTCGACTTCAAAGTTGAAGAACATGTGCCAGGAGTGGGCGTCGGCTTTTGAGGTGCTGTGGGAGGAGTCGCTTTTGTTTCCAGCTGGAGCCACACCCCCTTTGGTCAAACCTGGAGGAAGATGAAAAGCTTTTATTAGTGTGCATGTCATCAAATCTTATCTGTTTCTGGAAGGGGTTCATTCTCCGGTTAATAAAGTATGGATAAATAATTGATCAGTCAGTGTGATGAGTGTGTGAATCAGTTTAGCTGAGGTTGTTTGAACCCACTGAACTCATCTAAAAGTTTGACAGGCATTTGTGATTGCAATTTATTCTCACCTTGCTGATCATAGATGCTGCGTTTCTCTGGGTCGGTCAGAACATCGTGGGCTTGTGCGATCTGTTTGAATTTGTCCTCTGCGTCTGCCTCTGGGTTCTTGTCTGGGTGGTAACGCAGCGCCAGACGCTTGTACGCCCGTCTGATCTCCTCCTCATTAGAGTCACTTGACACACCGAGCACAGAGTAGTAATCCACACACTGTGGTGAAGACGGGGGGCTAGACACCTCGGGTTCTTCACGCGGCTCCTACAGGCACACACACACAGACAGATGGCAGTTTAGAGTATGCTCATTTTTAGTTCTCCTTGGTTCACATACACAAGGTGATTCCAAATAAAAAGATGAAGTTCAGTGGTTTAGCAGGGATACAAGCACCATAGACAATGAAGGGAGTCCCCCTAATATTCAGAGACAATGATTTTTTTTTTTTTCAATGACCAATTATTCAGTTCTTCTTGTAAATATTGCACAAATAGGCAGAAAATAAACTGCAACTTTAAAAAAAAATATATATATATTTTTTATGGTTTAAAACAACTATCAAAAATGTAAATTTAATGTCATTATTATAATTTATCATATAAATGAATATATTAAAGTATAAGCATACATTATTTTATGTAACAAAAGCATTGTATTTTGACTCTTAAGTACAATTTTTACAATTCTATATTCTCCACTATAAAGTGGGACACAAATGCACAGATTTTTTTAAATGTCTCTCAATTCTCTATTATTTAATGTACACTCAAAAGTTTTTGGGTGTATATTATACAGTTATATATAACAAATTATAAATCTATACATGTCTATATTCCCCACTATATAACACTGAGTGTTTATTATATAGAAGAGAAAACAGAGGTATATATAAAAAACATCCTCTATATTCTCCAATATATAAATCTATACATTCATAATAATTGTAGGGAATATAGATGTGCATTAATATGCCTCTGTATTCTCCATCATGTAATACCCCCAAGGTTTGGGGTGTATATTATGTAGTGGAGAATATAGAGGTATAGACATCCATAGGTAAATTAATTACTACTATATTCCCCACTATATAATAAACACCCAAGTCTGTGAGTGTATATTATATAGTGGATCATATAGATGCATGCATATTTGATTTAAATATAAATGTGCAGGATCTCACCTCTGGGGTCCATCCCTCCTCTCCGTGGATCACTTTCACTTTGCACTTGACATTCTTGTGTTTGACGCCGAACTGAGTCCAGATGAGAACCATGATGCTGATGCTGTTGCTGCCGGTGAGTGTGAGCCGAGCGTGTGACTGCTTGAGCTGTGTCTGCTGCATCTCCCGCCGGTCTCCTCGAGCTTTTATACCCGAGCTCTACTCACGGCGCCCACGCTGCGTGACCGAGCTTCCCCGAGCACGCCCATTCTCCGCGTACACGAGAGGGAATACCGCGTGCCCACCAATCCACGCTCGGCTCTGCTGCGGAATCAGATGAGCATCACGCGGATGTGGCAGCCCACCTCTCCATGTGGAGCTGCGTTTCCGGAATTCACAATGAGTCTCATCCCTCCCTCCCTCTCTCTCTCTCCATCCTTCCATCCTAAATTGGTCTCCTGTTACAAACTGTTCTTTTGGATTGACGGGCAGCATTCTGGGTTAAAAGTAATGGATGACAATGGATTTTATTTTATTTTTTGCATAGAATGGTAGTGAAAAGTATTAATATAAAAGGTGGGAATGACAGCAAATGAACACGGAAAAAAATATCCATATTATATATTTTTAAGTCGAGTTTGTAAATAAGTAGGCTACCTCCACCTGAGTCGTGCAACTTTTTACTAAATTTTGTATTTTATTTTTACCTTAACCCTTTATTTACACTTGCTCACCTGTTTTTATAATTGTCATTGTGTTAGAAGAGAGTGTTCAAACTGTCTGACAGAGTTGTTCAGTTTATAGTGCTAAATTAGCATTTTCGAAATAAGGCTATATATAGGATATTTAATGGATTACTAATGAAGTTAGAAAATGTCGATGGTGGTTACTGCCCTGTGTTTTATATATCTTATATAGCCTATTGTCCTCTGAAGATCTGTGCTTGAATGTCAGCTTTATTATAAATGTCAAATCATGTTTGATGCTTTGAGCAAGCAATAAAGTCTTATTAGCTATAATTTTTCATAAACACTCTCTCTCTCACACACATACACTTCAGTGTCCCTTTGTGTCAAAGTGCAATTAAAACGGATGGAAAAATACAGCCAGAACCGCTTCACCCACACATGCAATTACAGGCAATTAACGTGTGATTGTCAAGGCTGGTGCATGGCTTGTGTACCAATAGTTCTTTGTGCTCGTCACGGGGACAGATCAATGTTCCCATCTCTGCGCAGGAATAAAAATGTCCCTGCGCATTCACGACCGAGAGCGCGTTCACAAACTGTATTCGGCGTTCATGTATTAAAGAGGAGCCTTGGGGAATGTCGCATTACGCAACGTACGAGCAGGTGAATTGGCTAGCATTCCTCGGTACATAAATGGCCATATTTCCTCAGACGTTACGCGTTCAGCCAATCACAGACGAACGATGCTTCAGGATTCCCGCTGGTACCGGAATATTGGACAAATTTGGTGTAGATGTCCCTGTTAGAAACGTCAGAGAATCTCTAAGCCAGATTTCGTCCATTTTGGAAAAATAGAGAGAGGTTGCGCAGGAAAACCGAGCTGAGAGGTGTGAATGACACTTCGAAATCTGTCATCATAGACCGACCGGACATTTCCGTTATGTCTCGACTCTCGAAAGATGAATGTGAGTCCAGGCGTGTGAGATCGCCGTGAAAATGTTTCTGAGGAAACTGGGGTGCTAGTGCGGTGTCGAGGACAACCAGGGAACATTGCGCTTCTGCTATGTAGCCTAAAGCTCTGCAGGGGATCATAAGAAGTCGTGATCTCGTGCTTTTAATAATAACTCTCGCTCGTGACCAACGGAAGCCCAACTGTGCCGCGTAATCTTCGCGCCCTCATAGTGGGGAAGTCTGTTTTTCCCGCGCTCTGGACGAATGGCCGTTATTAACGTCGACTTAATGACTCCTATATTATTACCCGGCTAAATTAGAACCCATCTATCCCATAAGATCCGAGCGATTGAGGGATGTACAGTTAGTTAATTGTTGTTTCGTCGATTTTAACTGATTAAGCGTTCTTCAATGACCCTTATATTAAAAACAGATTAGCTTAACACCTAACAAATACTAGATTTTGACATTTTGGGAAGAAAATTTGCTTGTTTTTAGCCTATTGCTAAGTGGTTTCTGTCACAAATGAAAACAACCTATCCCAAAATTATTCTTGTCTAGCTGGGATATTTACCAATTTTATCATCCTCTAGGTGAAAATTTGATCACTTGCAATAGTAATAGCACCTCTCATCAATAAGATACCAAAATTAAGGTAGGCTATTCATGTTTGTTAATGAGTTACATGTTTAGAAAAAAACACTAACCCTAAGTATGAACATTTGTAAAACTAGTTACTAATTAAAAATACAAAATCCAATGTAGCCTACCATGTTTTTTGGACACTACCATGGAAATACCATGCTATTCTTCAAAGTACCTTAGAGTGACAGGAAAATACAATTGTAGGCTATATATAATGCTACCATCGCCATACCATAATAATACTACAGTACCTTTTTACTAGTGGAATAGTAAAAGAACCACATAGGCCTATACAATTTTAGAAAGTATTTACCACCCTACACTCTTTCTGTCTAACCTTTTCCTCGTTTTTTTTCATATTGTAGGAGAAGCTATGAGTTGCAGGGGAGTGATATTCACAGGTTCGGTTCTTCCTACACCATCTTCTCCTTCTGCGCTCACTTTTTCTCCCTCAGTAAAGGTTACGGAGGTGATTCATAATGAGTAAAGTGGCATTTGACAGCACCTCTCACTTCAGATCCATCTCTCAAGTCAGATTCATTTGGTTGTGTAATTATTTTCATAATCAACTGCTTTGTTAATGAATTCAACCAAGATTCGTTGACAGACTGTGTGACAGACAGAGTGATTGTCTGAAAAATATTAATATTCAGATGCATAACAGACATGAGGCAAGGCGGAGAAGAGAGAACACAGTAATGAGAACTGACTGTTCTAGCAATAGTCAGTGAATGTAAAGGAAGGTCATACTGCCATCTGCTGACCATGTTGTTTAAATGTTCTGAACAGTCTAAGCTTTTTTTCCTCCTTCAAACTCTCTAATAAAACAGCTTCCACATAAGGAGGAATGTGAACGGAGGCAAGAACTGCTGAGGTTAGCATGAGCTAAGAGCAAAAACAGCAGGAGAGACTCTTTACTCTCGCAGTTAACTCACTCTGGCAATAATGCTGCAGAGCAAACAGCCTCTAATGTGAACAAACTAACTTAAATTCTCATCAAACATAAGCTCTGGTCCTAACCCTAGTGAGCTGCCGGCCAAAACAGCATTTTAAGAGCATAATAAGCATGTTCCTGATGTTCCAGAAGGTAGGAAACACAATTAAGATACCTTTTAGCTACAGTCAAGTATCCCGATTCCAAATCAGAAGGTTTCATTTAGGATGTCACCTTTGAATACAGCTGGCTAGCTCTCTAACAACAGAGATGTTGTCTCTGGGCCACAGAACATACAAATATTAGTCAGATGGAAGTACAGTTGTCATACATAGGACAGATTGACATAAAATGTTGTCACATATTTTGAATAGATTCTTTTATTGGTACCAGACATGAATGTGACACTCCAAGTTTAGGTTTACTTATCTTTTATCATAATATGTGTCATCCTTTCTTGTAAATGTTCAATGAATGTGATGCAAATCTACTTGCATTCTAGGCAGGTAGCTGAGATTTATAAATTGTAAGTGACTGATAACAGGAAATAATAATGTCCATCTCATCTAAATGTCATATTATCTAGCTAATTTGCTAAAGTTTTTTGACCTAATAAACAGTAAAAAAATTAGTTGATTAAAAAAAAAAAATGGCATACACATTGTGTATACACGTATCCCAATTCTACACACACACATTGTGTACAAATGTGTTTCACACTTTCAGAGACACACATAGGACTGTGTGTAATGGTGTGTTAGTATAAACATAGCATTACAGGAATTATTTACAGGGGGTCCATGCCATGTTGTGTACTGAACTCCTGGAAGTCCTCTGGAATGGTGTCTGCAAAAGAGATGATGGTAAAATACTATATGATAATTGCATAGGTTCTGTAATAAGCTTTGAGCATATGGTGTGAGTTTATATTTGCTTCCATTCAAAAGTTTAGGTAACGTTAATTGAAATGTTATAATTATATATAAACACATTTAATGAGTTTAATGCATGCTTGCTGAGTTAAAGTATTAATTTCTTTGTTTTAATGACTTTATTTGAACAGGAATGGATATGTTTATGCTTGTTCCAACTTCAGTGTATAACATATGTTTGTGTTCTCACCATTGCAGCGGTACTTCAAGTTTGACCAGATGATGTTCTCCTGAGAGAAGCAGAACACTCCCAGTCTTCCTCCTCTCATAGTGGTATCAATTGTCACCCCAGAATCTGCCACCAGCTCTGTACCCTCATAGAAACGAACCCTAAAAACACACATACAAGTCTGTACTGAATCATCTTGTTTTTTTTAACACTTTTCTTTCTCATTTGCTAGCTTGGCTTCAATTTTGAGTCTCCTGAATTTTGATTAGCTCACCTGATGTATCCGACTTGTGGGCGGTGTTGCAGGTACCAGCGGTATGACACCTTATCCTTCCAGCCAACGTTCCTTGGATCCTTCCACAGGAGACGCACCTGATCATTAGTGTCGCCTGTATGCCAGAGAGAGTTCCTCAAATGCTCACCTGGACCAGACTTGGACTTCACTGCCTGAGAGCGAGAGATAAAGATTAGTTATTTTAATTCCATGAAAGACTTTATCACATGATTTAGAGATCATATATATATTGAAATTGAGCTAATCAACCTTCAGCTGAATGCCAGGTTCAGCTACGGCTCTGAACGGCGTTGCCTGCCAGTACGTCTGCTCTGTTTGCTTCCACATCACCACGTAGAAACTGGAAGAGTCCTGGTATCCAAAGATGAAGCCGGCATAGTCGTCATCAGTCACCGTATTCACGTGAAACGTTCCCTCGAAGTCAACGCCACTGAATGCAGTGTAACCTGGTCGGCGGAGAGGGGAATGGTGTCATTCATGTAAATAATCAAATATATCATTAATCATGATGGAAAAACATGCATCCACTCACCAACAGCGAGGCCTGGATCACTGTTCATGGTCTGGACAATCTCCATTCCCTTTGCAGCAAGGCAAAGAATTTGTCAGAATTGTATGTCTCAAACACAGTTTTCTGTAGAGACATAAAAAATTCTATGTATCTTTTGCTGTACCTGGTTAAGCACCACCCAGTTGGGGTCAATCTGAGCATCACCCTCTGGGTCCAGTACAACTGTCTGATAGGCTCTGAAGTCTGTCAGCGTGATCTCTGCATTTTCTGGACAGTTATCAATCCTGTCGATAACCTTGTCCTGGTCAAAGTCTGATTCGCATATGTCGCCTACTCCATCATCTGTGTAGAAATGAACAGGTGAGTGAGGGATGTTTGTAATACGATTTCTGTATGTTCACTGCATTAAGTACAATACTTTCTGTGAATAATGGGATCATTTTCTGTCAGTTGCTTAGCCAAAGGTATCGAATGGCTTTAGAAGACTTGGAAATATAGTGCAAAGTCGTACGTCAACTACTTTTATAAATCTTGACAACCACTGTTAATTTTCTATTTTTGTTCTATGTACATTCTGGGTGAGTCGGTGATCACAGAATAATGTACAGTGCATGCCGTGTCTATGTAAGGATTAGGGGTGTACTCACTGTTGTCATCTATCTGGTCAGGGTTAGGCACTAACCGACAGTTATCTGGCCCAGGAGGCAGTAAGTCGGGAATACCGTCATTATCATCATCATCATCACATTCATCTCCAAGTCCGTCTTTATCCGTGTCTAGTTGGGAGCTATTAATTACCAGTGGGCAGTTGTCCTTGCTATCTTGGTGACCATCACCATCACTGAAGATACAAACAATTATAATTCATCATTTTGGTGTAACAATGAAGAAACTGATATGCAAAGGAAACCATGTCTCTGTTGCATGAATGATGGACTTTTTCATACCTATCTTGATTTGTGTCGCAAGAGTCTCCAACAAGATCATTGTCAATGTCAGACTGGGGAAAAGAGGATTGAATGTAAGTATTAATAAATAAATAAAAAATAACAACAGTATTATGAGGAATATTTGGCTGTCTGCGAATAATGTACCTGATTTGGATTTGGGATGTCAGGACAGCTATCGCACGCATCTCCCACACCATCCCCGTCACGATCCAGCTGATCACGATTTTTCACTCGCTGGCAGTTATCCAGGAAGTTTTTGATCCCTGATGATCAATAAAATCAGACACCACAAATGGGAATGACTCAGTACCAAAAAAAACAAGGACCAATCTTTTATTGGAACCAAATCATCAAGACTTTTAGATGTACTTCACTGTGTGTGTATGTGGGTATCTCTTACCATCTCCATCCATGTCGTCATCGCATGCATCTCCAAGGCCATCAGAATCGGTGTCTCTCTGGTCTGGGTTATCCACTCGGATACAGTTGTCACATGCGTCACCATGACTGTCCTTATCACTGTTCAGCTGATTTATATTTGGCTTCAACCAGCAGTTATCCTAAAATCCATACATATACACAGGAACAAAGTATACTTAATAACCAGGGATAGAAACGCTAGAGGTAAGAGAATTAACATATATCATATACCACGGCATGAATGTGTTTGTGTGTTTACCTGCTCATTCGGTATTCCATCTCCATCTGCATCTGGGTCGCATGCATCACCTTTCCCATCGCCATCTGCGTCCTCTTGTCCCGAGTTTGGAACGGTAACACAGTTATCCTGGTGTTGAGGACATAATATGAATCATCTCTCCCAGAGACAGGCAAGTGATGTCACCAGAGCCCTAAGCAAGTCAATATCGATTGCATTGTTGCCATAATTACCTTTCTGCAGGTTGGGTCACGGCAGCGCAGTTTCTCATCAGGGTACCCGTCGATGTCAGTGTCTTTACCGCAGAGATAACCATTTCCAGCCCATCCAATGCCACACTATAGTAAACACACACACTCTTAGCATTTGCCCTTGATCATGCTGGCTTTTTCATATGTGTAAATGTGTGTTTCAAAGTACCTGGCATGTAATGCTGCCATCTCTCTCCTCTATGCACTGTGCATTAGGGTCACACGGGTTCTGTAGGCGGTTTGCACAGCTTTTCTCTGGCTTGCAACCTCTGATCTGGTCACCTGTAAATCCGGTCTTACATCGGCCACAATGATATGATCCCTACACATACCATAACACATATAACACTTTAAGGTGCTATTCTTTTGCTTTGCATGTCTTTGTGACATATGATGGCACTTTGCATCATAGAAATGCATTATGAACATGTCGGTTCTCACCACAGAGTTCACACAGACGGAGTTGGCGGTGCATCCTCCATTATCTGGTCCTTTACACTCATCGATATCATCACACACCTAAAGAAAATGTAGGAATTAGGAAATGTACACATACCCCAATCATACACTAAACCCCCTTTTGCTTGTCACTCCATTAATCAATGACTGTGCATCAAAATATCAGTGGCAAATGGTCCTTTTTTTTTGAATGTCGGAACTTTGCGTTACAACATATGATGTGCACACTGTGGCGCTGGGGGATTGCTTTATCTTTGCATTAGGGAACATTGCATTAGCCCCAATACATCAGTGACATACCTGCTTGTGCGTTTGTGCATAGGTCACACCAACACCCTCCAATGGTTTGCCAGTGAATCCAAGAGGACATGCCTCACAGCGGAACCCTGGAGCCATGTTCACACACCTCACACCAGGGAAGCAGGGGTTGAATTGGCACTGCAAAAGACACAAAAATGCATGGCAATGTCATGCAATCAAACAAGATTAGTGCTTCAACGTATGAGGCAGCTGCGCTTAGGGTGACCTGAGTTTGAATTCTGGCTCATGGTCCTTTCCCCTCCCATTGTTAACCTGTCTAACTTTATACTGTCCTATTAAAATGAAGGTGAAAAAGTCCATAAATGTAACTTTAAACAAAGTCTTAATTTAAGTTTCATTAATGTTTTCCTTAGATTAAATAGACCATTCTTAGACTCTCTTAAGACTTTAAAGAAAGTCTGAATCAATTATTTTTCTTACCTCACTGTACCTGGACAGGTCAACTTAAACAACTATAAGGTGTAACTTAAAACTAAAAGTGAGTGGCCATGTATTCATTAATTTCTGTTTCAAACTTTTGAGTTCTGAAAGTTGCAGTATGCTTTTTAGTACATCAAAAAAAATTTTTATTTCAGAAGATCAACATATAAATCCCACACTACTCAAACTTGCATCGCTACGAAATTTTATTTATTTTGGTCAATCGAGAGAAAAAAGATCACAAAAAATGTAATTTGTCATGATATGACCCCTTAAATAAATAGGCATATACCTCATCAACATCGTCACAGCTGTATCCATCTCCAGTGTATCCATCAGGGCATGGACCGCACTCCACCCCTTCGTCTGTTTCTATGCACATATCATCACGGAAACACACTCCAGGAGTGCATTTTGATTTCACCACTTCCGTTCCGCCAAGACCTAAAATTAATCAATAATATTTAGCATATGTGACACTGGATCACAAAACCAGTCATAAGTCGCACGGGATATATTTGTGGCAATAACCAACAATACATTGTATGGGTCAAAATGATCCATTTTTCTTTTATGCCAAAAATCATTAGGATATTAAGTAAAGATCATGTTCCGTGAAGATATTTTGTAAATTCCCTACTGTAAATATAAAACATTTATTTTTGTGAGTGAATGCAGCATAATCTCGATCATAAATGGACAACTTTAAAGGAGATTTTCTCAATGTTTCGATTTTTTTGCACCCTCAGATTCCAGATTGTCAAATAGTTGTATCTCAGACAAATATTGTCCTATCCTAACAAACCATACATCAATTGAATAATATATAAATCTCAATTGGAAAAAAATTGACCCATAATGACTGGTTGGTTTTGTGGTCCAGGGTCACATATATGGTGTGGTTTGAAGCATTCATATGCCTGTAACAGAACACTCCCATGATTGAAATATATATCGTTTGGGTCTCTTATCTGAATATCTGCACCAACAAACTCATGCATATCATGCTCATGCTCAATGTAATGTCTTACCACAAGCCTGGCACTCAGAGATAGTGTTTCTGAGGAAAGATGTTTCCTTCACCTGTAAACATGCAAAATCTTGGTCATAAGTAAGGGATGCTGGAAATGAAGAACTTTAAACAAAGGGGTACAAAAGGAAAATGGGCTGAAAGGTTTTACCTGCTGAATGAGTACATCTTTCAGCTCATTAATGACCTTTGTGAGCTCCAGCATCTGATTCGTAAGCTGTTTCGTGTTAAGCCCTTTATAAACAATAAAAAAACGCTTTTTAAATTTTAGCAGACATATATTTCACTCTATTTATTTATCTTATCTTTTGTAATCTATTCCCCAAAGGTGCACTCAGATTTATGCTGATTTTGTGTCTTGGATGGGAAAAGTTTGCTAATGCCATTTGAAAATGTTTTATTTGTAACAAACTTCTAGCCGTAGCAACCAACCAGAACTGATTAGCAACACCTTGGCAACCACCAATAACACCCTAAAATTGTGGTGGCAGATTTTTGCACATGAGTTTCGGACCACTCGTGTTTTCTTCAGAAATGTAAAAATCGAGTTGTTACCTAAAGTCTGTACGGAGTCGCTCTGATGAGTGTGGCAGTCCTGCAGCGATGCAACATTTTCCATTGAATCACCGTATGCCAGTTTGAGCTCCTCCAACTGCTCCTGCCAATCAGATCAGAAGGAGCACAATGGGGAGTTTGTTAGTGTATTAGTGCATGCATCAAAACCCTTCAAATATATCTCAGCATTTGAGTGTGTAACTGTTGCATACTTGTGCTTTTCCCTGCATAGTTTTTAACTCCACTCCTTGGTGATTGTTTAGGCCATTAAACACAGCTGGTAAATCTCTCAGCGTCTCCACCAGCCTGCAGTCCAGGTGCAGCTCCACCCCGGGCACCGGTAACACCCCCTGGCCGTGCGGGAAGCCCCCTGGGTGGCCCACCTCCAGTCCCTTCAGATGGAAGAGCAGCCGATGCTTCTCGCCATCAGCCAGTTTCAGGTTGTTAAAGGTGACAGTACTCATCCTACCGTCTCTGCGCAGGTATCGTAAAGTAGCTGCAGAGAGAGAAAGTGTTTATCCATTTGCACATTTCTGTAATTTCTGCTTGTCTTTAGAGCTTAAAACTTTATTTTTCCAAGTTAAAGGCAGGGTAGGTGATTTTTTCCAGAAGCATCTTTTGTTATGCTGGTTGAAAGTCTCTTCACATCCTGATAGCAATCACTAAGTTAAGTGCTCTAAATGTATTTATATGTATATATATTGTCTGTAGGAGGCGTAGGACCATAAAATGTTCATCCAATCATTCCATACGGTCCGAATGCAAAGATACGATGTCCTACATACCTGTCGCACAGACATCACACGTCATCAGCGCGTTTCATGCTATGCAGAGTTAGACAGACGTCAGTCACTGAGCAGCACAACCGAAACAGCAGACGCCTTTTACAGTTCCTCATAAACCAAAACAATGAGCTTATGCTGCATTCACACCATAACTACTGTAATTTGGAAGAGGTGGAAAACTGTGACATTCGTGACTCGAATTTATGCATTTTAATGGCAACACTAGCCGCGTTTCCATTACCCTTCAAATTGCGCAAATTGAAATTGCGAATTGAAAATAAGCCCAATGGAAACACATCAATTTCGCAAAATCTCCCATTTATCGCAAAAAAGTTTTTATGCTCACATGAGTTAGTTTTTCAGGCAATTCGAAAAAGAAATATTTCGCAAAACTGCAGTGTAAACAGTTTTTGCGCATTTACAGGTCAGCTGACGTAGACGACAGTATGTTTGGGCATAATACGAGACAGAGTTCTTTATTAAGTTCATAAAAGACAGAAGAATTACAGGAATAATGGATTCTAAACCCTCACATAAATGCCACAATCAAGAGCTCGAAGCAGATATGAGGTAGAAACACCCAGAAACACCTCATATGTGCCACTCACAAGTATAATAAGGGTCATTCCTTACCATTAATGCTTGGAAAACACACATACATCTCCTTCGATTAATAATAATGGCCAGTGCAGTGGCTGGGATATAGTACATAAACCTGCCAATGTCCGTTGCCATGGTTTTTGTAATGACTTATCGCAAGAGGAAAAACGTAAGTTTTAGTCGCATAACATCGGTTAATGGAAACGCCGTCATTTCGCAATAGTTCTTTGTCGGCATTTAGAAAAAATTGCAAAAGTTTTGCTCAAATCTGTAATGGAAACGCACCTACTATCAACACCAAAATGAATCTGCAGCAGTCAGGTGGTACAGTCAGTGCTCTTTAAGTTGTTTTTTGTTCATTATTGTATTGTTATGAGCTTTGAGACATGAGGTAGTTTAACGCCGTCTCTCATGATGCTTTTTTTTGCTTCCTTCTTGTGTTCGTTTGTGTTTATTTGGAGGAGGCGTAGCTTTGGAAAGACGCTCTGGAGGGTAGGATCTTATGCTTTCAAAGCTAGCTTGCTATTGCTGGCCTCTCTGAAAATTGCCTACTCTGCCTTTAAAGTCAGTTGCAAATTTTCATAGTGAACGCAAATGAAGCCCACACAGGTTTTTTTCCCCCTGAAATCATAAGCTTGAACAGGTATGGTATTGCCAAAGTTCACGTACCTTTGTTGAGTTTTCCGAGAACAGAGAACTCAAAGTACTTGCTGTTGTCCTGTGGATTGTACAGGCTGAATATGGTGTTTCCGGTTCTAGGCTGGAGACGAAACGTTGTGAGAATAAAGAGCTCTGTTACTCCCTGCTCCGCCAAACCTCCGTGCAGGAGATCCGGTAGACAGTCCGGTGACGTTAAGAGGTTATACACTGCGGGGAAAATGTTATTTAAATGTTACATAAGTGTTAATGAAACACAAAGCTCACAAACATGTAATTGTTCGTCAGGCTAATGCATGCTGGGAGTGATGCCCAGGCCTTTTTAGGTTGATGTCATTTCTGTTAGACGTTAAATACTGTTGCTGTTTAGTTAGTCGGTTGCATGTTGCTAAACAAATGTTTAAGGATTTGTAGTTCTTTGAAGTTGGTAAATGGCAAGAATTAGTTGTTTTTTATACATAACACAACTCAGCTGTAACAAGTCTAATGGCATTTAAATGCATTCAAATTTTGAATGTTTTGGCATTATGAATGGGAAAATGGTGTGTGTCTGAATGCTAAAACCCAGACCATATCTAACATGCTTGCTGAGTGACACAATTTGGTGAGAACCATTTGAAAAAGATAATTTCACTTGATAGAAATGTGTTCGGTCGGGTTCCAGAATAAGCAGAAAAGGCTTGAATTTCAGATTAAAATCTTGAGTTTATAAACAGAAAGTCCTGTAACTGAAGCAACTGGTCTTAGTTTGTATAATTGAGATTGACAGGGATCAAATTGGACCTTATCCATTGAAAATTTCCATTGGAAAACTTCATGGAAACCAGGTGAACGAACAGCCGTTGTGGTGTCACTGCCGGATGTCAAATACAGATGTTGGTTGTTATGGCGATGGAAACGTGCCATTGGCTAAACAGGCAAATGTAATGTTGTATGAAAAAATGTTAATGACTCGAGAATGACGTCTTTTCCAATGTTTTAACCGAAAAAGATTGTCTGACTCTCATTTTCATGCCTTAGCAATCATCACTAATCATCAACTTAGTATATTCCCACAAAAACCAAGGCAATTGTTGTTTATCTTCACTTTCTTGTGAGGAATACATTTTCCTAATTTCAAAGAGCGGTTTGTTGCTCAAAAGCATCATTTCTGTTCATAAATGGTGTGCTGAAATATTTACATGCTGGCCGTGATTGTCAACATGTGTGATTTGGCTTTATGTATTATTTGTCATTTTAATGTTCAAACATTCTCCAAGTCATATGTCTTGATGTAAATATTACATTGACATTTAAAAGGGTAATGTTTATATCCTCATTAAGTGGAAGTACTCTGTGTGTGTGTGTGTGTGTGTGTGTGTGTGTGTGTGTGTGTGTGTGTGTGTGTGTGTGTGTGTGTGTGTGTGTGTGTGTGTGTGTGTGTGTGTGTGTGTTTTCTTTAAGTATTATGTGTCCGCCTTTCAGATTCAATAAAATAATGCAATCTCATCCTTGCTGCAAAAGACATTATGACTTCTATAGCCCAGAATGAACTACCGTTCTCTTTCTCTTTTCTCTCTCTCTCTCTCTCTCTCTCTCTCTCTCTCTCTCTCTCTCTCTCTCTCTCTCTCTCTCTCTCTCTCTCTCTCTCTCTCTCTCTCTCTCTCTCTCTCTCTCTCTCTCTCTCTCACACACACACACACACACACACATACACTTACTTCAACTCTCTCATACACAGGCAATGACCAAAAAACTAAATTGGAGCCTGATGCTTTGTTATAAACACATCCACATTGAAAGAGGATCAAAGTAAATAGAAAAATAAAATTACAAATGTGAGGAAAATGAAGAAACTAGCCTTTACGGAAGAAATCAGACCCTTTTAGAGTGAGATTTAAGGCTCAGCATGAGATTTTACAAAATAGTCAAAGAAAAAGAAAAAGCAAGAGTTAAAATGTTTTTCTAAAATAACTTAAATAGTCATATTGTTAGTTAAACCAGGCAACTTAACTAATGATGAATTAAAGAAACATTTGAACCTATTAAGGAAACTTTATGTGTACTCACCGGTTGATTCTGCGCTTGCTGAGCTGAGAGTCAACATCAGAGAAAGAGCCTTGAGGAGATGAATTGTGCCGGCCATCCTTTACCACAACCTTCTGCCACCCCACAGAAGGAGTGTGTGTGAGAGAGAAGTCTGAGCTGATCGTTGAGTCCTCCGCGTCTTTTGGCTACGAGTGTGTGTTTTATAGAGAAAGTCTGTGTGTGATTGAGTAGGACACAGGAGTGAGGGACAGAAGAAAAGAGCTAGGTCGGTCTGCATTCGGGTTTTAATGATGTGTGTGTGTGCGTGTGTGTTGAAACAGGCTGTCTATCAACTCACAGCAGCTGTGGTGGGCGGAGTCATGAGTCTAACAGACGCCCCCATGCTGAGTGGGCGGAGCAACGAGTGGTGTCGTATAATTGGTGGGCCTGGCTCGCGCCTGACGTCTTGGTATTATTGGTATCTATTGGTACCTTTTATGAGGTTCCATTTGTTCCACATCCTTCTCTCCGTCCTCCTTTTCCCTCCATCCGTTCTAACTTTCTCAGGTTTTCACATATTTTCCTGTCATTTTGACTGGCAGGTGCCGTAAAATACGTCTGCCGGGGTGGATCCCTGGGGAATTGTTTATAGATAACTGGATGGAGAGTTGCTAATGTTCCGTGAAGGTCTGATTCTTGCGCAATGGATACTGTAATAAAAAAATAAATCAAAAAGTCAGATAAATATGTGAAGCACATACACTGGTAACAGCCGTTTAATGATACAGGAGTAATGATCTCATCTCTCATCTCAATGGTAGTTTAATAACATTCACAGTAGCACTTTACAAAAGGCAAAGAAACATCTAAGACTGTGAGTTGCACATATGTTGTTGTGTGTATCCTTTATTAGGCATATACTAAGTCATGCATCAAAATGGCCACATACACACTCTGCAGTTAAAGTGTGTATGAACTCCTAAAAAAAATACCTAACAATGCCCCAGTAACTATACAAAACTTTCCAGCAACCTCCCACAATGTTCCAGCAAACACCTAGCAGCGTCCCAGCAATCATCCACAACACACCAGCATCCACCTAGCAACCTCCCACAACCCCCCGGCAACCACCTAGCAATATCCCACAACACCCCAGGAAATCACCTAGCAACCACTTAGCAATTACCCAAAACACCCCAGCAATGCCATAGAAACCAACCAAGCAACTACCCACAACAACAAACTTCCTAGTAACCTTCCACAGTGACCCAGCAGTTATCCACAACACCTAGCAACACCCTAGCAACCACCCAAACCCCCACCACCACCCATCAAAGACCTAGCAACACCATAGAAACCACCGACAACATCCTAGCAGCATTGCTTTTTTTTACAGGCAAGCACATTTTCAGTAAAAAATATTAAAAAAAGCTTGTAAACGAAAAAAATGCTTTCTTCACATATATGGATAGACAATGACGACAGAGAGAATAAATCTACATACTATCACTTGCCTCGTGGCGGAGCTCCATTACATTACTCATGGCGGTGAGTATCATTAATGACAGACTTGTCTGATTCTGATATAGCACTCACATGCTCATATTCATACCGCCGATTGGCTGATCACACTGACCACTGACCAATCACATGATGTTGTGGTGAGTGACATAATCCCACATCCTAATCAGAGGGGCGAACGCTGCCCTATGTGTGTGTGTGTGTGTGTGTGTGTGTTAGGAGCTGAAATTACAGTCTTTTGCCGAAGCTGCTCTGTCATTAAAGCTTTCTGAGGCATTATGGGTATGTTAAGACCCAGGTGGGCAAAGTTCTGGAATGTTCTGATTCAAACCGCCTCCCGTTGGCGTGTGTGTGTGTGTGTGTGTGTGTGTGTGTGTGTGTTACAACAGGATCTGGCCTTAAGTCTTACTCTGAATGTCTGGTTATGTTGGATCCGTCAGTAGAGCAGCAGGAAACAGACAGACACACTTACACTGTGTCCTTTTGTTCTCACTGTAGGTTGAGATGGCCTGACAGAGGCTGTTAGTTTGTGGTAAGACGACCCCTCTAATGATCTTACCATGTGTGTGAGCACGAGGGTTCGGTTGCACACGTATCCGCCTCCATGTTTGTGTAAGAAAAGCCGCAATCATGTGTTTTCAAATCGAGAAATCTCTTTAAACAGACACTGCTGATTCCTGACAGCGTTCGTACCTGAGCTACACCTCTCACGCACAGGTCGTGTTCAGTGTGTTTATTGATGCTGGTTATGCTCGTGCTTTTAACAACCTGTGTAACAGGGCTTTAGGAGCATGTAATTGTTCAGATGGGGTAAACTGAGGCGGGAAAATGTTCTCTTGAACTCCTCTCGGGAAGTATAATTTTCCCCTGACCTCCCCTCGGGGTAGCACAGTATTGTTCTGACGTCGGGATGCTGGAATGTTCTCATAACCTGCTGTGGACTGATAGATTTACTCTCAACATCTACAAGTTACAAACAGTGACTCATGGCACTTTATATTCCAATGAAAAAACATCTAAAGCCAGCCTAAAGTGGTTTGCTGGTCTTATCTGGCCACCAAACCTTTATACACAGGTCTAGTTTGATGGTGTTAAGAGGGGTTTTGGGTACTTGACCACTTAGGCCAGCTAAATACCAGCTTGGCCAGGAGTGAAGACCAGTTAAGATCAGAAAACCAACTTGAACTGATTTAAAATGGCCTATCTTTCAGGTCCAATAAAAGTTAAGCTCTATTGAAAGCAGATCTGAACTTGAAAAGAATATATTATTATTAATTATGATAATTAGTGGTATAATAACTCATTATTAGTGTTAACATGAGACTAGAGCGATGAATTTGTTTAAATGATTTGTCAAGTTGCAGTGATTATTATGTCTATAGCATGTTATATGTTTGGAAACAGATCTTTTAACCCTAATTGATTGTCATTTATTTAACAACCATGTAGGAAGACACATCATGGCTATATTCCACGATGACAATATCAATATTCATCAAGACTCAAATTGTGAAATTGCATACATTTTTGGTCAAGATCTTGTATTGTCAATGCAAGAGTCCAGCACTCTGTGAAGTCTCCTCCAGCACATCCCAAACACTTTCAATGAATTTAAGATCTCGATATGGTCATTATGTGTCTTCCTACATGGTTGTTTAAGAAATGAAAAGCTACACACTCCATCAATTATGGTTAGAAGAACTGTTGGCAAACATATAACATGCTAGAAACATCATAATCACTGCGATAATGATTCAATCACAGACTCCAAACAGTGTCCAAAATTCAAACAGTGACTTTTTTGGCTGGGCAGTGTATACACATACAAATAAAATAAATGTTATAAATAGTAATAAACTAATAACTAAAATAAAATAATTTCACCTTATACATCAGTTAAAAAAAATGCATTTACAATGTACTTGTACATGTAATTCTATGGGTCTAGACATTCTGAAATCAGGAAAAAAAAATGTTCATGCATTTATATTAGTTCTGTTCAAAAACATAAATAAAAGTGGTTAATGCAATTCCTGTGTGTGTATTTCTCTTTATGTAAACAGTTCTTCACATACTGTAAAATCACACATTACTGGATTTTGCAAAATTACTGGGATTACCGACTTTACATGGTGATGACAAGAATATTGAAATATTTGATATGATTTGAACTTTGCATAAACCAAGATTAGTAACTGATTGCATCAGTCTAGTCTCATGTTAACACAAAACATTTTGAAATACACCAAATAATTTGATAAGGAATTCAATAATTTAAACTTAATATTTTAAACTCTTGACTGCATTTTCAAAACAACAATTTTGTCCCAGTGTAATTTTGTCTTGCCCCCAATAGACTTTCACTGCAAGTCCATTCCTGTAAATGTGTTTTTGTTATTGCAAAAAACTGATGGATGAGTCGGATTTCTGTGCTGTGGTTCTCAACAGCACACTAACTTTCCCTGAGCCCGGGACATTTCTAGTACACAAGATTATGACATCAGAAAATGTACCAATTTTTTTTTTTTTAAATTAGCAATTTCCTAACCTCGTAAATATTATTCTTGTCGTTTTCTCAGAAATGAGGGTACGGGGTAAAAGTACAACAACAGGCTTTGATTATCAGCTTCTGTTGTGTGTTACGCTGGAGGCTGGATGAAATTTCGGCGCTGTGGATCAACAGGAAAACGTGAGGCTTTAGAAGACAAGCAGCTCAAATTTGCGGTCACACACTACAAACCTCAAAGACACATCAGCCGAGATAGATGAGAGTGTGTGATGGATAGCATTCAGGCGTGTGTGTTTGTCACTGCGTGTGTGTGTGTGTGTGTGTGTGTGTGTGTGTGTGTGTGTGTGGTGAGGTAGGTTGCACATGGAAGCTATTATTCAGGTACTTAGTCTCCTCGAGCACAAACACACACAGGGATAGTGTGCAAGTGTTTGGGAAAAAATGCTTGGACAAAATCAGGGCGAGTTTAAAGCAAATGCAACGGTGTGCATTAATCATTTTGGCAAATAAATATTGATCAAAAGAAATGGAACTACTAAGGGCCGGGGTTCACGAAAACATTCGAAGTTCGGAAAACGTTCCTCAGTGCTTATTGAAAAAAGTTATCAAATATTTTCTTAAGAAGAAAAATGACAGGTTTTGTCTGTAGAACAATCTTACTCTAAAAAATAAAGGTTTTAATCACATTGATGTCATAGAAGAACTATTTTTCGGTTCCCCAAAGAACTTTTCAGTGAATATTTTTTAAAAGAACCATATTTAAAGATGCTAAAAAGTTAAAAAGAAAAAAGAAACCACAGAACCGTTTCCCACTATATACACCTTTTGTGGAATGGAACGTTTCCATTGATGTTTAAGGTTCTTCATGGAACCATAGATGCCAATAAAGAACCTTCATTTTTCAGAGTAAGAAAAAATTTATAAGAACATTCTTAAGAAATGTTTTTTGTGAATTTCCAGTCAGGAAATAAGAAGAAAACAGCAGTTTTTACAAGAATTGTATTTTTCGGAATGTTTCGTGAATTTGACCCCATGACTTTTGAAATCTGGTTTTGCAGTTAACAAGTAAAAAAATCTTTATCTCCATCAACAAGTTTCACCACTGAAACCCCAAAAGCCTTGAACAGGTCTCACGTCCTTTAACCCAAACACACTGACGTTCATTCCACACTTAGTTCCAACTTAAATGCAAGCTAGTCCCACAGACGTCTGGATCGAGTGTTTGTAGCACTGGCATCGGGAGAGAAGACGTGTGACTCCCAAAGATATTTTCCCGGAATGTTAAAGAAAGTCAAAACACTAAACACGCAAAAACATCAGATGGGTATGTTTACCTGGAATGAACAAGTGGGGAAAAATTCTGGAGTAGTACAAAGGTACTAAACATCAATATTAATATTGTGGATATATAAGCATGACTTCCTGTCAGATGGTGTCTGGGATCCAGGTGGGTTTAGAGACGGTTAGTCTTTGGAGATTGAATAGGTCACACAGCGCAGGTAAATCACTACCGGATAAATGGAACTAGTCCCAAAACACTGACATCATCGCTGTAATGAGCTAATGGTCACATGATGTCCGCTAGAAGAAAATCATCCTTGTGTGTGTGTGTGTTTAGACAAAAAAACGCTTGACTGGATAATCTTGCTTTACCATGGAACGGAAATGACCTGATGTGTGTGTGTTTTGTATTTTATAGTGTATGTGTGTGGATAGTGGCACATAGATAATGGCTTTCACAGAAAGAGAAGCAAAAGCACAGGAAATTGAGCAGATTTCCAGACGGTTGCTCCATTCTGACTGATTTCATCGTTCAAAGCTTTCATCTCGCCGATAAACAGTAATAGAACAAAATATATGGCCTCTTTAAAAACATCTCTTAGGTTCTCATGGTCTTCTCTCTCTGGAGAGGACATTTAAAATAGCTGAACCTATTTTTAGACCCCAACACATTTAAAGGGCATTTCAAGGAATATTTTGCATACAAGTCAGAAAATTATTTACTCACCCTCATGTTGTTCAAAAAGCCGTTTGACTTTCTTCAGTGGAAGACAAAGGGAGATGTTTAGCAGAACGTTCATGCTTCTCTTTTACATTTAAGACTTAGACGATGAATGATGACGGTGTCCAGAGTGTCAAACGTTTAATCAAACTGATTAAATATAAAACATGCACAGGAAATGATTTATAGACCTTATGTAGCTCCGCCCCTTTTCAGCGCTGCGCTCGTTTCTGGTTTGTACTTCCACAGCATGAAAGTAAGATCTCACGGATTTATGAATGAAGCGCTCGTTTTAAAATCTTCCCGGTCTACTGACATTTGATATGACATCTGCTTCAAACATTACAATTCTCATTAACTCTACAATAAGTAAATCCACTTCACCAGCTAATTACTCTTTGACCGCGATGCCATAGAAATACACAGAGCGACCGCAAAAACAGAAGTTAAAACACAAAATTCAAAAGATGGCTGCGCGCTTGTTTCTCTGGTGCATAAGGTCTATAAAAACAAATAAATAATGACAGCATGACTGATCAGAATTCCACGTCTACTTCACTGTAAACCCTAATAACTTGAGCAGAACTCAAAAAAAAAAAAAAAAGATGTAATTTAAGTCTTAGGTCTACCCACAATGTGTCTATGAAGTTTCAGCTCAAAATACTCCACAGATCATTTATTTTGCCATGCCCAAAATGTCCCTTTTTAGCTTGAAGTAATAACACAATGTGTGTCTTTTTAAATGCAAATGAGCTGCTGCTTCCTGCACCCCTTTCCAGAAGAGGGCTGTGCCTTTACAGCTCTTGACCCGGATGCTCCGACAACGATAAAACAGGAGAAACCAAATCAGTGTTGCCAGAATTGGGTTGCTTTTATATTGTTGCCACGGGTAGTTTTTTTAGCCCACAGGTTGTGATTTTGAATAGCATTTGGGCTGGTTTTGTTATGCAAACCTGGCAACCCTGAACAGTATGAAGCAGTTTCCACAGAACATGTTTTTGCGTTCCACTGCACTGCTTTTCCAATATGTTCTATGTAAACGTGCTAGATGGACCTTGCAAAACTGCAACATAACAGAAACCACATAAATCCTAACATAACAGAAGGTTAAACTAACACATCTCGCTTTAATATTAATCTTGTGCAAAAACACACAAAATAACACTTCATTTCAACATGTATCCTGCTTATGCTGTGTGATGCAAAGCATGCTGGGAACTTGAGTGAAACAAACTCATTTCATTTGATTAATTGTTCGGTTTTACAGTATGGTAAATTACAACATTAAAGCTGTAGATGTGACTGTTTCTCAGACAGGAAGTTAAGAGAATAAAAAAAAGTTAAATTACAGTAATAAGTCATTCGAGGCCACATGGTAACACAAACTTTAATGTTTTACACCTTAAAATCACTGAAACCTATGCACAGCCTCGAGTGGCTTAGTGGTTTTCTAAAACATCGGCAACAGCAATACAATAAAAGAGGCAAATGTCATAATAATAATCAAGAAATAACTATTCTTTTGCTGGCCATTTACAACGTCATGCATCAAAATGCAATTGATGTGCGGTCACACTTGTGTGTATATCTGCTTTTTCCAAAAGATCTGAATGCTGCTCACGCAATCATTATCTAGAGTCAATAATATCTGTTTTGTAAATTGATTTATTCACTGAATCTCTTTGTCCCTCTTCATTAAACCTCAGCCTTCTCTTATCCACGTACACTGATGTCTAGATTCTCAGACGTGAATTCACCGTTCAACCGCATTTCAAATGACGCACGCTAATACAGCAGACCTGAAGCATCCTGTCTGGTTTATAGACACACACACACACACACACACACGCACTCCAACATCAGACCTTCCGAGTCCTCGTGCCAAGAGTGTGTTTGTGATATTAAATAGTTTTACCATGGGACATAATAATACCAGAGTCTTTACACATGTGTAAATATAGCAGCCGAGCGTTTTACGCATGGGGGATCAGTAGACGTGTGTGTGTTTGTAATCGTAAACTCTTGTACAGTATCCCGCTGGTATTTAACATTTCCTGCGGCCCAATAAAGAGGCACAACTTTTTATAAATACACTCTTAAAAATAAAGGATCCAAAAAGGGGTTTTCACAGTGATGCCACAGAAGAACCAGGTTTGGTTCCCCAAAGCTCTTAAAATAACCTTTTTTCATTAGCGTGAAGAACATAAAAAAAAATCTAAAGAAACTTTTCCACTATGAAGAACCTTTTGTGCAGAGGAATCAATATTAAACGTTATTCAAGGAACCATATGCCAAAAAATAACCTTGACTTTTAAAGTGTGTATATATACACATTTAAGAAGTAAAGGTTCTTTATTGGCACTCTTGAGAAAAATGGTTCTAAACTACCAGATTAGGAACCCCCTTTTTTGTGGCTAAATAGAACCCTTTTATAAAAGGGAACGTTCTATAATAGTGTTATTACAAACCTATTAAATAATAGTTTGTTTTCATTAATATTACGTTTTTTACCTCTCTATCTACTTGGCCTTATATTACATTGTTGCCTCTATTAGGAAAAAAAGACTTGATTAGTAGAAAACCAGTTACAATTCAATTTTACTTTAACAATTATAGACATTTTAAGTACTTGTTGAGAGAATGTAATTGGACGGTTGAGCTCCCCCCAAAAAAAATCTGTAATTTTTTTTACAGTTATAGAATTGAAAAACATAGAATTGGCGGAAATGTTTTTTTTTTTAAATAGAAATTTATCATTATAAAAAAAAAAAGATAGTTCCGGTCCTTGATTCTGATTGGTTGAGCCATGTTCAAAGCCACTGTAAATTACTCTACATTGTAAACATATACACCTGTGACCTCATTACATTAGTATTACTACGCCACTGCAATAAATTTAACATAAAATAAATGTTTTTATGGACTAACCATTTTATAAAAGCAATAAGTGAATCCGTGGTTTACACTGAATTTAGAACAGCTAGTGTTGTGACTTGAGGCATGACACAAAGCGTCTGAGCTTATTGCTTTACTAAACTCTACAAATATATGTGTGTGCATAAAATGGTTCTTCAGGAAGATATGGTTCTAAGCAGAACTGTTACTATATGTGTAAAGAACCATCTTTTTTTAGAGTGTAGATAAACGCATGCACAGACACGCACTTGCCAAGATACAAGCTACGTGTTTGTTCTTCCAGACTTTGCAAAATGATTTTTAAGGCGGATTTGTGCTTTGATTTTGCTCATGTAAATAACTGGATCCAGCTGTTTGATTCTGATGAGAGATGTGAAGAGAACAATATAACAGTACTTAGTCAACAGATGCTCGAGGGGCTGTGTGTGTTTTCTGGGGTAGATTATGCAAACGGCTATAGGACAACACTCAAATGTGAGTTTACAGAGATGCTGTAGATGTGTATGCTCCTAAAAATAATGGGTTATTGAGCTGCATTGGAGATTATTGATACATATTGGTTTCTGGGCTCTTTGAATTTAACATGAACAACTGTTCGCAAGCCATTTCAGTTATTGTATTTGATGAGAAAAAATGTAACCATCAGGAACTGAAAAATCCGGTTTTTAACTGATTTTACATATGGCAAACCAAATTTACGATTATTTTTATATTTATTGAAATAAAAAAAATAATTTTAATTGAATATCTCAGCCAATAAACCCCTGCAAAAAACACTTTTCCAAAGAACTTCCAAAAGGAGGTTTTCATAGAAGAACCTTTATTTTATATATATCTTAAAGGTAGGGTAGGCAATTTCAGAGAATCTCCAAAGCCACGCCTCCTTCAAAACTCATGAGCGCACACAGCAGAGTCAGCAATGCGTCATGAGACGACTCTCAAAGCACATAACACTACAGATAATAATGAACGTAAACAACTTACAGAGCTCTAGTTGTACCACCTGACTGCTTCAGATTTATTTCGACGTTGATAATGTTGACATGGAAATGCATAAATCAGAGTCTGAGGACTTGAACAGCTTCTGGTATAACGTCAAGGGTTGCCATCTTGTAATTACGGTTACAACATGGCATGAACGCAGCATAAGCTTGTTGTTTTGGTTCAGGAGGAACTGTAAAAGGTGTCTGCTGTTGGTTTGTGGCGCTCAGTGACTGTGACTGCGTCCGAAATCGCATAATCTCTTGAGTAGGTACTTATTTTGAATAATTACTTCATGATAGCTAAAAAAGTATGTTTTATATAGTATGAGTGTGAGTAGTATGAGTGTAATCTGGACGTACTACATTCACCATGCACCAACATTCATAAATCCTCTCCTGTGGCCTTATGGGATAGTAAAGTGACCATCGTATGCACACTTCAGAATCTCGACAGAAGAAGAAGTAGATCATCCGTGAATTCGGACATACTTCTTTTATCACATACTGTTTTTCACCTACTAAACAGTAGGGAAGTATGTGATTTCAGATCCGTTAAATAGGACACTATTTGAGGGAACAGCCATTTGTAGTGGTATCCGAAACCATAGTGGACGTTATTGAGTGCACTCATTCAATCCCACAATGCACTGCAGTAACGAGTGTACACAATGTACGCTCAGCTAGAGAATACCCATAATGCACTGTGAGAGTCGCACGTCGAATGAATTCCTGTGTCTTACCAGAAGATGGCGCCCACATGTGAATCATCCATCCATAACATGCATTAAGGCCCTTTCACACTGGACGTGATTTTGACGCATGAATAATTCGCGCAATGGTTTTATTTTTTGATCAACTGTTTGTGTAATGAGTGCTTCCACACCGAACGCTTATGTGCTGCGGCGAAAAAACAACTTTTATTTTTTTCACCTCGATGTCGTTTTTTTTTCTTTTGCGGCAACAGAAAAGGCTTCAGTCAATCACATACTACAAGGACAACGATTTGAAAGACAATGTGTGGCGTAGCATTGCCGAACCAACTCGGTTATCACTACTGTTAGTATGTTGTGTGATAGTTTTAGTCGTTGTATAGTCCTGTGCTGTGTAGGCTAGCAGGCTAAACTACATTTGGGATAGAAAGCTAACACTATTATCGTCAAAGATAGAGACAGAGACCGTGTTTACTTTGAACATGTAACAAAATGTAGTGAGACTATTTAGGGCTGCTTTTAGTATACTATACATTCTTTGTGTGATATCTACAGTTTCTAGTCGAATGATTTTAACTTGTTACTTCGTGTGTTACATGTAATGTGTATTGACATTACAAAACGCACTGTGTTTATTTGAAGACATGGAAAAACTGTGGAAAAACCTCAGGGACACCTATGTGAGAAAAAGGAGAGAGGAAAAGGAAACTAAAAGTGGACATTAGCATACTCCCCTTCAGACTCTCTGTTCTTTAAGATTGGGGGCACCCAAAACCTTCTTTTCTATCTTTTAAAGAAAATGAAAAGCTTGTCTTCGCTGGATGATGATGATGAAGTGTCCATGTTTTCTCAGCTGTCGGCGTGAAAGTTTTAGAATGTTGAAGCTCTGAACGTCACAGACGTCGCAAATTCACGTCGCGGCTGATGTGAGTGGTTTTGACGCGAACTATTCGCACACGAACTATTCGCTTTTTCGTTACGCATCCGGTGTGAAAGGGCCTTTAGGTGTCGATAGGGAATGCCGACGCGTTTGCCTGCCGCTCCTCTCACCGTTTTGTTTGATTGTTTTATATAAGTTATTTTATTTTCTGCGCCTTCGTGGTTTCGCCATTTTATACATTTTGGACTGCTGCTTTTACTTCTGTACTCCACCCAGAGTAACCTGTGGTGTGCATCGGGGAATCAACACTGTGTGGTCTGGCTGTGCACATGTACAATGCTTAGGACAGGCTGTGTACGATGACTTAACAACTATGGCCCTAAGTTACATAACTTCTGAGTATAAAATCTCATCCTCTCCTAATATTTTTGTCCCTACACGTCGATTTAAGACTAACAATCTAGTTTACATTGGTGTTGATCGCAGTAATTTAATATATGTTCCCCGTGTGGAGACTAAATCACTGTTGTCTCCACCGCAGAGCCTGGCTTATGCTGCATTATCAAATGTCCGTTCTGTGAATAACAAGGCACTGTTTTCATCAGATTGTATTTCAGAGAAAACTTGGATTTACTGTTTTTAACTGAATCATGGTGTAAAGAAAATGATGGACTCCTGTTTAACCAGATTACTCATGCTGGTTTTGGACTTTTAGATCTCCAGAGGTAATCTGGCAGAGGTGGCGGCGGCATTATTGTGGTTTACAACCTGCAGTTCAATATGAGCGCTGTCTGTTCCTCAGTTTTTTATCATTTGAATGCTTGGATTTGAGTATTTCTATCCCTACTTCTACCATCATTGCTACGGTCTACAAACCACCTAAGACTAAATCACATGCAGTTTTTATGTCAGAGTTTGCTGACTTTGTCAATGTTGACCCTGAAGTTCCACTGAATTCTTATTGTCAGAGACTTCGACATTCACGTGGACCAAAGTGACGCTACGACGGCTAAGGATTTTTATCGCTACCTGACTGTTTTAATTTCTCGCAAATGGTAACTGGCCTGACTCATACAAAAGGCCATACTCTGGATTACAAATGGCTCATTTGTATCGCAGTTATCATCGGACTGTCTTTAATTTGGAACTAAATCACTATTGTGGGCATTTTGGAAGTGGAAATGTATTGATCAGGTTTTTTGTTTGTTTTTTAATTGTGCACTTTACATCTTTGGAGGAGCAAGTTTTGCTGCTAATCTACTCTTGCTTCTCTGAGGTCTCTTAAGGTTACCTTACTACAGTGCTTTACAGCAGTCTCCACCTGGTGGTAAAGACATGAACACAAACACTAGTGAGAAGAGCTTTACTTGACTGTCTCTGGTGGCCGAATGTGTATAACTGACCTAAAATGACATTGAACTGAAGTGACCTTGACAGCTCATACTACAACTAGAACCAGGTTTGAATACTAGGTTTAGTTTTTTTTAAATTGTTTTGAGAACTGATTACCAATCATCTCAATTTAACCAGGCAATGCTTCCATCAGACAGAAGGATCCAAGTTTTCAGCTCCCAAGTAAATTCAGAGACATGGGTGAAAACATCACTATTAGAGGGATTAAAGGAGTTGAATCCTCTCAACTTTACCTGAACAAGCAATGTGCCCAATTACCTGCTGTCAGCAGGCATGAACTCTCATATCACTCAAGTTATTTTACAATAAGGTCCCATTATTTAAGGTTACTTAACACACTCTTAATGAAGACCACATTCAAGCATTTAATCTCTTAACAGTAGTAAAATACAATTATACATATGTATACATATGTTCAAGTCCATTAAATCATTTAACAAGACAACTTTTGATTTTAATGTAGTTGTAAATGTTTAATTTAACACAAGTAAAAATGCTCATGTCTTTTTGTTAACAAATGAACTTTCATTGTTAAAATTAAAGTGTTAACTACCCTTTGCATTTCTAAATGGTAACGTTAAACCAAAAGAAAACTCGACTAACAGTACAGTTATTAAAATGCCATAATGTATGCATCTAAAATGCACTAGAACCACCAAATAAAAACTGATCATTTAAACAAAATCACATAAGCACACAAAGATGGAGTTGGGAACACTTTATTCTCTGTTAGGAGACTTCTGTACATTGAGGATCAAGTGCCACTTGAATTTATTTAGGGTTTGTATAAATTTAAGCAGGAGCACTATGCAAACATTGACAAAACATTAGCGATACAGGAAACAATCTACTCGAAGCTTGAGAGGAAGGTGAGCACGATCTGCTTGAGTTTTGTGTCAGTGGCCTCTGAGATTTTACCTTCGGTCCTAAAACACAAATATAAGAGTATTAGCACTTTATACTTTAAGCAAGTTACATTTATAGCGGTCATTTGGTTTTAAAAGTGATGTCTCAGGAACAAGGTGTTCCACTGACATTACAATGAATACTGAAGCGCTTATGAAACTTACCTGATGGCTGCAAGCATGTCCTGGTGCTGGCTGATGATGTGTTGAAGGAAGGTTCTCTCAAATTTGGTGATCTTGCTAGGCTCCATTTTATCCAAGTATCCTCTCACACCAGCATAAATGACAGCCACCTGCTCCTCAATGGCCATTGGACCTTGAGACAAAACAGCACGGGGACATTACAAATAGACAGGGAGAACATGTCCTCCTATGCAGTAGGGGGCAGCAGTGTACTTACAGTACTGGCCCTGCTTGAGCAGCTCTGTGAGCCGCACGCCTCGGTTGAGCAGCTGCTGTGTGGTGGCATCCAGATCAGAACCGAACTGGGCGAAAGCGGCCACCTCACGGTACTGAGCCAACTCCAGCTTCATGGTACCAGCCACCTGGAGAACAAACAGCAGGTGTGTTATAACCCTTTTTTTACACAGAAACTAGGGCAGCACAATATTGGAAGAAAAAAAAAATTAGGCAATATATTAGGGCTGGGTATTGACAAATTTCACAATTCGATTCCGATTCACAAGCTTGCAATTCGATTCGATTCAATATTGATTATTTTGCATATCAGGTACAATACATGGCACATTTTCTCAAGGAAAACAAATCTCTTAACTATTATTGTTAACTATGGGAGTCAGTTGTAGCCTAGGCTTCATTAGCCCACTATAATATTCAAGGTAAAAATTTGATTAAGGTAAGTCTCTTTAAAAAACTGGTAAAAAGGAAAAAAACTGATTTGTATACAAACGCTTAAAATACACTTATTTTTATAATAATAAAGTTATATGAAATTATATAAATGGTGGCTGTAAAACTTTCCAGATTTATTCAAACATGCATTAAATATTGAAGAACATTAATGTAATATGGTGCATATATTTAACAAAATGCTTCTCTCTTGAGTTAATTTTCTTGCTGACTAACGAGTTTATGGTCACTGCATATGTTTTTTCTGAGGTAAATGTGACGTTACATGACTTTTACTAACGTCTTTCCACGGTTGAAACACTGAGCGATTTCATGTGACATGATACGGACTTCGATAAGTTGTACTCGATCTTTTAACACACTTTCAGATGCTCATTCATGTTTATTTCACGCTGTAACTGGTATTAGGGTGGAAGAGAAGATCATGTGCGCTCCGCGCTGCTGCTTCTCTTTGAGCTGAGCAAGAGCAATCTCACGCCACAGCACCAAATTGGTAATTGTGTCTTTGAATTTCATAAGAAAAATGGACTTAATTTGAAATCTGAGACTTTGTTTCATATCAATAATAACAAAGCACAAAGATTATTGCGATTTATTGGATGGGATGCGTGCAACAATGTTCCATTCATTCATCAACTGAAAACAGGATGACTAATCGATTCTTGGGAATTAAGAACCGATATCGTTTCGTAAAAATTATTAAATTATATTGCAGCCCAATATATCGTGCAGCCCTACTAGAAACAAGCTTACAAATATCCATTGGGAGCCAAACTAGGACAGAACAAACCTGCTTCATGGCCTTTGTCTGGGCAGCAGAGCCGACACGGGACACGGACAGACCCACGTTGATAGCGGGACGGATGCCCTTGTAGAACAACTCAGTCTCCAAGAAAATCTGCATGAAGAAATTGAGTAGATCATCGTGTGTATCAAGCCATTAAGTGTGCAGGATCTGCTTGTGCAATGGCTCACCTGTCCGTCGGTGATGGAGATGACATTGGTGGGAATGTAAGCGGACACGTCTCCGGCCTGGGTCTCGATAACGGGCAGGGCGGTGAGGGATCCACCACCGAAGTTGTCGTTCATCTTGGCCGCTCTCTCCAGCAGACGGGAGTGCAGGTAGAAGACGTCACCGGGGTAGGCCTCACGACCGGGGGGACGGCGCAGCAGCAGGGACATCTGACGGTAGGCAACAGCCTGAAAGAGCAACAAAGCTCACATTTCACAAACTCACAGATACACAAACTCCTGCAATACCATTAAACATACCACAACATTTGAGATGCACATTTCCAGGGCCTCGATTTAACAACTTTGTGTGCAACAGGACTGTTGTCCGATAGTTTACGCTTTTAGCAAGAAAAAGTTCTTGTTCGTGGTTCACATTCACCTGCCTTTGCAATAAGTAAACAATAACTTCTATTAGTAATATACTTCAAGATGAACATTTACTGGACTGAAGAGACTTGATCAAAACAATGGTTTTAGAAAAATTGAAATAGTACTTTTGAGGAACACCTAATTCATTGATTTGCACTGCAAAACCAGAGCTTTCATCATAAAACAAACACTTAGATATCATCTTATGACATATTACTGGAAGATATTTAGTGACATCTGCTATACTGTTATAAAGATCTCGATTTACTTTACTAGCTATCGGAAGATAGTAGATTGTCCATTTAAATAACAGCAACTGCACCAAGTTGCAGGTTTTTGCTCAGTTTGGGCCTCTGAATGAGTGTGAGCTCCATACATAAAAGCATGATGTATATGATACTCAAAATCACTTATGCAAACTTGTATGAAAGACTGCAGCTCCATCTTTCTGGGTGCATCTTACAAAATAAGTCCTTAAAAGTTTGTCCTGAGAGATAATCTGTCTCATGACATTAAGAAAAAGGGAAGCTTCTTCACCCTTTAACAAACATGCATGGGTTAATCTAGTGTGGCCTGTACGACAGCTTGCATGCACAACTTGGTCATGTCTGGGTTTAAAGGAGTAAATGTGTCCCAAGCCGTCACCTGTTTGGAGAGATCGTCATAGATGATCAGAGCGTGTTTGCCGTTGTCTCGGAAGTATTCTCCCATGGAGCAGCCGGAGTAAGGAGCCAGGTACTGCAGGGGAGCGGCGTCAGACGCGGTGGCCGACACCACGATGGTGTATTTCATGGCATCAGTGTCTGTCAGCCTCTTCACCAGCTGGGCCACGGTGGATCTCTTCTGACCGATGGCCACGTAGATGCAGTACAGCTTCTTTTTCTCCTCAGTGCCTTCATTGAAGCGCTTCTGGTTGATGATGGTGTCGATGGCAATGGCGGTTTTGCTGGGGTAAATGAGTTTAAAAATGCATGATTTGAGCTAAAATGAAGCAAGTCCAAGCAAAAGTCCATCAATCTCCTGCACTTACCCAGTCTGTCTGTCACCAATGATCAGCTCTCTCTGGCCACGGCCAATGGGCACCAGACTGTCCACGGCTTTGATGCCGGTCTGCATGGGCTCTCTCACAGAGATGCGAGGGATGATGCCAGGGGCCTTCAGACCCACACGCCTACGCTCCTTAGAGCCCAAGGGACCCTTGGAGGAGAAACAAAAAGACAAATTGTTCAACTCTAAAGGAACAATTCCAACAACTGGCATCAATATTAAAGAAAGGATCTACAACTATGCAAGTAACCAATAGTTGGTCAGACCTTGCCATCAATGGGGTTTCCCAGAGCGTCCACAACGCGGCCGAGCAGCTCCACTCCGACAGGAACGTCCACGATAGCTCCTGTTCTCTTGACAACATCACCCTCCTTGATGAGCTTGTCGTTACCGAACACCACAACACCAACGTTATCAGGCTCCAAGTTCAGAGACATTCCCTTAGAGAAGAAGCGAAAGTGTCTTGATGTAAAAGCAGTTAACCAAGAACATCACAGAGACCGGATTGCATAACTTAAATGTTAAAACTAAAACCCAGTTAATTTTGTAGTAAATAAGTATTTTGTTCAGTTAAAATAAAACAAATTTGACAAGTTAAATATTTAAGAACTGATTATAAAATGTAGGGGGAGAAAGTAGGCACTTCTACATTTGACTGCTATGCATATACACTAGGGCTGTCACTTTTTATTCGAATATGCATTCGAACAGGACGTGAAATATCCGAAATCGAACTATAAATAAACTATCCGGTTTTTAAAGTGCCATGTTTTGCGCATTTTTTACAGTCTATGATTAGACCGTTTGCTTTTTATTTTATTGTTTGCCATCTCATCCAGTAGCGGCCGCTCCAAACGTATTGTAGCGTAGGCCCATGACCAAATCAAGCGAATAATAGCCAATAGCCAGCTTGTTTTGAAAATGGAAGATAACGACAAGACTAAAGAGACTGCGCTGTAATTCCTGCCTATTACACACACACGACCCACAGAAAAGACAAAGGTAAGAGAGTAAATTACTCACTCAGACCCAGGATGATTATTATACCGGTAGCCTAATCATGAATGCACTCCGCTATATTTTAACACATCTCCGGCGAACGGCTTTTTCACGCAAAAGAAAAACTCTTCATGAAGCGCAGTGAAATTCAGCGACCATGTGGCGTTTCCTGATGGATCGAGGTTGTTCGTTGACTTCATTTTACTCGTAGATATTCGAATATATATGAATACATTGCTTGATATTCGATATCTGTTCGAATTTGATTTCTCAAAAGTGACAGCCCTAATATACACACCAAAAAAACATGCATCTCGAACTATAATAATGCATTCAAATAAGAGCCAATTTGTATGTACACTGCATTAAAGGGATAGTTCACCTAAAAATAAATTCAGTCAACTTATTCACCCTCAAGTTGTTCCAAACGTGTATTAATTTCTTTCCGCTGAACACAAAAGATGGTATTTTGAAGAATTGGTAATAAAAGTAAAGTGACCCCACTGAAAAAAATACTATGGAAGTCAAGGAGGCCCATCAACAGTTTGGTTACCAAGATTCTTAAATATGTTGTTCAGCAGAAATAAACTCATACAGGTTTGGAACAACTCGAGGAGTAAGTGACCATTCACTTTTAGTTGAACTATCCCTTTAAGAATCTTGAAGCTCAGCCACGACCTCATGACCCCGGGCTCGCTCACCTTCAGACCAGAGGAGAACTCCACCATCTCTTCAGCCTGCACGTTCCTCAGCCCGTACACACGAGCGATACCGTCACCGATGGACAGCACGCGGCCAGTCTCCTGCAGATCCGCACTAGTGTCGGCTCCAAGAATCTTCTCCTCCAGAATGCTGGACACCTCCGCTGTGCCTGAACAATGCAGAGTGAATGAATGCAATAAAACAACTTAATAAAAACAAAAGCCACACCTAAATGTCCCAAGTACAACATGAAAAGAAACATTTAATACCCGTCTTCTGCAGCAATGGCCTGGCAGTGTGCAGGTTCTTCGCTCCGACACATGCAGCAGCAACATTCTTGGAAACCTGCAATTGCAAATATATTGGTTATAATCCTATAATAGTGTTAGTAATAGACACCAGAATCCGAGCATGTTGCTTGTGAGCCCTTGACCTTCATGCGCCATCAACAACCACGCCATTGAACTTAAATCTATTAACAGTGTAATAGCAGAAGAACTAAATACTAATTAAAGTGTGTATAACTTTGAATCTGCAAACATACGAATGCGTTTAGAGATCGTAATGCAGCGCAAAGCACTATGACATCATACAAACGTAGGCTACGCCTAAATAAAAAGGGTAAACGCAAGTTCATACATATGTTCATACATGGATGCACTAAACCATTACGCACTAAAATACTCCAAATTCAGTCAGAGAGATAAAGCTACTGACAGCTGACCTGTCTCAAACCCAAGCAGCATTTCCTGACCTTCAATTGGGAATGTCATTCATTGGTAACCTCGCAAAACATGCAAACGTAACCATATATAAGGTAAATATACGTTCAAAACACGCAGAGTCAGATCCATAAAAGTACATTGCTGAAGTTAAAAACGCGAAACAAATCAAGCTTAATTAGTCTTAGCATACGTAGGCCCTTCACACTGCAAGATGGCGACGTGCAGCCTCACGCCATTAACCAGCGCTGACATTCACCGGCTCGGCGCTGTTAAAACGCTACAAAATGAGACTTACGAATCCGGCCCGTCTGGGCAAGGTGCGGGCCAGAGCCGCCGCAACGCGAACGGAGAGCATGGTTATTGATAGGTTGTTTCGCGTGAGCTCGAGCGTGTGTCCTCCTGCAGCGGCCGGCTGATGCGCGAGGAGCTGAGTGAAGGAAATGGAGGTCGCGAGCAGAGCTCATATACGAAAGGTCAACAACAGACCCGGATGCAGTTCCTTGAGACGACCCGAGACATTTTTATTCATGTAGATTATAACATATAAAGTCAAGGCTATGTCTAATAAACTGTGTTTGTGTTGATTATTAAAAAAAAATTTTTTTTCAATTGGGCATTTAGTAGTCGATTTTATCTAAAGCGAAAGAGGAACACAATAGCTCATATTTTATGAACGATTTTGTTCCCAAGAAAAAAAAATCTGCCAAACATCTCTTCTTTTATAAAGATATACTTCTAAATAGGCAAATTATGTATGTCATTTAATTTAAAACTAGAAAAGGAAAATTGTGAATATTAATTTTTTTAATTCGTTGTATGAAAAATTATATCTATGCTGTAGATTTATCTGTATGTTTTGAGAAAACAAATCACATAATTATATTTACAAAATCACGCTGAACTTATTTTTTAGGGATATGAAAATGTAAACGCTTTGAACATTTCAATACGATCTTCCCAATTGGGCAGTGCTGCAGCGTCCTAGAATCTCATTGGTCGGTTTTTCATTCGTGCAGCCAATGAGAAATGCGCATTGAGACCCCGGAACAAGAATAACAAATCCAGTGGCGGGAGCTTTATGTGTTGGATTCGGAAGTTTGTAACTGAATCTGATTAGATGCGACACTAAATTATTGAAAATATGTGCGAGAAAAGCAAAATCGTGAGTTAATGTCTTTGTAGAATTCAGTAGAATGAGATACACTAAACTAACAAAATGCACATATTTAATTACGATGTAATTCGCTTTATCAAATGCGTAAATGTTCGCAGTTGTTCCTTGTAGTGTTTATCTGTATTGAATACACATACTAATCTTTTTATATTAGATGTGTTCACTATGGTTTTAATACATATGTGTTTGATATTGTACGTCTCTACTGCACGTCCTTGTGTGGGGTCGATAAAAACAAAACAACAAAAATGAAAACAAAAATTTTGGCAATGCAATACCATGGTATCCTTTGAAATACAATGTAAAAACCATTGTCAATTTATATAAAATCATTTAGAATCATGTTATATATCAAAGTACCATAGTGTTATTACCAAGCTATGGCAATTAATGTAGATTCTTGATTCTCAAAGCTTTTGCATGTACCATTTACATTTGCATTTGCATATACCATGTAATTGCAGGTGTCCCAGTGGCTCAGGAAGGTGTTCGGACAGCAGCCGGTGCCGGAGTTTGAGGTGAACACACGCACAGTGGAGCTTCTGTACGAGTTGGCGGAGAGCAGTGAGATGAGATGCAGAGAGGTTGAGCTTCTCATCGAGGACCGCAAGCAGAAAACAGAAGAGTACTGCAGTGATGGTGAGACGCTAGGATGGATAGTCACTTTGGAGAACAGAGCCTGCCAAGTGCATACATGTTCTGTAAATGTACATTTTAGTCTGTGGAATAAATTAATCATCATTTTGGAGACTTGTTTTCATGTTGAGCTGGGGACTGCTGGTCCATGACTTTCATTGTTGTCTATGGCAGGAGCCCATCTGCAGGAAGTGCTTCTCCAGGGAGTTGGACTTCAGTTTGGAGGACTTTCCAAACCCACGGTGGACCTGCTGTCGGTGCTGGAGGGCACCGCTGAAGTGCTTAAACTCAGAGACACATCACTTGGAAGGTAAAAAAAACATGTTACGTCATAAATGCATCATATACATCTTTATACATAATTTAGACATGTTCCTGGGGCAACATGCCTGGTGGTTTTGGAACAGCGTTACTATAAAAAACCTCAAACATAAACAACCAGAGAAAATCACTTGGTTGAAAATCATGTTGTTCAAGAACCTAATCTTAAAGTGCCCCTGTTATGCTTTTTCAAATATTACCTTTCATGCATTGTGTAATTAGCCTGGCTCCGCCCTCCTACATACTTCCGCTCAATTTTCATATTCCTTCAGTACTCCGTCTGGGTTAGCGGTATATTCGTGGGTTTTCTCCGGCCAAATTTTTACCGGTCCAATCAGCGAACAGAGGGAGTGGCTGAGAACGATGACGTTGATGTCGTGCGCTAGTTTGAGTTGACCAATCAGAGCAGAGTAGACCAATCACAACAGACTGGGCCATCTGACCAATCAGAGCAGAGTAGACCAATCACAACAGACTGGGCCGTCTGACCAATCAGAGCAGAGTAGATCAATCACAACAGACTGAACCATCTGACCAATCAGAGCAGAGTAGACCAATCACAACAGACTGGGCCGTCTGACCAATCAGAGCAGAGTAGACCAATCACAACAGACTGGGCCATCTGACCAATCAGAGCAGAGTAGACCAATCACAACAGACTGAACCATCTGACCAATCAGAGCAGAGTAGACCAATCACAACAGACTGAACCATCTGACCAATCAGAGCAGAGTAGACCAATCACAGCAGACTGGGACATCTGACCAATCAGAGCAGAGTAGACCAATCACAACAGACTGGGCCATCTGACCAATCAGAGCAGAGTAGACCAATCACAACAGACTGGGCCATCTGACCAATCAGAGCAGAGTAGACCAATCACAACAGACTGGGACATCTGACCAATCAAAGCAGAGTAGACCAATCACAACAGACTGGGCCGTCTGACCAATCAGAGCAGAGTAGACCAATCACAACAGACTGGGACATCTGACCAATCAGAGCAGAGTAGACCAATCACAACAGACTGGGACATCTGACCAATCAGAGCAGAGTAGACCATTCACAACAGACTGGGCCGTCTGACCAATCAGAGCAGAGTAGACCAATCACAACAGACTGAACCATCTGACCAATCAGAGCAGAGTAGACCAATCACAACAGACTGGGCCATCTGACCAATCAGAGCAGAGTAGACCAATCACAACAGACTGGGACATCTGACCAATCAGAGCAGAGTAGACCATTCACAACAGACTGGGCCGTCTGACCAATCAGAGCAGAGTAGACCAATCACAACAGACTGAACCATCTGACCAATCAGAGCAGAGTAGACCAATCACAACAGACTGGGCCATCTGACCAATCAGAGCAGAGTAGACCAATCACAACAGACTGGGACATCTGACCAATCAGAGCAGAGTAGACCATTCACAACAGACTGGGCCGTCTGACCAATCAGAGCAGAGTAGACCAATCATAACAGACCAATACAAAATTGGGAACCTTTAAAATGACATAATAGAGGCATTTCACCTGAAATCTGATTGTTGCAAACTTGGCAAAATCATATTAAGCCACGTCCCAATGTGCATAACAACTGATTTAAACTATGTCTGTATTTTGTGGTTGATTTCACACTCTTGTGTCTCCAGCTACATGCCAGCAATCAATAAACTGACGAATGATGTGCTGGAGGCAGAGAAAACGGACCGGAAGCTGCAGCGGGAACTTTCTGCTGTCAGGAAGAAAATGACAGCCTCGGTTGTCATTCGGAAAAAACATCAGGAGTAAGAAAACACGAGAGATAATCAATGCATTTTACTTTGCTGTTCTTTGTTTGGTAATTGTGCAAATTCTGATTGATTTGGTTTGAAATCTGTCATGATTTTTACTGCTACTGTATTCAGCCTTCCTAAGTCCTCTTACTGATCATAATAAGAACAACTGCACAAATGTATCTAAAACAGGGACTTTTGATCTTTTAGATCGGACCCCCAAATATGATCATGTGAGGAACCCCCATCCTAAAATTTAAGAGCCTTCTATCATTTATAAAAGAAATTCTCAATTCTTTCCATGGACCCCCGTCACATGCATCTACTGTTGGAAACCCCTGATCTAAAACTGACGTCTGTGTGTAAAACTGTTTTTCAGTGATTTGATGAAGATCACACATGTACAGCAGGTGGAAGCAGCGACAGCGGAGGAGAGGCTTCTTAACATGGACTTCATGAAGAATAAATCCAGAGATCTCACTTGCAGGAATAAGATTGCACAGGTTTGTGTCACCTTTTTTATTTAAAACTGTATCCGGGCATCACTTTATACGGTTTTATGTCTGTCATGCAGCCTTATTCAGACAGGATCTGTGTGTTTGTGACAGGAAAAGCTGGACTCGCGGCAGATGGAAGATTCTTTTACCCATCAGGCCATCCTGCAGTTATCAGAGGTAAACTACCCTACTGATGTACCAGATCACAGATCAACAATAACAGGTAACACTTTAGAATAATGGTCCATCATTAATAAGTAACTATGCAGGAAGTAATACAGGACTAATGAGTAGTTCTACATTAACACTTCAGCTACTACTATTAACTAATAAAGAAACTAATCCGTAAGTAATATAAAATTTAGGAGATTATTCCTTATTAGGTAATCAATAATTACTTACTGAGATTAGCTTCATTAATAACTATTAACTAACTGACAATTATAAAGAACATTATCGCGTGTCTGAGTACACATCTTTTTCACTTTAAAATAATGGTCCAGATCACAAGTAGTCCTTGAAGAGTGACTAGGTAACACTTGAGTAAGTAGTGATGAATTTTATGACCACGATGAAGGTAAAAAAAGATCATTGCTAACGTCTCAGTCACGATAATGTTGTGATTAGTAATTAATTAGTAATTCTTTATAAGTTGTCATAATTACTTATTACTTACTGATTAGTTAATATTGTTCGCATATTAGTTAATAGTAGTAGCTGAAGTGTTAATGTAGAACTACTCATTAGTCCTGCATTACCTCCTGCATAGTTACTTATTAATGACGGACCATTATTATAAAGTGTTACCCAATAACATGTAATTCTGATGTGATGTGAATGCAGATTTAGTAAAAACGCCCTTTTACAAAGTCTTGATTTTGTTTTTGGCCTCTACTACAATTGGTTTTCATGCATGAATGTTAAAAAAAAACATTATTTTTCACATATTTGATGTTGTTTCAGCTTCTCTCTTCCCAGTCTGTCAGTAACGCTCTGGGCTGTTTTCCCGTACAACGGCATAACTCGCTGCTTAACTACCATAGTATAATGCATCCATGATGAAATCAACGATCTAGTCACGACTGTTTCCCGAAACCGTACTGTTGCAAATTTGACGTTCAACCACGTTGGTTAATGACGTCACGCAGGTGGTGAAGTAACAACTTCTTTTAATGAATCTGTTTGAGATCGAATTAATGCTAGATGTTTTGCTATTAATTACGGACATGCATGCCATCTGAGGACTATTTAAACTAAAAGTTATTTTGCTTTATTTCCAAATTCAATCATAGGCTCGTTCTTGCATACTAGAGCTCATACGCACATGTGAACAACACTTTAAAGGAGAACTCCGGTCAATTTTAACATTGAGCTAATTTTTTTGTACATTTGGAGTGCTGTCAGTACAGAGAACAACGACAAAAATCTGTGTTGCCTACACCGTGTTATCCTCTTTTTAAAATTTGCACCCTGTTGACTTCAATAGGGCAAGTACTAAACCTTCTTTAAGCCTCTTAACATCCTTGATGTGTCATTACAAGTGCACAGCTAATGTGAGTGATTCCTTCTGAGTGATCACGGGTGAATCTGACTGCAGTAGATGTGAAAGATATGAATAAAAATTATGTTTATTCAGCCAGCGCACATACCTGTATTTACATCCTGTTTTCGGTCGAAGGCCACAGTAATCGATTGTCGAGTTCACGCGCGTGATCATAGGTAACTAAACCATCTACTGCAGTCAGATTCACTCGTGATCACTCAGAAGGAATCACTCACATTAGCTGTGCACTTGTAATGACACATCAAGGATGTTAAGAGGCTAAAAGCAGGTTTAAAACTTGCCCCATTGAAGTCAACAGGGTGCAAATTTTAAAAAGAGGATAACACGGTGTAGGCAACACCGATTTTTGTCGTTGTTCTCTGTACTGACAGCACTCCAAATGTACAAAAAAATGAGCTCAATGTTAAAATTGACCGGAGTTCTCCTTTAAATCTCTTGACAAACTAAAAGATGTAAATGAAATTTGTACGTTTTCTAAATAAATGATCCAGATTGTATTAAATATCAGCTTGCTTATTTGGCTCAAGATAAGGATTTATTGAGTCCACATGTCCGCTTTTTCAGGCTCAAACAGCAACATTACACACTAAAGAATATGAGCATGTAAAAAAGCAGAATATGTCCTCTTTAAATTTAATGAACATGCACTGAAACAAAACTGCTTCTTACAAGATGGTATAAAAGGTGTTTACTGTGTTTTTTTTTCTATACTTAGAAAATCGCTTCGCTGAAAGAAGAAACACTGCCTTTGAAGAAGAAACTCGAGCCGTATAGTGATTTGAGCCCTGTAAGTATATTTATATCAAGATTTTCCTTATTGAACATGGGAATCATCATGGCAGTGAGTTTTGCATGAACAAGAACCAAGTGGTTTTGTTGTTTAATGTGTGGGTTAATTAATACATTTTTTTTTTTGTCATGCACAGTATATAGGACACATTTTAATGAAGTAATCACGTCCACATCCATATAAATCATTTGTAATTGGTTTAAAATTCTAATAATTTGATCCTTTATCCATTTTATCAGTTTTCATTACTGTTGTACTTTTTTCAGAGTCCAGCTCTTGCACGGGTGAAAATAGAGGAAGCTAAACGAGAGCTGGTAATTTTTAATTCACAATTTTATTTATTTATATTATCATTTATATATATATATATATATATATATATATATATATATATATATATATATATATATATATATATATATATATATATATATATATATATATATATATATATATATATATATATATATATATATATATATACTGGTCAAAGGTTTGGAAACATTACTGCTTTTAATTTTTTTGAAAGAAGTCTCTTATGGTCATCAAGCCTGCATTTATTTGATCAAAAATACAGAAAAAAAAAACAGTAATATTGTGAAATTACAATATTGAATTATTACAATTTAAAATAATGGTTTTCTATTTTAATATACTTTAAAATGTAATTTATTCCTGTGATCAAAGCTGAATTTTCAGCATCATTACTCCAGTCTTCAGTGTCACATGATCCTTCAGAAATCATTCTAATATGATGATTTATTATCTATGTTGGAAACAGTTTTGCTGCTTAATATTTGTTTTTATAACCTGTGATACTTTTTTTCTGGATTCTTTGATGAATAAAAAGTTAAAGAAAGAACAGCATTTATTTAAAATAAAAATCTTTTGTAACAATATACAGTACCGATCAGAAGTTTGGGGTCAGTCCATTTTTTTTCTTTCTTTTTTTGAAATAAATTAATACTTTTATTCAGCAAGAATGTGTTTAATCAATAAAAAAATCATAGTAAATATTTACATTGTTAAAAAGATTTCTATTTTGAATAAATGCTGTTCTTTTTTACTTTTTATTCATCAATGAATCCTGAAAAAAAGTATCACGGGTTAAAAAAATAAATAAAAATAAGCAGCACAATTGTTTCTAACATTGATAAATCATATTAGAATGATAAGGATCATGTGACACTGAAGACTTGAGTTAGGATGGTGAAAATTCAGCTTTGATCACAGTTTGGCACCAGTTAGTAATGTTTCCAAACTTTTGACCAGAGACATTTTTTTATATATATTTAATATTATATATATATATATATATATATATATATATATATATATATATATATATATATATATATATATATATATATATATATATATATATATTATTTTATTTGTATATATATATTTATTTATTTGTTAATTATTTTTGGGGGGGAAATGGTAACTTGAGTAACATTATTTTTATCCAAAGGCTGCCTTGGATGCCCAGCTGGAGCAGAAAGTGGACTTCATGAACACTTTATCTATGAAGCTATAAAGTATCTAATAAAACATTAAACGTGTTAATAAATGTAATAAATTTGACTTCCATCCAACTCGTGGTGTTTTTAATAAACGCAATTCCACTCCGAACCTCATGGTGGTGCCCTCTGTTTTTCCCGACGTCATCGCAGCGGAAATGACGCCTACACATTTGTTCCAGCGACGGCTAGTGGGGACATTTTAAATTAGCAAACTGTGCTAAAGCGGTCGGAAAGTCGAGAACACAGCAGTTATCCTGTAAAATTTGAGATTAAATCCGTATTTCCCCCATGAATATGGTAGTAGGAGTCTGAGATGTTACAGAGAACACACACATGAGGACAGATTTGAAGCAGGTAAGCCACTGTCGTCGGTTATTGCCGCGCGCTCATCTCTGCGCCCTTCCATTTTGAGCATGTACTGCAGTTCTGACCCAAACCTACTCTCACTTTAATTACTGCATGCTTTTATTCATGCATATATGCACGCGTGCTGTCTTCACTCAACGTGCAAATGTACCGGTTAACGTGCAACTTCCAGACCGAATGTGTTGCAGCAAGATGAGTGTTTGTGCTGCAGTGTCTCTAGCCTATATATTCATTTTCAAGGGTTTTACTTCTTAGTTCTCTTTCTCTGATGATTCAAGTGCGCTATTCCGTCCGTTTATTTCACATCTGCATACATATCTAAAAGAAGCATTCATGTGGATTACTTGCAAATAAGCCCTTGTAACTCCACGGGCTGTTACATGCGTCATTGCGTGCATGCAGTGCGATAGGATCAGAGCGCGCGCGATATTCGTACATGATCAATTGATGTCTGTCTGATAGAGCGCGTGAACCGTGTTGCGCGCGCGGTTCGTGTTTCAAGTCGGCTGCGCGAACGACTAGTAATGTTATGGAAACTCATAAAAGATCACCATGGTAGCCGCACAGCGTCCGCCAAAACACCGCATGTTCTGCTGTGATTGCTGTAGTAATAAATCTGGGATCTCCTTCAAACGGTGTAAGAAACGTTATTTTAATTTCTCCTTTTGATAATTGACATTGCGATCTAATAGTATTTTGCTACGGCTTTTGTTGTAATTCACGTCCAATACAGAAATACGACCTGTGGCAATCGGTGCATGTAAAACACCTGTCATATATATATGTGTGTGTGTGTGTGTATATATATATATATATATAATATATATATATGTATGTGTATATATATACATACACATACAATAATGCTACCTACAGAATTTTTTTTTTTTTTTTTTTATGGCACAACCAAATATTGCAATTTAACACCTGCGCACTATATGGGGGAAATTATTATTTGGCAAGTAAAACATGAATGATTCATAGGGAAGGGGGATTTCCGGTTACACATTTTCACAAGTTTCTTATTTGTTTATTTGTTTTATTTTGCTGCTTATTTTTTCCCGCTTCATTATATCATATTATTCGTTATATATCATCCACTCGTTTACGATCACACGTTGACCTGATTGGTTGCTAAGTAGTTTGTGAGGTCAGAAACACCAGCGATTTCAAGCCGTGTTTTTGAGACTGTCTTTGGTACACTGCAGTTTTAAGGAGAAAATACTCAGCAATAGTTTTGTCTTATGAATTTGCACTTGGTTTGCCTTAAAGCATATTAAAAACACCACATAGATAGACATATAAACAACATTAAAAGCTTGATTTTGACCACAGGGGGACTTTAAATTCTGCCATCCACAGTTATCATTTATTGCATGTATATTTTTTATATTTGTTTAAAAACTCTATAGAATATGTGATGTGTGTGTGTGTATAAATATTTATGAATCTCTATGAAGTATTTCGCCTGAATGGGGTGTTTTGGACAGCAGGTCATGAAAAACCTGTGAGAGAATCATAAAATGGTCGTTTTCTGACCTGAAAAAGTCCTGGAATTAATAACACAAAATCTTAAGTCTTGAATATTCACAGCAAGAAAATGTCTAGTTTTGGATCGATCTGAAAAATGTATTGCAAGTAAAGTGCTCTTTGTGAGGTCCGTCCGCAAAAATGATTTTTAAAATGACAAACCCTGTGTGCAAGTCTTCATACAGTCTGACAGGCCTCTCTAAACACTTGATCGCAGCAAAAAAAAAAATCCGTATGGACAATTAAGTTTTGAAGTTGTGAAATGCAGCATTGTGCATTGGAGTCGGATGACGTGTAGAAAGGTTGATAAGAGCTCCACTGGTGCGTGATAGTTCAGGGTTCTGCCTGGTTAAACACCTGTACCTCAGTGGTGCTTAAATAGTCGAGTCACGTTTATTTAGGAAAAATAAGTGTTAATGTTGCTGCATAATACGTCAATTTTGAAAGAAATTAAATTTCGGCTATAAGCAGCACTTCAGAAGACAATAGAGCCATTATTAACCTCAAGTCTGTTCAGTGTTGATCGTGAGAAACTAAACTAACCGTGTAATCAGATATTTGTCAGCTTTTTTTTTTTTTTTACAATACTTTGTTTTTCTTACGAACAAAGTTATCAGCATTATCACAGACAAATTTTCACTGAATTCAGTGTGGAGCACTGAAAACAAATATAAAATGGATGTACACAAGAGAAACAGATACACCTACATAAAGAATAAAAAGAATACATTAAAAATATTTTATTAAATAGAACTATATATATAATGTCAGAGATGGATGATTTACAGGCAGAAAGTGTCTATTGAAATAAAGATAATTAAGGTGTCTATTAAAATAAAAGGAAAACCAGATTTAAAAAAAAGGAAACGGATAAAACAAAAAAAGAGGACCTGCAGTCCCATTTGCCTTGATCTTGGTATACTCTCCTATCCTATACCTTTAGATCACTCAAGTTTTAAGAATAGCAATCAAGCTGTCATGAGTTGGGTTCCAGTGCATAATAGTTTTAATCTTTGCTCTATTAATTAAGGCAGTGGATCGCTCCAAACGAACAATATCTGTAAAATAGGACAACTATTGATGTTTTGACAAATTAGTAGGAAGCTGGCTGTTATTTTGACATAGTTGCTGTTTTCCAGGTCAGCCGCCCCTGTTTATCGACCAGCAACTGCCACTTCAGAGACTCCGCCCCTGGCCCCGCCCTCCAGAGATGACTGATGCCCAGAAGGCCAACGAGCTTCCTCAATGCCCCTCAGAGGGCGGGGCCACAGAGGAGCAGGACATGCCCCTGAGACCAGAGACCACGCCCACCAGCTCTCCAGCTTGTGAAGAGCCAATCAGCTCGCAGAGTCCTGACAAACAGCCAACCCCTGGCCTGCTCTCCATGCCCTGCTTATTAAAGGAGCTTCATAGAGACTCCGCCCCCGGGCAGCCGCAGGAAACGGATCCGCCCCCGACCGCGGCCCAGTCCTGCCCGCGGGAAGACAGCGATTCCTCCGTCTGCCTGCGGTCGCCCTCCTCTTCCGGGCACCTCGGAGACTCCGACACGCTTTCGTCGGCGGAGGAAAAGGCCACGCCCGCCCAGACGGCCGGAAGAAAGTCACGGCGCTCGCATTCTGAGAGCGACACGTCCACCATCGCAATGGCGGCTAAGAAGAACCGTTGCCAGGAGAAGCAGGCGAACGGACGCGTGCGCGTCAGAGGCCCGCGGAGCCAGCGGCAGAAGCTACGCATGCGGCAGCTCCGGCAGAAGCGGGAGGCGGCGGCGAGACGCAAACCCGACGTGCTCCAGGACAGCAGCACCAGCGACAGCGACATCACAGCCCACTCTTCATCATCCTCGCCACTAACGGCCTCGTCCGACAATGAGGGAGAGACAATCAACTCTCACGCACCAGGTAACTGCACAAACACGCACAGCATTTTGTGTAGAAGATCAGAGCAGACTGGCTGTTGTGTGCTTTACGGAAACTGCCTGTCCTCAACAAATCGATTCACTGATGCATCACGATTCGTTAATCCACAAATATTTAATACATTTCTATATTATACAACCAATACGATTTATGATTAAGTGTTTGACAACAAGTGAATTTGACACAATTTGATACAATATAATTAAATAATCTTTAATTTACATTAATAGATTTATTGATTTATTAATAATAATTAGAGATGCACTGATACAAAAATTTTCCGCCGATACGATAGCTGATTATTCAGTATGATGTCTACCGATACCGAAAGTCCCCCTGTAGTCAATCATTTTATCCCTTAAAACTAATATTTTATCACCAAAATTACTTATTTAAATGTTTTATCCTTGGAAAAAGGACTCTACATCCTTGCCTCATTTAGTATACGCGGTTCTATGGATATGCAAATGAGCCCCGCCTCCACTCACTCACAGCAGCTCAGAGATCCACTCGTTGACGATCACATGTTGACCTGATTGACTGAACACCAGCGATTTCAAAACACTTTGGTTCACTGCAGTTTTAAGGAGAAAATACTCAGCAATGTTGACGTGAATTTGCACATGGTTTGTCTTAAAGCATATTCAAAACACCACATAGAAATATAAACAACATTAAAAACTTGGTTTTCACCATAGGGGGACTTTAAAATGTCATGAAACCCCCGTTTTATCACTGGTCGTTCACACCTCAGCTTTGAAAAAGACATAAAAATGGGCGTGTAAAGCTGTGGGAAAATGGGAGTGTAGAGGGTGGGAAGAGGGGAGACAACCAATAAAACACACCTGCAACACACACATTATTCAGACAAATGAATATTCAAATATTGAGCGGAGAAAAAACAAACACACACAACACAGAGTTTGGTGGAATAAAGAATAAAGGCATCGTTAATTTTGTGCCCATTCTTCTTGAAATTTTTCGTCACAGCGTTCCACACAGAAACCGCTTAAATATTGTTACTCAAATTTTCCGTGTGTTTGTAGTCAAACGCCAGTTCGGACATCATCGCAGAGATAATGCAAACAACACTTTTGAGCTACTGTAATGAGGAAAGATACACTTACACTTACGAAGCTGAGCAGGCAGAGGTGAAGGACAGCGCTGAACCGGTCTTGTCACATTTGAGTTCTCTGCTGTAAAGAGATCTCATGCGTAATACAGTGATTGGATTAAATTTTTCTCATGAATAATATGGAGGAACTGATGATACAAAAGCATACTCTCCAGCCATGGCAGCCAATCACCACTCCAGATTAACACACATACCTCACTTTTCGTGACATTAGTTCAACTTTGCTTTAAACCGGAAGGAAATAGCTGAGAAATACAAAAAAATAACCAGCTTTTCCTTAATAATAAACATATCAAAAATGTCCCAATGTACTAATACTGTATATACACAGGGAACCCTCTCATAAGGTAAATTACTATTCAATTAGAGGTTGAATTAATTAAATGTATTAGAGGTTTTTCAGATATAGTAATTACTCAAATAAAAACAGAAATGTTTGTGTACAACTCAGTTGCACGTTAGGTAGTTTTCATGTGTACTTGTCTTCATGACACATTTATTCAAGCAAACACATATAATTAACAGTAAATAAGCTAATTTCTAGTGTTTTTTTTTTATAGCTAACTAACGACCTTGTGAACACTAGATAACTTTCCTGAGGTAAATGCAACATTAAGGCAAGGCAAGTTTATTTATATAGCACATTTCATACACAATGGCAATTCAAAGTGCTTTACATAGAAGAAATTAAAATAATAAAAAGAAATAAGAATAATTTAAACAGTTTAGAAAAATTAAAAATAAAATACAGTACAGTACATGCAGTCGGACGAACATTGACACAGTGCTCATTCATTAAATGCATAGCTAAACAGATGTGTTTTGAGTGTTTTGAGTTAAGTTAACACTGTTTCACAAGCTGTTTTATTGACTTATTTCCACGGTTGAAACACTGATTAAAGTGTACATGAGACATGATACATGCATTTAATCGGCCCTAATCATCGGCTGTTTAAAACAATCAGCCTTTTTATTATTGAAAAAATACATATTTTTGTCCGATACATCGGTGCATCCCTAATAATTCATAATAAATGTAACAATGAAACATTACTTGTCTGGCCAGCTCACTTAATCATATATATATACACACACACACTGTGGATGAGAGCTTATTTATTAATGTATTGTTACTAAATATATTATTATTAATAACTACAAAACCACTTGACCTAATGGCTAAGTATATATTTGTATTATTTAAAAAAAATATCATTGTGTATTATTATTATTATTATTATTAATAATAATAGTGATAAAAAAGAAATCATTACTTATCTGACCATTTCATTTTAAGTAAAACAAAACAAAAAAAACAAAAAACGATATGGTGCTAGATATCGATAGACCTCATTCTAACTGATTACGGTAAAAAAAAAGACTTATTTTTACTTCTGTTTGTGGATGAGAGCATATGTATTATATTATGGTTTTATGCTAAATCTTTACACACAATTTTGCAGCGAGTTCTGTAAACTCATTAAAGATTTGCAACTGTGCTGAAAATTGAGATGCATCGAGAATCAGATTGGTTTTGGATTCAGATTGTGACTTTGAATGGAAAGTGAATCGTGAGGTGCCTGAAGATTCCCAGCTCTAGTCCTGAAACGAACAGTGAAGCCATTTTGACATTTCATTTCTTTCATGCATTGTTTGGTGCATGTTGACTGAATGACAGAATGGTTAAATGACCACACACACTGCGAAAAACTCAATCACACACACATGAAGGATCTACTGCACCGGTCAGGGTGTGTTTTCTGTGCATGCATGTTGAATGACCTCATATGCAAAGCGCCAGGTGAGGAACATTTTTCCAGTATCAGAATTCAACAGCGTTCTGACCTTACGCTGACCCCTGTCATTAGTGACCAACCAGAATGACCCACTAAGTCTGGCTACTAGTCTTGAAAATCCAAGGTGAATACACAGCAGCTAATTTGTCTCTTTGTTTTTGGTTAGTTTGATAGTCTGATGCTCCTGTATACCATTGCTGTGGACAAATGTTCAAGCACTAAATATTCACTAAAATAGCAATTATGTTCAATGTCATGTTTGCAATGAGATTATAATTCAAGCATATTTATGATCAACAGTGCTGATGCATGACATTCCACCATTTGAACAAATGCAGATTAATTGGAGGGAAATTATACCAGGTATTGGATGAAAGTTTGCATTTTAGAATATCTCAAGATTTTCTTTGTCTTTTGTCTTTCCATCGTCTCAATATCTGTTGTTTTTGTGTCCTACATCTGACTCATGTGTGAAATGTTTTTTTTTTCTTTTTTCCTTTCATTAACCCTTAGTTTTCTGCACAGTATTTAATTAGGATATGCATTTTGTCCAAAGCACTACATGCAGGAGCAGTTGCTCATGGGGCCACCAGGGGGCGTATGCCTTTCTTTCTTGGGGTCACATTGTTGGCAAGGCAGGAGTTGAAACTCTAACTTTGATTATATTATATTATTACCATAGCTCTCTGATTTTATTAGTAGAGTTTTTATGCAGTTTGAAGGCCTGTTTGTTAGCTTCCAGTGTTGAGTTTCTTTTTCTATTTTAGCAAAAAATAAATAAAACCAGGCGCATTTGCAGCAGTTTTAGTATTATTTATACTCTAATATATTATTTATTAATATTTTGAATTAGCACTATTTTCAGATTTCATTATAATTTGTTTTAATTTTGCTATGTGCTTTTGTCATTCTATATATCTTTAATTTGCTTTTATTTCAATTTGATTTAGTTACTTGCTTGATTTAGTTATTTTATTACTTAAATTTTCTTTGCTTCAATTAGTTGCCAAAGGCAACATGTCATTTAAGTATAATATATTTATATACAATATTTTATTTTAGGTTTATTTCAATTGGCAAAAATTTTGTTAAAAACAGTAGTTTCAGATGCAATGTTTCAAAGCACCCCCCCCCTCCCCCCCAAGTTACATCTCTAAGCTGTACGTTTGTAACACATTCACGACCTTAAAGTCCCCTTGTAGTCAATTATTTTATCCTTAAACTCATCTTTGATCACAAAAATTACATTTAAATGTTTTTTCCTTGAAAATTCATGACTTAAAATAGCTTGAATGTATCTACACTAGGGATGTGACGGTGAAGATATTTTCCCACCGGTTAATCGACGTGTGACAACACCGGTAATACCGGTATCATCGGCGGGGGCTTTTAAATTGCTAATTTGAAAGCGAAAGTAAAATGCGCACGTCCACACGGGCATTCATAATGGTGCAGAGCAGCACTGTTTTGTTGTGTTGTTTTTCATTGAGAATAATAATAAATGCGTGTTTAATAGTGTCTGTTCTCTAACTGAACTAAATATGTAAAAAAAAAAAAAAAAACATATCAACAAATCTATTCGACGGTGGGGAGCGGTGCCCGCGGTGGGCAAGTGATGTAACCGGTGTTGCTTCTCAGCACCGTCAACACCGACTATCGTAACAAGCCTACTCTACACCCTTGCCTCATTTAGTATACGCGGTTCTATGAATATGCAAATGAGCCCCGCCTCCACTCACTTACACCAGCTCAGAGATCCACTCGTTTACGATCACACATTGATCTGATTGGTTACAATGTAGTTTGTGACATCAGAAACACCAGCGATTTTTCAAACTGTGTTTTTGAGACTGTCTTTGGTTCACTGCCGTTTGAGAAAATACTCAGCAATGGTGTTGACTTATGAATTTGCACATGGTTTGTCTTAAAGCATATTAAAAACACCACATAGATAGACATATAAACAACATTAAAAGCTTGATTTTCACAAGGGGACTTTAAGAAATTAACTATTGCACATCAATTAATCTTCTTTGAGCAACATTCCTGTAAAGCGCTTTATCAGAATCAGAAAGAGTGTGTTTGCGCATACAAGGAATTTTTCTTGGTACTGAAGCTTCCAGTGTACACATACAAACACAGCAAGAAACATAGAAATAAAATTTACACAGTAAGGTTTAGTCATAATAAACCTATTTATTTAGAAACATATTATGATATAACCTGTGAGGTCTATGATTAATTTGTGTAATATAATGTTAGTTATCCTATTCATATGAATATTAAATATCTCAGGACAGCATTTAACATCTGTATATCGTTAAGAAACTCATTTACTCTGATAAATGACTCTAAACCAGCATAATGACACAGCAGAATTTAATTTTGTCCCTAGTGGTTACACTTGTTATTACACATATCAATTCCTGAGGGTGGGTTAAAATGCGGGTTTCTATCTCACTGTGTGCTCTTTAAGCCGTCTTAAGTCATGTGACCATTGGTGAACTGTACTCAGAATGCACTGTGAGAGCTGCATGTCTTATTCCCAGCATGCTCGCCGGTGTGCACGCAATAACGCCGCCACTTTCTGCATTCCTGTGTGTCTGACGTCTCTCTCTCGGCACTGCCGTCTGTCTTTAAGCTGGCCATCGCCGAGCCGACGCTTCTGGAGCATCAGCGCGTGGGCGGGGCCAACTTGGCATGGGCATGGCCAGTGGAAGCCTGGGCGGAGTCTTGGAGGAAGCTCTTACGCGATTCGCCGCGATGCAGAGACAGACCGAGGAGCGCTTTCGCGTGTGGATGGACAGACTGACCCGCATGCACTCGGACGATGACCTTTCATCTAGCGAAAATCCGGAAGGGCGGAGCCACGTTAGCTCATTCCTGCCGTCATCGGAGTCGCAGGAAACGCTGGCGGCCTATCAAATGGCCCGACTCAGCGCCATCACGGTTCCTCCTCCTCAGACTGCCGGTCTCAATGGAAACGTGGAGCCATCTGAACCTAATGTCTAAAGACGCAAAACAACTGTGCCGACTCTATTTGACCGCTGAAGTGGAGGCTTGGGACAATGCACAAACTTTCTCTTCATCTCTCATTAACCCTCTACTAATTTTTCTTCATCTTCATTCTGCCTTCTACATCTCTCTTTCTCTATTAAAGCATCAGTTCACCAAAAAAATTCAACATTTACTAATTCTCATGTTATTCCAAACCTATTTGGCTTTCTTGCATGGAACACAAAATGTGAATTTGAGGAATATCATGATTCTTTTCCATTTTAATGAAGGTGAACAGTGTTTTTGTCCTTCTTGGAGGTTGACATGCTTAGTCTGCATTGACTTTTGTCAATGTAACACAGTTTCCACTTTTGTGTTCAATGGAAGTAATAGTCTTATGGGTTTGGAACGACACGAGGGTAAGTAAATAATGACAGAATTTTCTTCCTTTTTTTTTTGGTAAACTGTTTCTTTAACTTCACCTGACCTATTGCTATTAACATTTTCTGTTTTATATTCGCATCTCAGGGCCGCCCTCCACAGTCAGTGCCTTTGTGATCTCATGTCTTTGGGAGAGCCATATTCTCCCATTCACCTGGAGATTAATCATTTTAAAGAATCTTTTTTTTTTTTTTTCTTGCCCATAGAGTGACCGAAAGACGTTTTGTTCCCATAGAGACTTCTAAAGTTTTGCCTCGACTGCCATGTGTCTCTTTGTCTTCATCTGAAACACCTGGGCTGGCATGTCTACCAAAGAACTGTTGTTTGCATTGTGGATTGTTTTAGGTTCTTATTTAATCGCTTCTTCCAAAGCGGAATATGCATGACATAAGCTGACAACGGAGAGCTGTATTGTAATGACAGCCTATACCTTGGTTTTTGTGCTGAATACTGACCTAGGACAAACACTAATGGAGAAAGTCACATGCAATAAACGGGGGTGATTCTGCTACTCGACACTGTCTAAAGCAAGAGATATTGATCACTTAAATGTATCTATTTAAGGGTGATTTTCACGAAAACATGTCAGAGTCCTATTTTACCCCCAAATTTGCATAAAACAATGTAGCCTATATATAGAAGCATTAAGATTTGATGCATTTTGAAATTATTTTCATGACAATTATGCTCATTTCCTCTGATTCTCATGACTGAAAGTAGAACAACCAGAATTGTTGCTTCTCGTTATATTTTCATTACTGTAATATCCTATAATGCAATAATTTTTTGTTTGCATCACAACAAATACTGATATATAAATACTTAACTTAAAAAAAATAGTAATATAACTATTTTATGTTACACTGACTGATTTTCTTTCATCAAAATGTACTTAATTGTCATTAAAATAATGTTACAATGCCATAATTCTTAATATGCATATAAATAGGTTTAATTTTACTGAAAAATATAAGTTCTGTTTTTTGGGTTGAAATATAAGCTGCAGATATTCTTGACTTCTCTTTTTTTGTGATTTGCTCATGTGCTTCCTACACACTAATACAAACACACACATAGTCAATGTTTACTGTAGTTACTGACTCACAAGAGGACTTGAAAGCTGTTTGCTGTACCGCTTTACTGTATAGAGTATCTGAAGGAGATTGTTTACGTTTTTATGTCTTTATGGGTAATAACCAGATGCCTAAGTTTAGTGTCATAATGTTTTAGATGGAGGACAGAATTTCCTCCACATAATTGCTAGAAACTAAGAAATTAGTAACCAGAGATAGATGTCTTTATTTGTTACAAATATTTTTGTTCTTTATCATTGCATTATTAATAATGTCATACTACTGCCTCACCAAACGTAAAAGTGTGCCAGGCGACGTTCAATTTGTGTTTTCATGTCTATGTAACACATTGACGTGTAATATCTGCTCTGTCAATAGCTGGGAAATAAATATACAAGTATTTTACCAGCATTCAATCTGTTTTACCTGACATTATTATCCAGTTAGTTTAGAATTAAAGTCCATGTACTGCCTTTGGGGCGTGCTGTCAATTATCACTGAACATAATTTTATATATAAAAAAAAATTTGACTAAAGAATTTATGTAAAGGCCTGTTCACACCAAAAACGATAACTATAAAGAAAACTATATCAGCGTCCACACCAGTAGACGGCTTCGTTCTGTTTAATCGAAGCACGCGCTGCAGTTTTGTCGTCTGTCACTTTAAATGCTCGAGCTCGTTAAAGCAGGATGGATTCTGATTGGCTGTCATTGTTTGTATCGTTCATTAGCTGGAGAAAAATCTCTCTGAAATGTATTCAAATGATATCGTTCATCTGTGCCGTTATAGTTGTGTGTGAACTGCTATTCTTTTATATTTAGAAAAATGTTTAGAACTATATACTTATTGTAGTTATTGTCCTTTGTGTGAATGGGCCTTTAGTCTTTTAAAAATGAAAAAAAAAAAGATATAAAATCATATAAATTAAATACAGCCCAGCAAATACTTTAAATATAAATACTTTAAACAACAGTATTTTTAAAGCAGAAAAATTACCCTATTTACTTGAATATAAAATGTATCTTTGTAATCTTCAAGTCCATTTTTATTGCCATATATAGATATATATATATGGCAATAAAATAAAATGTATATATATATACTTTCTCTCTGAAAATATGTTGCATTACGGAATAAAAAGCATTGTGAGCAGTTTTATGTTTACTTAAAAAAGTGAGATTCTGCTTTTTTTTGCCTGTTTGTTCACTAAAATTCCACCGAGGAAATACAATTATCTGTTCATCACACATACAGTTTAAACCTAAAGCCAAAACACATTTTGCAAAACATTCAGTGTTTCACTCATTTACTATGACCAGTGTTTGGAAGGAGATTTTCAACAGGAACTATTTAGACTAATAAACTTCAAAGCTGAATGATGGACATGCAGATATAGCGGTGAATCTTCTGAACAGTGTGTGTGTGATTGTGTTGCAGTGGGTCCTGCAGTGGTTGGCCACTATGATATTTCAGACACACACTCCGAGCAGGAACAACAGTCGCAATCGCTCTCAGGTTCGTTTCCACCGCTACTCTGCAGTCTGACTGTACGCTCATTGGCTGCGTCTCAATTGGCATGCCAATATTAGATTCGTAGTATTCAAAAAAAGTATTTTAGTGTGCATCGATACAGTTTTTAGACTTAACCCATGATCCCTTGCACTGCGGAAATGGGATGTAATTACAGTAGCTTTGTTTTTAGGAGTGAATTATTTTTTTTATTTTATTTTTTGTGAATTGGAAGTACTCAACCGACAAATAATCTTATGCAGTTATTTGATCATAAATACAGTAAAAACAGTAATATAATGAAATATTGTTTACAATTTAAAATAATGGTTTTCTATTTGAATATAGGCTACTCTAAAATATATATTTTTTCAGAATAAATTAAGCAGCACAACTGTTCATCATATTAAAATGATTTCTGAAGGATCATGTGACACTGAAGACTGGAGTAATGATGCTGAAAATTCAGCTTTGATCACAGGAATAAATCATATTTTAAAGTAAATACAAAACTATTATTTTAAATTGTAATAATATTTCACAATATTACTTTTTTTCTGTATTTTTTTTTATCAATAGACTTCTTTCAAAAACATTAAAAATAGTAATGTCTCCAAACTTTTGACCAGTACTATATACATTTCAAAAGCATTCTGTGACATCAGCGGAATTTTCAGTGTCACATGATCCTTCAGAAATCATTCTAATATGTTGATTTGCTGCTCAAGAAACAGTTGTGCTGATTCATATTTTTATGGAAACAATATTTATTTGAAACGGAACCTTTTGAAACATTTTAAATGTCTGTACTCTCACTTTTGATCAATTTAATGCATTCTTGCTAAATAAAAGTATTAACATCTTTTTTTTAAATCACACCCAAATTTTTGAATGGTATTGGAAGTTCCTAGTCAGGCTTTATAACCAATCATGTTTTGTAATTTAAACGTTGCCTTTAAGTACTTTTAGTATGAGAATTGTGATGCAGCCATTTCCTCGTTGACTTGCCTCACTTTTTTGTGAGATGAATAAGTGTTGGCCTCAACTACATATTTTGTGTTGGATTATCAAATGAAATTTATCCCTTTGAAATCTAGATAGTATGTCAGGCGTCTGATTTCTGTTGAAGGGTGTATTTGTGTTGCATCAGATTCACTCATATTTAATTTTAAGGATGGCAGTGAATGTTGAAACGAAAGGGTTTTTTGGTAGCATTTGCTGAATGTAGTCTGTTGTGTTTGTAGGTGCCGTAGAAGCCCAGCCATCTCAGGTGAGTCTGGCGTCCACAGACAGTGAAGTGGAAATCGTTGGAGTTCAAGAGAACGCCAAGTGAGTCGATCCTCGTCCAATTCATTCACTAGTCATATAATAGTAATGTTCTTATGCTAATTAGGAAGGCAAGATTATGTTTATCATATTTTAGCCCTAAATAAAAATTTGCAGCATTGTAAATTGTTTGTTTAAACTTTAAAGGTACATTATATAACTTTTTATTTTATTTTTTATTAACAAAATTCAGAAGTCAATACATCATCAATCCTTCTTCCAAAACGTGTTTTTGTCTTACCCTGATTCACTATGGTAAGGCTAAGCCTATTATAAGTGTTAATATTTTAGACCTGTCGAGATATTTTGTACATGCGTCTCTCGTAAATAGAAAAAAGTTGCTCCGGCTACTTCACGTGTGTCTGGTGTGGGAGTTAGTTGTAATTAGTAAATGTTTAAGCGGAGGTTAGTTGTCACAACGAGTGTGAAAGTTTGACATGAAGCCGCTAAATCTCCAACCTATGGGGAAAAAACAGACGGACTGAGGGATTTGAGATTGTGAAAGAGATGGCGTTTTATTACTCAACAGGTCAGTAAGGTATTTTATTGAACTGATAAATTGCCACATGTAGCTCTCTAATAGATTTCATTGCAAAGCATCATCTATTGTGAAGGGTCATATTCATCCGCAGTCACACAGAGCCGAAGCACAACCAAGTTTTTAAACACTAGAGGGCCAAAAGTTACATAGTGGACCTTTTAACTACTACCGTTAACTAACATTTCTTTTAAACAACAGTTCTTGAAGGATTGTCACTTGTCAAAAAGTTTGAGGTTTCTTGGTTTTGACATCAGGTGATTCCCCACATGTCAACGGTTGTCATTTAGACCTTTCTATATTAAAAGCAGCCGTCTAGATCAGTGTTTCCCAAACTTTTTTTCTGGGGACCCACATTTTAAAGTTGATAAATCCTTGTGACCCAATAAACATTAGGCCCATATAGTTCATATATCACGAAGAGAATTTATGCATTAACAAAATATGTATGACCATTTTTAAGGTCAGTTAAGCTTCCACTTAACTATTCAAAAGAGATACAGATATTTGACAAAGCACAATTTTTTATTTATTTACCTGTTGTTGACAATAAGTAAAATGCAGAGGTGAAATGAGAAAGGAAGAGTTGACAGGGCATCTCATTGTTTTCATATTCTCATCATTACAGTGTACACAATTTATACTTGATGAGACAAAGTCCCAAGGCGTCATATACTGACGCTTTTGACATTTCGTCCACATGCAACGCACATGGCACCCTTTAGCGTCAATATGAGACGCAGATAGATATGGGCCAGAAGGCGCCTCTTAGCGGTCTAACCCTACCCCTACCCCAGACCTAAACCTACCCATAACCTGTGCGTCTCATATTGACGCTAAAGGGTGCCATGTGCGTTGCATGTGGACGAAATGTCAAAAGCGTCAGACAGTATATGACGCCCTAGGATGAGAACGCGTTTATAGCACACTGAAAAATAGTGCTCGACTTGGCGACCCATACAAAATCTCCTGCGACCCACTTGTGGGTCGGGACCCCGCCTTTGGGAATGACTGGTCTAGATGACAAGTTTAAATTCGAAGCAACTGCATCCTCAGCGTACGCCAGCACCCGGGTCTTCTTTCGGTTTACGGACGTGATGTAACCACATAAATATTAATAACCTCAAACTGACATTTCCTGCAAAATCAGCAGCTCAAATTATAAATAATTTTCATAAGCTTACTGTTGTGAATCGGGGTTTTGATTTGATTTTATTAGACAAAAAATAGGGAAATACATTGTTTCCACTTGTTTCCATTGTGGTCCTTGATGTAAAACACAAAGTGTATAGTATAGCATTATAAATACAAAATTACAATAAATGTCCACATTTACCAAATTCACAATTAAACACACACATAAATTAATACAAATTCTTCACTAAAACAACCAATCTAAGAACAAACTTTTAACTTTAATACTAAATCTAAGGTAGGGAGGGAGATCGTTCTGAACACTGATTATTTACTTTCTCAGTAACTTAATAATCTAGATTCATGTTAATTTCTTCATATAAAATACAATGCAAATTCTTTTAACATTTCAAGTTGTATAAACTTGCAGTGTATTTTGAACGAACGTAACTTAAAAATGATCGATAGTTTTATAAATTAACATTAACCCAGTTTAATAAATGCCGCAAAAATTGATGGTTAGTTCATGATACCTAATGGACTAATTAATGTTTACAAATTAAGCCTCATTGTAAAGTGTAACTGGATCATTTTGGATTAGGACCAGGGCTTGACATTAACTTTTCTGCTCACCAGCCACTGTGTTTAGTGGTTTTCCAAAGTTATTAGCCACTCAGCGTTTTCACTGACCACAATTTTGACATTGTTACCATAGGGGAAAACTGCCATATAGTATAATATCTCATAATTTGGCAGTAGTAATATACTTGCTGTCACTTTAAGACCTGACGCATGAATCCATTGTACTGTTACACATGCTTTTTCTTTCTCAACTGTTTGTTTACTTAAAACACAACTGACTGTGTTTATGTGAATACTTGCCAAGAACAGCATTTTGACATTATTTTGTGTTTATTTGTGTTCAATAAGCAGCAAAACAAAAACAGCTTTAATGCTGCGTTCACACCGAATGCAAATTGAGCGTCTGGAGTGAGTGCTTTCCATGTTAAGTCAATTTTAAAGACACGTTGACGCACGTCTGGTGGTCCTTCGGCGCGATAGATGATATTTGGTGCTTTTTGTGCATTCACGCGTTTGAATCGAATTTGTGTCTGACGCCCGAGTTGAAAAATCTGAACTTTGGCGTCTGTTCGCGCCGCGTTAACCAATCAGGAGCCTGCTTGCTGCTGTCACATGGTGAAGTGACGTGATAAACGGGGGCAGGCCCGCCCGCCCGGAGTCACTCATTCAACGTGGAGGAACGACTGATATTGGCAGTGAGCAGTTATACGGAGCTATATGACACGAGTTCATATTTCTACAGAGACAGGAATAAAAAGGACCTCGCTTGGAAGAGTGTCAGTGAGGAGATTGGGCAACCTGGTAAGTTGTAAATACACATTTCACTTTTGAGTCACGTTTTCGACCCTGCTAGCAAACGCTAGCAAGCTGCCTTGCCGATATTTTACAACTATTTTACAGCTCCTGTCTCCCCAGTCCCTGGTCCCTCAGGTGTGTGTGAAGGCAATAGACTAACAATATTTGAACATGTTACGTGCACAAATCATTAGTACAGTATCCACTCATAGCTTTAACATTCACATAGTCACAAAAGTTTGTGAATTAGTCCCCTTACTAATAATCATTGTATTTGTAAATGCAGACACAATTCCATTGCAATGTATGCCACCAATCATCTGCATACATACTTTTTAGCTACTGTTCAGTTGCATGTTTATATGTATATGTCTGAAGTATAACTTTGATATGTTAAAGCAAGTTCAAAACAATTTCACACTTGCATTTAAGCAGTCTGTCACTCACACAGGCACAGATGTTATTCTCCCAATATCTAGACAATTTTGTTATTTCAATTAAATTTTTAAACCTTCACTGTGAACATGAAAATCAGGAATCATCTTTCTGCCTTCTCATTGCACTGTGTGTTGTATTTCTTTATTTCACAGGCCAACAGAGGAGGAGTGCCCCCCGGCGGCCCCGTGAGCGGTCCCAGGATGGTCCGTCGGAGGTGGAGCAGGCGCTGATGGAGCTCCTGAGGCGACCTCCGGCGCGACCTCCAGCCCCACCACCAAAGTCCGCCGATGAACACTTCCTCCTCAGCCTTCTGCCTTTTCTGCAGAGCATGCCGCCTCATACCAAAGAAATCATAACATTTCAAATGTACAAATTGGCTATGGAAAACAGCACCATTGTGCTAAATTTGGAGCAGTTGGACCCCCCCACACAGTAGGCTTTAAAAAATAAATAAATGAGGCAGCAGGCTCTGCAGGAAACGCAGAATGCCCTCCTTCCTCTTCCTCAGGGACATGTTGTTCCCTGCGCCTCTTCCACCTTCCAAGCGAGGTCCTTTTTATTCCTGTCTCTATATGTAAATAGTTTGTACATATTGTACATTTTTCATGTTATTTTATATGTTTGGCCTCAATAAATTTTGTAATTTGACTAAATGCCTGGTGTGGTTCTAATGCACAACAAAGCAAATCTTTTATCACATAAAAACTTGATTTCAATATATGAGACACATTCATTTTTTGTTTTTAGATAGTCATGCTCTTTAGAGGTTTGTGGGTGGCTCTTAAAAGAGCGGTTGTGGGGAAGTCGTGAGGAGGACTTCAAACGCTACTGTCGGCTGCCATGGCACTGCTCCCTCCGCTGAAAAGTGTGCCATGAAGACATCCCTCACCCGGAGTGCCTCTCTGGAGGAGTTGTTTGCCGCAACCGACCCAGACCTGGCAGTGGCTCCTCTCCAGCATGTCCCGCACCCCTCACAGCAGGTGCGTCTCTCCCCTCCGAACACCTCATAAAGTTGTGGAGAACACACATCGCCTTCACACACTTCTCCGCAACTTCAGGGTGGACCTTGATTAGGCGGCGGTACATCCTCCACTGTGAGGAGAGGATGCCAAAGGCGTTCTCCACCACCAGCCGGGCTCTGGAGAGACGGTAATTGGAGACATGCCTCTCTGGAGGAAGGGTGCGTCTAGGGAAGGGCCGCATGAGGTTCCTCCACAGCAGGAACGCCTCAACAGCCATGAAGACATGGGGCTGGGGTCCTCTTTCTTCAGCACCGGGTACAGGCTGGTCAGGAGGCAGATGAAGTGTGCCAGCCCGGAGAGCCTGAGTTCCCCAGAATCGCACCGTCGCTGGTCCTGCCGTACCCCCCAACATCGATCACCCGGAAGCGATACTTCGCATCCACAACTGCAAGGGGAATGATGTAGAAGGTTTCCTTGTAATTGTGGAGCTGGGATCCTGAGTTGGGGGGTGCTTTGATTACCACGTGCTTCCCATCCACCGCTCCACAGCACAGAGGGAAGTTCCACCGCTCCTGGAATCCCTCTGCGATGGACCTCCAGTCATCGGTGGTGGGCACAGGCATGTAGTCCTCCACAAGACAGTCACTACCTGGGGACGATCTGGCACACCGTGGAGACACCAACCCTGTAGCTGGACGCTATGGTCCTGAATGAGTCTCCAGTGGCAAGAATCCTAGAAAACGTTGTTATAAATATTATTATAAGTACACTTGTAGTTACATATTCAACTATATACAATAACCAGTCTGTTTTACTTAAATGTGCCATATTTGTTTGTTTGCTTGCCATTTTACAAAGTTTTGAATCTCCAAAACAAAAGGGTATACGGTGTATTAAAATCACTAGTGTGCCAATAACCAATAATCAAGCAATAAAAATTGCTTACAGATGGAGACATGACAGTATCACGTCTGCCAAGAGAATATTATAATTTTTAGGTTATAGCAGTTAACTGCAATAGTACCACTTTATTGAATTTAAAGAAGCCTAAATCAAAACTTAACAAGGATTAAACTGTGACTGAACAGGGTCTAATCCAGGACTAAAGTGGGTCTGAACTAGGACTGAAGTGGGACTAAAGTGGGTCTAAACCAGGACAAAAGTAGAACTCAACCAGGTCTAAACCAGGACTCAGGGTTCAACCAGGATTATACCAGGATAAAATCAGGTCTAATACAAAGACCTGAGTATCACTAGAAAGAGCACCAACAGTGATATTCTTACCACAGTTTGAGAAACATTGATAGCATAGCGTATATTAACATATATTTAATATACTGTATTTAAAATTTCATATACATTTACTAACCGAAGACAGATGGACAGGCACTCCGCAGCTGGGATAGAGCGCCTGTAGTTGGTCCTGGAGGGTGATCCTCGCTCGAATGCTGGACAACAGGTCATCAAACTGGGCGCGGGACAGGCGGAAGTACTGCTGAAAGTGGCCGTCATACAGGCGCAGCTCCTGGAGCAAGTGGTGAAACTTGCCAAACTGGGTACGCCTCCGGAGGGTCTGGTGGACCCAAGTATGGCGACGATGACCCCTGCGCCACTGTTCTGCTCTCCAGAGCACATAAAGAGCGGTTACTCTCTCGATGAATGCTCAATCAACATCAGCCATCTTGCAAACAGACAACCGCCTAGCACTTGCCCCTCCCACAAGAAACGGATTTCGCCTCGAATGCGCGTCTATTTTGCTTCAAACGCTCGCTTTCCAATTCGCTTTGGGATTCGCAATTCAAGCGAGTAGATTCAAAATGTTCAAGTGCCCAACTAGACACGATAAAGCGAATTTGACGCTCAATTCGCGTTCGGTGTGAACGCAGCAAAAGACCTGACGCACGGATCCATGTACTGTTACACATGCTTTTTCTTTCTCAACTGTTTATGTTCACTTAAAACATAACTGCCTGTGTTTATGTGAATACTTGCCAAGAACGGCATTTAGACATTATTTTGTGTTTATTTGACTGTTTAATTGCAATAAGCAGCAAATAAAAAAAACTAAATTTAGTACTGAGGCAGCTTTAAGTGTCGCAACTTTGGGTGTGAGCACAAAATATGCGGAAACTAGTAAAATGATGCACAAAAAGCACAATCCCACGCTGAAATTCAAGCCCTGTGACATCAACAATATTCATCCGGAGCAAATGAGTGAGTAAAGGGACGGTTTGTGTGTAACTCGCTGTTGGAGAGATGAGTGAAAATGAGTGAATAGTGAAAAATCTATTTTGCAGAAAATGAGTATTGGGAGCGTTTCAGATATTGCTGTGTCCATATGTATCGAAAAATCAATATTTGACACTTTATTATTTCAGATGCCTTTTTAATAAACTACAACTGAGAAATGTATATATCATATATAAAATTTAACCCACCAAAGTGGCTAGTATTAGTGACTGCGTTACACGCCATTGCTGAAATCCACCCGCATTTGGAGTGTTGGCGGGTGTTCATGTCAAGCCCTGATTAGGATATTTTATTTCAACATATTTCTAAATAGTCATTTAATCTTTGTTACTTTGAAATATGATGTTTTTGTGACCGTTTTCATGTTTTTGTAATGTTATTTCAGCGTTGTCTCAAGGTTTCCTCGCGGTGGAGTGATCCAGTCGCTTTCTTCCTGGAAACAAAGAGCTCCGCCGGCGTGGACGTCAGTCTCTGCGCAGTCAGGCTGGGTTCCTCCTCCTGAGGTGGTGGACCTCACGCTGGACGAAGACCGGCACAGATACCTGCTGTGATCACACACACACACACACACGCTTTTAGATACACACACACTCATATACATGTGACTGGTGGGCTGAGTGACTCAAACCAAAATGAACTTTGACTGTTGAATCTAACAACACAGAATAATGTTTTCATTAAATGAAAAACTCTTCAATCTTACTGTTCAATGCTTTCTTCTGATACACTTTGATATGCCTGATTAATTATTTGATACTGGGATTGTAATGTCAGTAAATGACACTGGGCTGGTAATGGTTAGCGAGCGCATACTGTACCAAGGTCTCCCCTCGGTAGAGTCAGGTATCAAAGCTACTGGCCTGAAATACTTATTACAATCTTAAAAACAATATGGGGCTTCCTTAAATAAATTCATATACTGAATGTAAAAGGGTGAATCTCACAAAAACTGGTCGTATTTCACTTCAAAATCAAGAATATAGAATATTAGAATTTTGTTATTAGATTATTAAGCTTAGAACAGACTATTTTTTAGAAGTATTAAGATTTTTGAATTGTGCTATTTATTATTGTAATTTTGAAAAAATATTGTACTTTAAACAAATATTTGAATTGTTGTACTGCCTTTGTTGATTTGTTTAATTAACAAAGCTCTCAATTGCATTTACTGTAATACAAGAATCATTATTGAAAATACTTGGAGTTACAATAAACTCAAAAGTAAAATACATGGATGTTATGGTAATTTTGGGGTAAAAGTGTTTGAAAAATAGAAAGTGGTCTAAAAATAGGCTTCTTTTTCTTTAGGCGAAATATAATTTCTTGTTTGTTTTTCTTCTTTAGATTTTGAGGTGAAATAACACCTGAATGTGGGATTCAGCCAACAAATTGAATTCCTCATCAAACCTCAGTCATTTCAACATGGCAAATCAGGGATGCCTTGCTTTCTCAGATCCTCAGATTTCAACGTCGTCTTTTGAGTCACTTTGCCCCACTGAAAAAAAACACACCTACACTTACATGATCCTGCTGTTGGCCTCAGGAGTCGCTTGCTTGAACCACCCCAGCCACTGTTATTGTGATGTAACTTCCTGTTAGCTGCTGAAGAGCTGTTAGTCGAGATATAACCACAAACCTGCTGGTCTTACTCACCGGAGCAAATGCCCCACTGCTCTGCGTGCGCGAGATTGTGTGTGTTCACTGTCAAACATTTGATGCTGCTGTGTGGGGAGAAGCCTTGGAGTGTGTGTTCCTCACCCGATACTGCTTTCACAATACGTTTGCGTGCGTGCGTGCGAGTGTGTGTGTGTCCTGAGCATTACAGTTTTTCAGAGCATGTTTGTTACGTACATCTCGCATTGTCATAGAAACAGGCCCTTGCTTTTATTATGCCAATGGAACTTCAAACACTCTATTGGTCAAAAGTTTGGAATCATTACGATTTTTTTATATAGTCTCTTCTGCTCACCAAGGCTGAAGTTATTTGATCAAAAATATAGTATACAGTAATATTGTGAAATATTACAATTTAAACAACTGGCTAACTGGGTTGTTAACACAACTATGTGAATATATAGTAAAATATAATTTATTCCTGTGATCAAAGCTGAATTTTCAGCATCATTCCTCCAGTCTTCAGTGTCACATGATCCTTCAGAAATCATTCTGATATGATGATTTGCTGCTCAGAAACATTTTGCATTATCAGTGTTGAAAACAGTTTTTGCTATGTAATATTTTGGTGGAAATACTCTAACAAATTAGCGTATCTGAATGAGAGACTGGAGTAATGATGCTGAAAATTCAGCTTTGATCACAAATATAAATTACATTTTGTAATATATTCAGATAGAAAACAGTTTGTAATAATATTTCACAATATTACTGTTTTTACTGTATTTTTGATCAAATAAACACATAAGAGCAGAAGAGATTTCTTTCAAAAACATAAAAAAATCTGTAATGATTCCAAACTTTTGACTGGTAGTGTTTACACTTGTGAATACAATCAGTGTGTGATGAGGAAAAAAAATACTAGGTTTTGTTTTCTAAATGGGGTCTAATTTGCATATAGACTTTTTAAGCAGTTTAACCACAACTTAGTTTTATATACATGTTTCTATGGTTGCATCACGATATCCCAGACACCACTGAAACTATTTATTGATATTTGCTGTGTTTTACTTGATGTTACATATATGAGTCATTTGTTCGAAGAGCAATATGAATATGCATCTCCAAAACTGCATATTAAAGGGATGGTTCGCTCTATAAATGAAAACAGTCATGTATCCACCCTCATGTGTTTTTTAAAACCATGACTTTCTTTCTGCCTTGTAACACAAAATGATTTGAAGAATATTTATGCTGATCGTTTCCATAAAATGAAGCAATTCTGACAACAGAGCTGCTTTAAAAGTGGTTCATACTCAGCACACAAGTCAAATGGACCACTTTTATGGTGCTTCATTAGAGAATGAAAGTCTCTTTATGCTTTGTAAAAGAGCAGTGTGAACATTCTTCAAAACATCTCCTTTTGTGTTCCTCAGAAGAAAGTTATGTAAGTTTTGAATAACATAAGGGTGAGTTAATGACGACAAACATACATTTATGGGTGCGCTGTAGGTTTAAGTCTTGGCAATATATACAGTCTGTATAACATCAAATGTTTCGTTTTGTTTCTCTTCCTCACGATTGTTACTTGTCAGACCACTGTGTGTGAGGAGCACTCACTACCTGAATGTGAATTATTCTGCTTCTTTCAGCTTGTGTATGGACATTTCAGAGGCAGGTTTTGAAGCCATGCTGGTGGCCATTTTGGCTCTCTTAGCCCCGCCTTAAACTGTGACCCGCCCCTCTAAGAGTTTGATTGGACCTTTACCTCTGTCAATCACGTGAGGTGAATAACTGCTTCTCGAGAAAGGGAAAATGTAGTTTCAGAGCAGGAAAACATAAGTAGCAGAGGAATTTAAAAAGGATAGTTCATCTAAAAATGATCATCGTTGACTTGCTCTCATGTCGTTTAAAATGAGTTTTGTTCTGTAAAAACGTGAAAAAGATGCTTGGTACAATGTTTACGCAGCTCTTTTTTCATACAGTGGAAGTGAATGGAGATGGACGCTGTCGAAAACCAACGTATAAACGTAGTTTTCTGAAGCATATGATCATTTTGTGAGAAAATACCCATAAAGCACTATTAAAATATATGCATACGACTTGTGCACTACACTGTGAAAAATACATTTTCAAAGGTGTAAATAAAACAAAAGTAATTGGAGTACGTTTTACAAGAAAATATGGTTACATTTTATTTGGTAACACTTTATTTTACAGTGTCTGTTACACACGTTACATGCAGTTACTATAGTAATAACAGTAAATTATGCATAATTACAAGTAACTAACCCTAAACCAAAACTAGTTACAGTACATGTAGTTAATGATTATTACTCAGTACTTAAATGTATAATTACACCGTAACACGGACACCTTAAATTAGTGTAACCCTTTATTTTAAGGTGGTGTAGTTACATTTTACTTACTCAAATAAGTACTGAGTAATATTAATAAACTACATGTACTTTCTATAGTTACAGTTAGGGTTTGGTTTAGGGTTAGTTACTTGTAATTATGCATAATTTACTGTTATTACTATAGTAGTAACGTGTAACTACGTCACCTTGAATAAAGTGTTACCAAAAATACTATAATACTAAAAAAATTCACATTTGTTTTCAATTCAATGTCTTGCTTGCAATTGTTTGAAATTCACAAGCAAATTCTGAGTGAAAATACTACACCTTTTTTTTTTTTTTTTTTTTTTTAATTGATCTGTCGCATTTACTTTGTTTGGAAGAGCAGCGTGAACATTCTGCAAATGACATACTTGATTTCTGATTGAACTGTCCCTTAAAAAGCATCCCTCCAAGCAAACTCCATTCCTAACTCTCTGACTTTGTTTTCTCTGGCTTCAAAAGTGAAGGCCGTTGCTGGATCCCAGCTGTTGCCTCATGTTCAGCCTGCTTTTGTGAAGGAGAGGAAGCCCTTTCAGAGTTAAAAGTGGGCACATCTGTCACCAGTGATACCCAGATTGTGTGATATCTTCTCTTCCTGTGATAGCAAAGAGCACAGAGATGTTCTACACCCTCCAGGGTGAAAGAGATGCATGTGGAGCTGATGCTTTAAAGGGATAGTTTACTCTGAAAGTTACTAACTCTCATGGCGTTCCACACCCGTTTGACTGACTTCTCTGGGACACAAAATATGATTAGCTGAATGTTCTTCTGCTCTTTACCAAGTCATTGGGGACGGATGCTGTCCATGTCCAAAAGTGACCAAAAAAAGCACCATTAAACTAGTTTATGCATCTTGTGCACTATATATTTCAAATCTTCTGAAGACATACAATAGAAGAACAGGCCTATATACAATACCATTCAAAAGTTTGGGGTCAGTACGATTTTTTTCTCAGCAAGGACATGTTAAATTGATAAGAACGGGCATTTATATGTTATTTATAAAATATGACGCTGTTCTCAAAATTGATAATGATAAGAAATGTTTCTTGATCAGCAAATCATCATATTATAATGATTTCTGAAGGATCATGTGACACTGAAGACTGGAGTAATGATGCTGAAAATTCAGCTTTGATCACAGGAATAAATTACATTTTAACATATTCATATAGAAAACAGTTATTTTAAATTGTAATATTCCTGTTTTACTGTATCAAACAAATGCAGGCTCAGCCTTATTGAGCAGAAGAGACTTCTTTCAAAAACATTCCAACTCTGAAATTTTGAACAGTAGTTTATTTCGTTACGTTTCAGTCATGAGACGACGAACTAATGGAGCTCGACGGCATCTGTCCCCCAATAACTTTCACTGTAAGGAAAACAACTCCGTGATTCTGCAAAAATCTCTCCTTTTGTCTTCCATGGATGAATCATACGGGTCTGGAACCACATGTAGATGAGTAAAATATGACATTTGGCATATTCCTTTGCCATTGTGAAATGTTCTCTCCCACACACACACACACACACACACACACACACACACACACAACACCAGCACATCCGGCTCTTGAGTTAAGCACTTTTAAATGTTACGTTTCAGATTTCAGTTCTAAAGCCTCCATTATGGCGTCGTCATCATCGTTCTCTCCTGCGTTTTGTCTGGTGATCATTTGTCTTGTGTTTCCTGCCGGAATGTTTTGTAGTTTAACACAGATTTAAGCGTCCTAAAACAGCAATAATCCTGAGAACAGAGGGACGGCCCGATGTGGCTGAACTCGATGTAAGCCCACATTATGGGTCGTTCAGTAGATTTCCACTGCGTTTGAAAAACACTTTCCCTTTATTTAATTGTGCTACTCTGTTTTGGTTCATTTCATTTCGACAGTATTTTAAATGAATAGCAAAAGAGTGTTAATATTTTTTTGCTTCTGCAAGTCTTTCTTCCTTTAAACATTTATGTAGAATATAAAATGAAACTATTTTAAGATAAATAAATAGAGATATTTAAAGAGTAACATTTGTGCGTGTGTGTTTTCATTTATTAAAATGAGTTAACAAAGTTGTGAATGTATCAGAGCAACAGCTCGCAACCCTTTTATAAAACAGACTCCAGTGTGGGAAAGCAGCCTGTGACCTCTGACCTCTGGGGGTCACGGATAGGCAGCTGCCACAAGAGGGTCTGTTCATCCCTAATGACAAAGAAATAGGGGTTCCTCTCACACACACACACACACACACACGCCCGCAGCTGTATGCTAATGTCAGCTCAGTCTGCTGGCTTTACATCAGAACAAGTTTTGTGCTATGAATCAGTTCTGCTATTTATGGCCAAGACATTAGAAGAGACTTAATCCTGTCAATATAACTGTTTTAGGCCAAAAACCTTTAAATATAGACATCGGTAAGATATTTTCAATGTTTAGCTCACCAAGGCGGCATTTATTTGATTAAAAATGCAGTAATATTGTGATATTATTACAATTTAAAATAACTTTTCTACTGTAATATATTTTACAATGTAATTTATTCCTGTATAAAGTGAACAGTTGGATCAACTTAAAAAAATTACTTCAATTGGTAACACCTAAAGAAATTAAGTTTTCTCAACTTAAATGATCACGGTTTATTGTGAAATTTTTTTTTTTTTTAAGTTGAGAAAACTTAATTTCTTTAGGTGTTACCAATTGAAGTATTTTTTTTAAGTTGATCCAACTGTTCACTTTTTACAGTGAAAGCTGTATTTTCAGCATCATTACTCCAGTCTTCAGTGTCACATGATCCTTCAGAAATCAGTATAATATGATGATTTGATGCTCAAGAAACATTTCTGATTATTATCAAAGTTGAAAACAGTTTTGCTGCTTCATATTTTTGTTGAAAAAACAGCAAAAAGGACAGCGGTGAGGATATGTTTGCACATCTCTGCAATTCTCTGTCAACAGGTGAGGTCATTAAAATTACACTGTTATGAGAGTTTGAATAAAAAATATGTTTGAAACTACAGATTATATAGGTCTGGCTATGTGAGACTAGTTTGAATTAATCCCTATTCTTTGAATGACGCACGGACATTACAGTACAGAATGGCAGAATTATCCTATAATAAATCTTATATAATAAATATTGTATAAAAGAGGATCTCGGGATCTTGGTTGTGTAAACAAAACAAAAAATCAGGTTTACTCTACAGGCTTTCATAGACAGCCGAGGAAGATCTCTTTTTTTTTTTTTTTTAGTTTTGTTACATGCTGTTCACACATTGGCAATACAAAAAGTGATTAATACATACATTCTTACATTTAGCCTCTTGTAGTGTATTAGGTCAAGTAAGGTAGGTCAAGTAAAATATGAGTACAGTGACCGTAAGAGATCCTTTATAACAAGCAGTGTAATTGATGTTGAATAAGATGTGTTACTTTATAATTGGAGGAGCAGAGAGAGGGTGGGGGTCTTTACAGGGGTTGTGGCGAGGAGTATGAACAGAAGGAGCAGAGATAATCACAGCTCAGACCCCTGTGTGTGTGTGTGTGTGTGTGTGTGTGTGTGTGTGTGTGTGTGTGTGTGTGTGTGTGTGTGTGTGTTTGGGGGAAGGGGTTCAGGACGGGTAAGGACTGACATATGGAGTGTATAGTCTTTCAAAGCAACCAAACCCGTTTCTGGCCACTCTGTCTGTGATTCTCTTGCGCTCTTTCAAATTAGATTTTTAAAAATACAAAGAAACAGGTTGATCATGTTTGTGTTGGTATATATGTGCTACGAACCTCAAATCTGAAAGTGTAACAAAAGCTTTACAACAGTTGCCCAACAGACCATTCAGATTACCCAAATGTCTTTGTGTTTATTACCTGATAGTTAAAACAACACACATATAAAACCTAGATGCAATTAATCGCGATTTATTTATGTTTTTCTCTAAACTATTCCTCTTAACCCCTGTCACTCCCTTGAGTTTTTCAACCGTTTTATTGTATGCCAGATAACAATCATGTCCATTCTGTATAGTAACCCTGTTATTTAGTTTGACCAAATCCCTAGTCAAGCCCAGTGTTTGTTTGTGTGTTTGTTTGCTTAATGTTAAAGACCAGCATGCCATAGGTACTTCTATTTAAAGGAATAGTTCACTTCAAAAGTAAATTTGTGTCATCATTTAGGCCACTCACCCTCAAGTTGTTTCAAACCTGTATGAGTTTCTTTCTCCTGTTGAACACAAAAGAAGATATTTTGAAGAATGTCGGTAACTAGACAGTTTACCTATGGAAGTTAATGGAGTTCATCAACTGTCTGGTTACCGACATTCTTCAAAATATCTTCTTTTGTGTTCAACAGGATAAAGAAACTCATACAGGTTTGAAACAACTTGAGGGTGAGTAAATGATGACAGAATTTTAACTATTCCTTTAAACTGGATTAATGGTCTGATTACATAACCGTGACTATCTTTAAAAAGCACTTTTTAATAAATGTTATATATATATATCCCAACATCCCAGTATAATATTTACACGCTGACGTCATAGTGTACAAATCTTGACGCGTTTTAGTAGCTGAGCGTTTCCGCCGCGTCCACTCTGATGATGTCAAAACCCCCTACAGCTAATTCACAAAAGACTCGCCGCCGTGCCGAGCGCTCTGATTGGACGAGCCGGAGCCACAGGAAGCAGCGCCGTGCTCGCTGATTGGCCGCCGTTCTCTTTGTGTGCGGGCAGCTGGCGTCTGGACTGCATTTTGAATGGTCTCGTATTGGAAGGCGAAGGTGTCCATGGGCAGCACAGCAACAAAGGAGCCAGGATGGTGTTAGTGCACGTCGGATATCTGGTTCTTCCCGTCTTCGGTTCCGTCAGAAGTAGAGGTAATTGCGTCTTATTTGCTGTCGCACGCGCCCTCGTCTGTTTTTAATGAGCGCGCGAGGGTCGCGCGGACGTGATCAAAGGCTGCTGGCCTGCCGGAGCGTCGCGTATTTTGCAACACAAATACGGAGCGATTTGCTCAGTGGGGGTAACATTAAAGAAAATACACTATATTTATAATCTAGATATTCACTGTGTTTGATTTGCTGGATAAATATGTATCAGGTCACAATTTGGACAACGCGTACAACCTTCCTAAGCGTCATCCTTTGTGTCAGGAAGCATATGCGTTTAATATAGGAATAAACCACGCGCGTGTATGCGTATTCATGCGTTTGTTTTGCGTATAGCACCCTATTGGGGCGCGTCAAACGCTTGGTACAAACAACAAAGCTGATTCAACGAACCTACATGTTATAATCAACAAAGTAGCGCGTTTGTAGCGTCGACAGCGTTTTAGTTCGTTGCAGTGGACATAACGCGTTGCGTTGCGTTAAATTCCCTCACATCCGTTCCGCCGTGTGCGGTTTTGTTTATGAATAATTAAACATGGCTTCAGCAGTCAGAGTACTGATGGGCAGCTGCAGTAGCACAAAATACCCTCAGCTGAACCTGCTCCTAATTTAAGCTTCTACAGGATGAATGCATGACAAAATTGGCTTCGGATCGTTTTCATATCTAATCATCATTTGCAGCTTGCATTGCGTGTTTAATTCTGCTCTAATGGAGAGAAGAAGAAAAGAAAAAAACCCGTCTGAATCTTAAATCCCACCTTAGCCAGCCATGTCTGGACTGGGGGAAAAAAGGTGCATCATATACAGTATCTGTGCACTTAAATGATAAAAATAGTTGAAAAACACAATTTTTAGCCATATTTTGGCAGCTTTGGAATTCCATAATGCTGCACCAACCGAAGATGCATTTATATTTAACATGCAAATACTAGCCTACCATGTTATGCATTTTAAACCTTATTGCACCAGCAGAAAAAAAGATGCATTCGTACATAATATGTGCAATTAAATATAGTAGTATATGCATTTTGTTGTGCAATTGTAAAACATGAGGTGCATCAGATCTGTGTATAAAATGTGTGTAATTAACTAATACAGTAATGTATGCATTTTACACCAGCAGAAAAACAAATGCATCAATGTCTGTGTGCAATAATAATAATAATAATAGGGTGCATTTTGTAGCCGTGCCCTAGCACCGATGGTTTCATTGATTGTGCTTGTATTTGTTTCTATTTTTTTCCTTGTTCCATAGTCTGGGGGCTGATTCTACATACCGCATTTTTTCAGAGCTCTGTTCCCTTCCATTGTGTATCTAACGATCACCCGCCGCTGCTGTGCTATAGCCTCTGCCTGCCCTGCATCTAGCTGTGTTGTGACTCCCTCTTCTCATTCCCTCTCTTTCCATCTGAAGACGACATTACAAACAAACTCTCACTCATCCAGTTTATATCCTCCTGTGTAACCGACTGCAGAATAACACTCTCTCTTCTCTAGAAGAATCCTCTTGTCTTCTTATTTTTAAATGGTCATTGTTGCTTTGACGAAAATAACAACTCATTGTAGCATTTAGCTTTTTTACGACTGTCATTGTGATTTGTCCCATTCTCAGTGTGGATAGACCAACATTTTTGCTGTAAATTTCTGTCAAGTGGATGCATTGGCCTCTCACTCGATCATAGCCGGGCTTGATCGACCCCTAAACACTTGTCTCTGTCTCGTCTTTTCGGGAGGGTGTGCTGTGTCAGTGGGATTTGCCCAAGATTTAGACTTAGTAGAGAAGCTCAACGTGTTTATTTTCTAATTATTCAAGTACGGTTCGGGTCGATAACGTCGCACCTCGTGACCCTTTGCCCTCCTGGGGCGAACCATTAATTATTTAATCAAAATAAATCCATACCATCTTCCTTGAAGGAATAGTTTCTGTCGTTATTTACCCTCGTGTCGTTCCAAACCCCTATGCTGTTACTTGTTTAGTGCAAAACAAAAGGAGATGTTTAAGGATCTTTACGGGTTTCCAGAAAAGACCAAAAACACCATAATGGTGGTTTAAACCAGTTTTATTTTAGCACTGTTCATATTCAAGTAACGAAATTACTTAAAATTAAACGAGTAAGCTGAAATATTTTTATTTAGGTTTTATTTTTAGTTAGCTATTTCAACGTATTTCAGCAACATTTCTAATTTAAGTTTAATTTTTCATCTAATATTTATGGTTTACACTTTATTTTAAGGTGACGTAGTCACATTGTACTTAAGTACTGAGTGATATTAATGGATATATTAATAAATACTGTTATTACTATAGTAAGTACATGTAGTGACATAAAATAAAGTGTTACTTTGATATTTTATTGCAGCTTTTGCAAATAACAAAAATGTTTTTAATAGTTTTAGTTCATAACAAACTTGATTTAAATGACTTGTGCACTATATTTCAAGTCTTCTGACATCTTATGAGTAAAATGTAGGAAATCTCACGTGCTTTTAATGGCCAAAAATGCCATTGGTTCTTGTATGGAGCCGAATCTGTATGTTCCTCGCACAAAACTATCATACGACTTCATGGTTCTGGAACGACATGAGAATGAGTGTCATCCGCTTCAAACATTACAATGCTCATGATAACTTTTGTTAACTTTACAATAAATAAACCAAGTTCACCAGCTAATTACTCTTTGACAGCAATGCCATAGAAATACACAGAGCTACCGCAAAACCGGAAGTTCAAACTAATTTAATGATGGCTTGTTTCTCTATATGATGTTGCGGTATTATTTTCGAAACTTAGGGAAACTTATTTCAAGACCAGCATAATGTCCCTTTTTAAAAAGAGATCCATGTGCAGAATTCATATAATGTTAAAGACAAACTAAATGACATATTCTGTTAAAGAAAAAAGCCGTCTTCCGTTTGGAAGTAGAGCTGCACGATATTAAAGAAAAATGCGATAACTCATTAAATAATGTGATATGATAATGCTTAAAGAGTGTAAAATTAACTTAAATTGTCTTTAAAATATCTTTAAAAGGATATAACCTAGGCTACATGTGTGTTTCACATTCTTTTTGTGATAAGAAAACATCCCTACAGCTTCTGAAAGTGAACAGCATGTGTTTTACTGTAGCGTAAGAAGTGTTATTTTAACATCAGTTCAGGTTATCCTTAGGGTTATTTAACAACAGAAACTGAATAATCAAATGTAAAAATAAAACACTGTAGGAATTAAATATATCCTGATTCTTATAAAAGCTACAAAAGTTATTCAGCCAAGAGCAGCGAGTGATTTTCTCTTTGTCTTTTGCACATGACCCTAGTTATTGCAAGCCGTTGTGATATAATTACGACATATAATTTTGATATATTGTGCAGCCCTATTTGGAAGTAATAAAATTAGTACTCGGAAGGAACACGAAGTAGCTAAGTGGTATTTTTCGGTGCTTGACTGGCACATGACACCCGACCAGCACTCAAACCGCCCCTCATTCATTTGATTTACCCATGCTGCAACGCCAGCATTAGCCTAGCGCTACCGAGCGGCGCTCCTAGCGCTGTGCGAGCGCCAATGTCATCCGCTTTACAGGGATCACTAGAACTGCACTGTAGAAGTCCTCCTAGTATCGAAATGTCTCTATTTCTTTGGTTGTGGTTCTCTGCCTTCTGTTCCTGTACTAGGCTGTAATGCATGACCATGTTTATTATTTTCCTCTTGATTTTGATTGTTTCTTTGTTTTGGAACATTGAACAGCAAACTCCAATGTATCTTTGTGTAGACATGTCCTGCTGTACTGACGTGTTGTAGCATACACATCTACCCATTGGATGCTGCTTCTGTTATGTTAACTTTATGGAGCATGGTTGGGCCTTGCCTTCGCTCTTTATTTGCATGGAATTATTATTATTATTATTACTATTATTATTATTATGATCACACAATTCCACTCATACTAATAATTTCCAATAAAGACTGTAGATTTTCCCCTAACCCTCAGTGTGCTCTCTGCTGATTTCCATGTGTCGTACCCTCAAACCCCTCCCACTCCACTCTACGGCCTCTTTGGCCCCTCCCTCGAGTCATCTCTCAGCTCCTCCCACTTGCCAGAGTGAATCATGGGAATGTGCACTCACAAATACGGAGGCAAAATAGTCACTTCAAGTCACACACATCCCATCTGCATTTCACTATCTGACCTCCTGCGTTAGTGTATCTCCTCCTCGTTCTCATTTTGTCTTCCGCAGAAACGGGTTTTTGAGTGAAAATCAATACAATACATGAGCTCCAATCAATTCCTGATGGATAAAAACAAATCCTGAGGACTTATTTCTCTTTCTACTTATTTCGAGATTTTTCTAGTTTCATTTGGAAATACTCTACCGTTCAAAGGTTTGGGGATAGGACGATTTTTTTATATATATATATATATATATATATATATATATATATATATATATATATATATATATATATATATATATATATATATATATATATATATATACTTTTATTCAGCAAGATGCATTAAATTGATCAGAAGTGACAGTAAAGACATTTATATTGTCACAAAAGATTTCTAATTCAAATGCTGCTCTTTTAAACTTTCTATTCAAAGAATCCTGGAATATGAGAGTGATTTCTGAAGGACACTGAAGACTGGAGTAACGATGCTGAAAATACAGCTTTGAATCACAGGATTAAATTACATTTTAAAATTGAAAAATAGTAATAATAGTTCGCAATATTCCTGTTTTTACTGTATTTTTGATCAAATAGGGCTTAAATGCAGCCTTGGTGAGCAGAAAAGACCTTCTTTTAACATTTAAACAATCTAGCTGACCCCAAACTTTTGAACAGTAGTGTACATCGAATTATGAAAATAAAATGTTTCGAAACTTGATGATAGATACAAGATAAAACGATCGATTCTTGCATTCCTGATGCCCATTGTCATTTACCCTACTGAATCACCCTACATCAAACGGATCGTGCCGAAACCGGATTAGTAGTAGTCTGAACCCGGCATTATATAGAGTCCCACAGATATAATCAATTCATATTACAGAACCTGCAGAGAAAACTCGACATGCTGAAACAGAGGTCTGAATAAAGGAAGATTAGCAATTAGTTAAAAGGATCCTCAGATAAAAAGTGTTAGAGGTGAAGGGTCAGGCCATAAGGGAAGGATAAAATGAGGTTTAATCTTAACAAAACTCATTCATTGAGTTCTGCAACCTGACCTTCAGGACGTGACCTTTGTTTCTAACGGTGGATTTCAGAGAGTTTTCACTCAATAAACATCAGAATCTCAGATGGAAGAGAGGTTTGTGGTTTATTAGGGACTCGCAATGTACAATATCCTGGACGGCGAGTACATCGCACAATTATTCACTGATCAATATTTTTGCCTGGGTTTCTGAGGGAAGCAGAGGGAAAAGATCATTAGGATTCAGAGCGCGTGAACCGCACACTCCATACGTTTCTGCTGATCTAAGAGTTTTGCTTGAATCTCTGGAGCCCTGGGGAAATATTTCCCGCTGAGAAAATCACTGGTTTCTCCTCTGTTCTGTTCTCCAAAGGCGGCGTGAAATGAGACAATAACAATTCTATATCAATAGTCTCTGCACTTTTTGCTCTCGGAAAATTCCATCTCCTCCTCCAAGTGCAACGGTGTTTCTGTTTCCCCGGGGCCACAGACTTTTGAGCTTTTAAAAATCTTTCCTGTGACCTTTTACAACACAATTTTTGTCCTCGTATTCTCCTCAGGGAAAAAGAAACGAGTGATTTAGGATGTTGTTCACCCAAAAATGTGCACCTCCTTTTTTTCCTCCAAATAATGTTGTTTGTGTTTCAATGTTCTTCAAAATATCTCAAGTAAGTTTTACAGGTTTGAAACAGCGTGAGTGAGAAGAAATGGCTATGTTTCCATCCACTTATTTTATGTGCATTTTGGTGCATCACATTAAAGCTACACTGTGTAATTTAAGTTGATTCTTAGCAAAAAACACTTTGTTCTTTCAAAATGATATGTGCTCATTAATGTGTAATTACTTCTACCAACTAATCAAGTATTCTCGTAAGCGTAGAATCTGCCATTTAGAATACATACGAGCGAGTCGCTCGCATGGCGGCAGCCATGTTGCGCCTCCATCTTGAAAATACATTAGCCAAAGAGGGACATACCTGGAAATTCAAGCTTCACCTTTGGCGTTTTTACACTCAGTGGCACCGTGACGAACACGAGGGGGAGATTACTCGCGACTGCCGGCAGATTTGAAATAATACGGCCACCGTAGGAGTTAAAACGCCCTCGGAATGGGAGGGGCTAGAAAGTAATATTCAGTTGGTAGTCATAAACAATTTCACCGCTAGATGGGAGTAAATCCTACACAGTTAAAAAACTCTGGATGGAAACTCCAAAATGCGCATAAATTCTAAACGGGTGCATAACTTTATGTGCTCATTTTTTATCCGATAAGAAGACATGCGCATAAACTGTGATGGAAACACATTTACCGAATAAATCCCTCACTGTGCTACAAAAACACACACGTGACTTTGCCTCAACAGGAGCTGTAATTGGATAGCTGGATTAACCAGTGGACCAATTGCATCGCACAACATCTCAAATGTTGGTTTAGTTATTCTGAAATGCCTGAGCCAAAGTCTGTCATCAGAATGATTTGGTTTAATTCCCTCCCAGAGGGAAGGGATGGGATGGAAACGCTGCTTTATTCGCAAATTATTTATGTGATATTCCAATTTTGCACACAAGTTAAATTGACGGCTTTCAATGGAAACGTATAGCTAATGATGACAGATTGTTCATTTTTGGGTGAACTGTCCCTTTAAGGCAGAGGTCAGATTTGTTCTTTTCTTGCAATGACATCTTGGGAATCTTCAACAATAGTGTTGGGACCGTTCACACAGAATGCCTTTTTCCATTCCACTTCGCTACTTTTCCATTGTTTTTCAATGTCGGACATCAAGCTGTGTTCGAAATCGCCCCCTATACCCTCATTCACTATTCCCTACATTACTCCAGTAATGTAGCTCACTTGAAGTGAATGAAAACAAGTGAATTCGGACACAGTGCGCCGGAAGGGCTGCTACTTTTGTACAGTTTGTGCTTGCTGTTTAATAATCATTTGAAACTGGCAGCTCCAGTAGTAATGAACATATTTATTTTGAACTCCGTCATGGAAACTAGCATGTATAAACCTTAAAAGGGTGGTTGATTATGATTTCACTTTTCTAACTTTAGTTAGTGTGTAATGTTGCTGTTTGATCATAAACAACATCTGCAAAGTTACAACGCTCAAAGTTCAAAGCAAAGGGAGATATTTGCTTTTAAAGAAATTCCTTTTTAAGGACTAAATCAAACGGCTGGTAGAGACTACACGACATTCCTCGCGGGTTAGTGACATCACCAACCCTAAAATTTACATAAACCCCGCCCCCTGAACACGATTTATAGATTATCAAGACAGAATATGCTAATCAATGACTAGAAGATAACTACACATAAATTCATCAACTAACCATTCGGAAATGTCCTGTTGCTTCTACATGTTGTCACTTCTTCTTGAGTCTCTCCATCATTGTCTGACTCCAGTCTGAACATAAAGGCTAAAAGTTACTGAAATTTTCAGTGCGTGTCTGTGTGAGGTAAAAGGACACAAGCTCTTGAAGCTCCGCCCCCTGTGCCGGGAGCAGCAGCTCATTTGCATTTAAAGGGACAGACACAAAAACTGTGCGTTTTTGCTCACCCTCAAAGTGCCAATTTTAACATGTTATATAAAAATATCTGTGGGGTATTTTGAGCTAAAACTTCACATACACACTCTGGGGACATAAGAGACTTATTTTACATCTTGTGAAAAGGGCATTATACCAATATTTTAATCAATTAAAAATGAATTAATACCTGTATGATATTACGCTGTAGCCACATTGGACCAGTGGTTTGGAAAATGGATGGATCATTCACATGTGGGCGCCATCTTCTGATCAGATGCAGGAATCATTCGGCGCTACTATCACAGTGCATTATGGGTATTCTCTAGCAGTTGAATGTAGATCAGCTGTGCACTCGTTGTTGCGGTGCATTGTGGGATTGAATGAGTGCACTCAATAACGTGGTTTTAGACACCACTACAAAGGGTTGTTTCATCAAAGAGTGTCCTATTCAAGGGTATAGGGGGCGATTTCAGACACAGCCATGGCTTTCTAACAACGCGAGACGTGAGCGCAAAGGTTAAAGAAGTCCATCTAGCGTGTTTACATTGAAAAACAATGGAAAAGTAGCACAGTGGAATGGAAAAAAAAAACGCATTCTGTGTGAACCAGCCCTTGCTCTGTTGATTCTTCAGTATGCAAACGCAGATCTGAATACCCGACCAACACATGCTGTCCTGCTGTACATACTTCACATGCATTACTGTGACTAACAAACTTCAGTGCTCAAAGGAGGGGTGATCGAGTTACAGTCATCTTCTGCATATTCAGATGGGATATGGGAAATTATTTGAACTTGAAATAAGACACTTCAGTTTTAACATATTCAACAGACCATATGCAAGGACTAATGTTTAGCCAGCTAGTCATTATCACAAAAATCACTCTAAAAGAGTTTATTTTGCCATATAAAACATAGATGAATGCATTTGAAATATTAATTTGGGATGTTTTATTAGCCTATGTGAGAAGCACGAACGCTAGCACAGCTTTATGAACGCACGTTTGTATTTCTACACTACCGTTCAAGTGTAAGGTCAGTAAGGACGCATTACATTGATCGAAGGTGAACATATAACATCTTTTACAACATTATTAATGCCTATTTCAAATAAATGCTGTTCTTTTGAACTTTCTATTCATAAAAAAAAAAATCCTAAAAAACTGAATGAAGCAGCACAACTGTTTCCAACGATCACAACGTTTCTAGACGTAGCAAAATTACACAAGTGACCAACCAAAATCAAGTGTCACAAACATCTGTTTATTAATATCAATCTATAAAGGTTTTCACTGCATGACCACAGCAGGTTTCCCGTTGGAAGCAGTGAAGTTATTTAGTAAGTGTGTGTGTGAGAGTCGGACAGCTGAGCGGCTGAAATAGATCTATGTGAGGAGCAGCTGTCAAACACTCCTCTTTCCCTCCCCCTCCATTTCTCTCTCTTTCCCCTCCCCCTCCTCCAATCCCATCATTCCCTCCCCCTCCGCCCGTGTGTGTGTGTCCCTGAACCCCCCCACCCCTCCATCTGTCTGTGTTATGTCCGTCACTGAATCCGTTTGACTGCTGAATCAGCTCATAAACGCCTGTCATTATTAGGCCCAATCGGTTTTCTGTTGAAGCAGATCTCCAGTCCTGACGCAGTTAGCTCCAGTATATTTCCCCGAAAAAAAAGCACCGCTAATCCCGAGGGAATGGGATCAGTTAGATCCGTGGTAATCCAGATAAAGAACGAGTTCTACCTGCAGTAACGCGGGCGTAAGAACCGTCACCTGGCTTCAGTTAAATAAAGAACAGGTAATATTATATTCTCTAATGCAGGACATCCACCAGAACGGCCTCCACAACTGTAACTTCATGTCCTGCTGATAAGATGAGATATTACACAACATCACTTACCATAATACAAACATTTACCATGGTAACCACAGTCTCTACCAAATTGCCATAGTTACTCCAGATATTAGGCTACTGTACATTCATAATTAATATGGTGTCTCAACAATGTG